>NC_065595.1:19257500-19857500 GCF_024542745.1 Macaca thibetana thibetana | reverse complement strand
CTTGTTCTCTTTGCTTTTCACACTCTCTCCCAAGAATACTTATTTTCATTGGATTTTAAATGTTACCTATGTGATAGTGACTTCCAAATGTATACTTCCAGCCCAAGTGTCCCTGTGTTAGTTTCCTAGGGCTGCCAAAACAAATGATCACAAACTTGGTGGCTTAAGACATCAGAAATGGATTCCCTCACAGTCTGAAGGTCAGAGTCCTAAATCAAGACTTTGGCAGAGCAATGCTCCCTCTGCACGCTCTAAGGGAGATTCCTTCCTTGCCTCTCTGGCTTCTAGTGGCTCCAGGCATTCCTTGGCTCGTGGCTGCATGCCTCCAATCTCTGCCTCCAATCTCTGCCTCCATTTTCACATGATCTTCTCCTTTTTCTCTTTGAAACACATTTGTTGTTGAATTTAGAGTCCACCCAGATAAGTCAGAATTATCTCATCTGGAGATTGTTAGCTTAATTACATATGTAAAGACACTTATTTCAAATGTGTTCAGATTTATATGTTTCAGAGGCTATGATGTGAATATATCTCCTTCTGGGGCCGTCATTCGACAAACTACAGTGTCTTTTTAGTCTGGACTTGTACATGTGACTTGTTTTTTATACTGTGTGTTCTCCGAGCATCCCAAATTTGCCTGCTTGAAAATATAAATTTTGATTTTTCAACTGCCCTTCCATATGTCTCCACTATCTTCTGTATTGCTCAAGCCAGCAACTTGAAAATTATCACTTATTTCTTCTTTCTGATTATTCCCATCTAGTCCATGAACAAGGGCTTTTATTTCTTCCTAAAAAAATACCTCAAATCTGTCCTCTATTCTCCACTTCTACTCTCTTCTCTCCATGTGTTTTGTTTTGATAAGAGAAATAACATTTACTACTTATCTACACTTACACTTCTGCTCCTCAGCAATCTGTTTTTCACATCCAGCTAGAAAAATCTTTTAAAAACATAAAAGCCCTGCTTACACACCACAGTAGCTTCTTACTGCACTTTAAATAAAATACAAACTCTTTGGCATAGCTTTGATCCAGCCCCAATCCTGCCATCGAAATCATTGCATGCCACACTCTCCAGCATTCATTACACAGTGGTTTCCTTTCAAATTCTAGGACATGCCAAGCTGTTTCAACCTCTGTGCCTGAGAACCTGCTGTTTCTTCTTATCTGCACATTTCCCTACTTGTCATATGGCTGGCTCCTTGTCATCACTCAGATCTCACAGTAAGTTCCACCTCTTCAGAGAGGCTGCTCCTTAAAACCCTTTCTCCACCAGTGCTTCCTTCACTTCTGCTGTGATTTTCTATTGCTGCAACTTGTATAGCACTGATTAGAACTAAAATTTATATTCTTATTTTTAGAGCTTGATATTTGCTTGTTTTTCTGTCTCTAGGGGGTAAGCACTATAAAGAGGGCTAATGCTTGTTCCATTTACCAGTGTGTATTCAGAAACTTGTTGAGTTCATGGCAGGTAGTAGATGGTCAGTAAATACATAACAAATAAAGTGAGGAACATAGTTGTTGAAGGAACTTACCTGAGTAGGAAGGAAATAAATTCAGTTTTGGATATGTATAAGATGCTTTTAGTAAATACGGGAGTGTCTGTATAGTAGTAGTTAGTTATATGTGGGAATAGAATTCTGGAATTTGACTGTAGGCTAATATGTCAGTCAATGCCATGCAGATGAAAGTAAAGTCAAAAAAGTGAAGGAAATCATACCTAGTGAAATGTTGTAGACATAAGGGCTCAAAGCAGAATTCTCAAGTACAAAAGAAATTCAAACACTAGCAGAAGGAAAGAAGCCTTTGAAAAAAATCCTAAAAGCTAACTGGAATCACAGGATAAACTATAGATAACTGGGGCAGGAAGTTGATGAAAAAAAATTTCCAGGAAAAGAGAATATTGATGGAGCATCTTCTAGGTGAAGTTAGTGTTCTAGGCACTGTGCGTACAACAGGAAAGAAAAACCACTAGAGAACATTTTCCAACTTTTTAACAATTTTAAACATAATTAGATAGTTGTTGTAATTTGAATGAAAAAAATTAAAGCAATTGTCAAACAATGAGATCTTCCTATTTTTTTATTATGGTAAAACTGACATGTCATAACCTTTACAGTTCAGTGGCTTTTTGTACATTCACAATGTTGTACACAATCACGGCTACCAAATTTCAGAACATTTTCAATTGCCCCGAAAAGAAATCCCATACCATTAGCAGTCACCATGCAAACCTCAGTCCATGGCAACTACAGATCTACTTTCTATCTCTATGGATTAATCTTTCATGGATATTTTGTATAAATGGAGTCATACAGTAAGGATGTGGTCTTTTGCATCTGGCTTCTTTCACTTAATGTCTTTAAGGTTCATCCATGTTGCAGCTTGTATCAGCACTGCAGTCCTTTTGATGGCTAAATTATAAAGATATGTGTAAAATGGATTATTAGTATGAAATAATGGAATATACCCACCTGCCCCCACACACATACACTTTTCATTTATGTATTCATCAATTGAAAGACATTTTAATTGTTTCTACTTTGAGGCTATTGTGAATAATGATGTCATGTAAGTTTTTATTCAAATTCTTGTTTGCAATTCCCATGGGCATATATCTAGACGTTAGATTGCTGGATTATTGATGATTCTATTTTTAACTTATTGAGGAAACACAAAATTGTTTTCAACAGCAGCTGTTCATTTTACATTCCCACCAGCAATATATGAGGTTTTCAAATTCTCCATATCCTTATGAACACTTGTGGCTTTTTTTTTTTCCTTTTATTGATTGTAGCCAACTTAGTGGGTGTGAAGTGGTATCTCCTTGTGGTTTTGATTTGCTTTTTTCTAATGATAGATGATGCTGAGCACCTTTTTATATGCTTATTGGCAATTTGTCTATCTTCTTTGGAGAAATGTCTATGTAACTCATTTGTCCATTTTTAATTTTATTATTTGTCTTATTATTGAGTTATGAGTTCTTTTAGATACTAGATGTTTATCACTTATGGGATATATGATTTAAAAATGTTTTCCCACATCTTGTAGCCCGTCTTTTCATAGTTGATAGTGTCCTTTATGCACAAAAGCTTTTAATTTTGATAAAGTCAAATTTATTTATTTTTCCTTCTGCTGCTTATGGTTTGGGCGCCATATGTAAGAATCAATGTGACACACTCTCACTGGAGAAGCTGAAGGTCTGTTTGTGGGAGAAATTTCCGACTTTACCTGGAACTGAGTCAAGTTAGAGAGCTGAGTGAAATACAGGGGTAGAGGAAGCAGCAGAAAGGCCTTGGGAGCTCTCTGCATCCCCAAGCAGTCCATTCTTGCCTGGCATCACAGGGATCCATCAGGAGGGCGGCCAGAGGAGCAGGGTGCAAAACTCCACAGGGAGAAGGAATTCTCTAGCTGAACTTTGTAACAATTTGAATGGGATGAGAAGCCTCCTGGCCAGAACTCACGGGAGGACACAGATTGGGCATGCAGACTTCCCAGGTTGGGGAAGAACTAAAGCCCTTTTCTCTCAGAGCTGGGAGGCAGATAGCCTCATACAAGTTTTCAAGCCCATCTAGCCCTCTGCCTAGAAACAGACTCAGGGCTATTGCGGGCATGGTGGGAGTGAGACCAACCCTTCGGTTTGTGTGGGAGCTGGGTTAGACCTGTCACTGCTGGCTTTCCCCCACTTCCCTGATGACCTGCATGGCTCAGCAGAGGCAGCCATAACCCTCCTCGGTACACAACTCCAGTGACCTGGGAATCTCATCCCCATCCTCCACAGCAGCTGCAGTAAGACCCGCCCAAGGAGAATCTGAGCTCACACATGCCTAGCCCTGACCCTACCTGATGATCCTTCCCAATCCACCCTGGTAGCGGAAGACAAAGGCCATATAATCTTGAGAGTTCTAGGGCCCCACCCACCGCTGGTCCCTCTCCACACTACTACAGCTGATGCTTCCTGGGAAGCGCCACCTCGTGGCAGAAGGCCAACCAGCACAAAAATAGAGCATTAAACCACCAAAGCCAAAACACAAAAGACTCCTTATGGAGTCCATTTCACCCCCCGCCACCTCCACCAGAACAGGCACTGATATTGATGACTGAGAGACCCATAGACGGTTCACATCACAGGACTCTGTGCAGACAACCCCCAGTACCAGCCTGGAATCAGGTAGACTCGCTGGGTGGCTAGACCCAGAAGAGAGACAACGATCACTGCTGCTCGGCTCACAGGAAGCCACATCCATAGGAAATGGGGAGAGTACAACATGAGGGGAACACCCTGTGGGACAAAAGAATCTGAACAACAGCCTTCAGCCCTAGACCTTCCTTCTGACAGAACCTACCCAAATGAGAAGGAACCAGAAAACCAACCCTGGTAATATGAAAAAAAACAATGTTCTTTAACACCCCCCCAAAATAACACTAGTTCACCAGCAGTGGATCCAAACCAAGAATAAATCCTGATTTACCTGAAAAGTGATTCAGAGGGTTAGTTATTAAGCTAACCAGGGAGGGACCAGAGAAAGGTGAAGCCCAATGCAAGGAAATCCAAAAAATGATACAAGAAATGAAGGGAGAACTATTTATGGAAATAGATACCTTAAAGAAAAAAATAAAAATTCAGGAAACTTTGAACACACTTTTAGAAATGTGAAATTCTCTGGAAAGTCTCAGCAATAGACTTGAACGGTATAAGAAAGAAATTCAGAACTAAAGACAGGGTCTTCGAATTAACCCAATCCAACAAAGACAAATTAAAAAATATATATACAAAGTCTCTAAGAAGTCTGGGTTTATGTTAAATGACCAAACCAAAGAATAATCAATGTTCCTCAGGAAGAAGAGAATTCTAAAAGCCTGGAAAACATATTTGGGGAATGTCAGGCCTCTGAGCTCAAGCCTGCACACGTATACATCCAGATCGCCTGAAGCAAGTGAAGAATCACAAAAGAAATGAAAATAGTCAGTTCCTGCCTTAACTGGTGACATTACCTTGTGAAATTCCTTCTCCTGGCTCTGAAGCTCCCTGACTGTTGACTGTTTTGATCCCCCGCCCCTGCCCACCAGAGAACAATCCCTTTTGACTGTAATTTTCCATTACCTACCCAAATCCTATGAAACTGCCCCACCCATATCTCCCTTCGCTGACTCTCTTTTCGGACTCCTGCATCCAGGTGAAATAAACAGCCTTGTTGCTCACACAAAGCCTGTTTGATGGTCTCTTCACACAGACACGCATTACACTAAGGTCCCACCTTAAGGAACTAGAGAAACAAGAACAAACCAAACCCAAACCCAGCGGAAGAAAGGAAATAACCAAGATCAGAGCAGAAACTAAGTGAAATTGAAACACACAAAAAATACACAAGATAAATGAAACAAATCGCTAGTTCTTTGAAAAGATAAAATTGATAGACCATTAACAAGATTAGCCAAGAAAAGAAGAAAGAAAAATTCAAATAACCTCCCTGAGAAACAAAACAGGAGCTATTACAACTGACACCACTGAAATACAAAAGATCATTCAAGACTACCATGAACATCTTTACACACATAAACTAGAAACCCTAGAAGAGATGGATAAATTCCCGGAAAATAAAACCCTCCTAGCTTAAATCAGGGAGAATTAGATACCCTAAACAGACTAATAACAAGCAGTGAGATTGAAATGGTAATTAAAAAATTACCAACAAAAAAAAGTCCAGGAGCAGATGGAGTCACAGTAGAATTCTACCAGACATGCAAAGAAGAATTGGTACCAATCCTTTTGACACTATTCTACAAAATAGAGAAAGAAGAAACCCTCCCTAATTCATTCTATGAAGCCAGCATCATCCTAATACCAAAACCAGGAAAGGACACAATCAAAAAAGAAAACTACAGATGTCCTTGATGAACAAAGATGCTAAAATCCTTAACAAAATACTAGCTAACAGAATCCAACAACATATCAAAAAGATAATCCACCATGATCAAATGGGTTTCATACCAGGGATGCAGGGATGGTTTAACATACACAAGCTAATAAATGTGATACACCACAGAAACAGAATTAAAAATGAAATCATCATCTCAATAGATGCAGAAAAAGCATTCGACAAAATCCAGCATCGTTTATGATTAAAACTCTCAGCAAAATCGGCATGCAAGGGACATACCTTAATGTAATAAAAGGCATCTATGACAAACCCACAGCCAATATAATACTGAATGGGGAAAAGTTGAAAGCATTCCCTCTGAGAACAGGAACAAGACAAGGATGCCCACTCTCACCACTCCTTTTCAACATAGCACTGGGTCCTAGCCAGAGCAATCAGACAAGAGAAAGAAAGGGCATCCAAATCAGTAAAGAGGAAGTCAAACTGTCACTGTTTGCTGAGGATATGATCGTTTACCTTGAAAACCCTAAGGACTCCTATAGAAAACTCCCAGAACTGATAAAATAATTCAGCAGAGTTTCCAGATTCAAGATTAATACACACAAATCAGTAGCTCTTCTATACACCAACAGCCTCCAAGAAGAGAATCAAATCAAGAACTCAACCCCTTTTACAATAGCTGTAAAAAGTAAAAATAAAATACTTAGGAATATACCTGACAAAGGAGTAAAAAGACCTCTGCAAGTAAAACTACAAAACACTGCTGAAAGAAATTATAGATGACACAAATGGAAACACATCCCATGCTCATGGATGGGTAGAATCAATATTGTGAAAATGATCATACTGCCAAAAGCAATCTACAAATTTAACACAGTCCCCATCTGTATACCACCATCATTCTTCACAGAATTAGAAAAAGCAATACTAACATTCATAGGGAGCCAAAAAGCCCACATGGCCAAAGCAAGACTAAGCAAAAAGAACAAATCTGGAGGCATCACACTACCTGATTTCACACTACCTGTAAGGCCATAGTCACCAAAACAGCAGATACTGGTATAAAGATAGGCACATAGACCAGTGGAAAAAAATAGAGAACCCAGAAATAACCCAGATACTTACAGCCAACTGATCTTTGACAAAGCAAACAAAAACAAAGTGGGGAAAGGACACCCTTTTCAACAAATGGTACTGGGATAATTGGCTAGCCACATGTAGGAGAATGAAGCTGGATCCTCATCTCTCATCTTATACAGAAATCAACTCAAGATGGATTAAGGACTTAAACCTATGACCTGAAGCTATAAAAATTCTAGAAGAT
Source organism: Macaca thibetana thibetana (assembly GCF_024542745.1). Classification (NCBI taxonomy): domain Eukaryota; kingdom Metazoa; phylum Chordata; class Mammalia; order Primates; family Cercopithecidae; genus Macaca; species Macaca thibetana. The sequence goes on along the minus strand of NC_065595.1, from coordinate 19,850,292 downwards.
AACACTGGAAAAACCCTTCTTGACATTGGCTTAGGCAAGGATTTCATGACCAACAACCCAAAAGCAAATGCAATAAAAACAAAGATAAATAGATGTGGCCTAATTAAACTAAAGAGCTTTAGCACAACGAAAGGAACAGTCAGCAGAGTAAATAGCGCACAGAGTGGGAGAAAATCTTCACAATCTATACATCTGACAAAGAACTAATATCCAGAATCTACAAGGAATACAAATCAGTAAGAAAAAAATCCCACCAAAAAGTGGGCTAAGGACATGAATAGACAATTCTCAGAAAAGATATACATACACAAATGTCCAATAAACACATGAAAAAATGCTCAACATCACTAATGATCAGGGAAATGCAAATCAAAACCACAATGCGGTACCACCTTACTGCTGCAAGAATGGCCATGATCAAAAAATCAAAAAAGAGTAGATTTTGGTATGGATGCAGTGAACAGGGAACACTTCTACACTGCTGGTGGGAACGTAAACTAGTACAGCCACTATGGAAAACTATGGAGATTCCTTAAAGAACTAAAAGTAGAGCTACCATTCCATCCAGCAATCCTGCTATTGGGTATCTACTCGGAGGAAAAGAAGTCATTATCCAAAAAAGATACCTGCACACTCATGTTTATAGCAGCACAATTCACAATTGCAAAATCGTGGAATCAACCCAAATGCCTATCAATCAATGAGTGGATAAAGAAACTGTGGTGTATGTGTAAGTATGTGTGTGTATATATACACATATATATGTACATATATGTGTATATACACACATGTATATACACACATATATGTATATATATACACACATATACACACATGTATATACACACACATATATATATGTAAAGGGAATATAATGCAGCCATAAAAAGGAATCTGTTAACAGCATTTGCAGTGACCTGGATGAGATTGGAGACTATAATTCTCCTGAGTGATGTAACTCAGAAATGGAAAACCAAACATCATATGTTCTCGCTGATATCATATTTTTGTAGAGATGAAGCTAAGCTATGAGGACGCAAAGGCATAAGAATGATACAATGGACTTTGGGGACTTGGGGGGAAGAATGGGAGGGGGCAAGGGATAAAAGGCTACAAATATGGTGCAGTGTATACTGCTCAGGTGATGGGTGCACCAAAATCTCACTGATCACCCCTAAATAACTTAGGTAACCAAATGCCACCTGTACCCCAGTAATTTATGGAAAAATAAATAAAAACTTAGGATAATAAACTATTCCTCCAAAAATGCCAGATACAAAGTTATTAAGATTTAGCCCTGTGCTTTCTTCTAAGAGTTTTATAGTTTTGTCTTTTATGTTGAGGTCATTGTTCCATTTTGACTAAATTTTGTTGTGTTAGGTGGCTGTCTTCATTCTTTTGCGTATGGATATGATCTAGTACCATTTGTTAAAAATGTACTATTCTATCCTCATTAAATAATCTTGCCATTCTTGTTGAAAATCAGTTTACCACAGAAGTATAGGTTTGTTTCCGGACTCAGTTTTATACATCGATCTGTACTGTATGTCTATGCTTATGTCAGTATCATGGTGTTTTGATTACTTAACTCTGTAGTAAAATTTGATATTGGGAAGTGTGACTCCTCTAACTTTATTCTTATTTTCAAGACTGTTTTGACTATTTGGGGCTTTAGCAATTCCATATAAATTTTATTTTATTATTTTTTTAGAGGCAGGGTCTTGCTCTGTCACCCATGTTGGAGTGCAGTGGCATAAGCATAGCTCACTGTAGCTTTGAATTACTGGGTTCAAGAGGTCCTCCCACCTCAGCTTCCCAAGTAGCTAGGACTACAGGTGCATGCCACCACACCTGGCTATTTTATCAAATATTTTTGTAGAGATGGAGTCTCACTATGATGCCCAGCCTGGTCTTTAACTTTTGGCCTCAAGTGGTCTTTCTGCCGTGGCCTCCCAAAGTGCTGGGATTACAGGTGTGAGCTACCACACCCAGCCTTGTATGAATTTTAGAATACACTTCTCCATTTACGCAAAAAAGGTAGTTGGAATTTTGACAGTGATTGCACTAAATCTAGAAATTCATCTGGGGAATACTGTCATCTTAACAATATTCTTTTAATTCATGAACATAGGATTTTTGTTTTGTTTTGTTTTTACTTAAAGTTCTCTTTTCTTTCTTTCAACGATGTTTTGTAGTTTGCAGTGTACAACACTTGCACCTCCTTGCTCCAGTTTTTTCTTAAGAGTTTCATTCTTTTGGATGCTACTGTAACTGGAGTTGTTTTCTGAATTTCATTTTGTGATTGTTAGCTGCAAGTGTACAGAAATATAACTGATTTTTGCATGTTGATTTTAGATCCCAAAACTTTGCTAAATTTATAAAATCAAATGTTTTAAACATTTTGAGGGCATATTTTCATATGTAAGATCATGTCGTCTGTGAATAGACATAGTTTTACTTCTTCCCTTCTAGTTTAGCTGTCCTTTAATTCTTCTATTATGTTTGTTGTAGGTATAACTTTGAAGTGCAATGTTAAACAGAAGTGATGAGAACAAGCGTCTTTCTTTATTCCTGATCTTACGGCAAACGCTTTCAGTCTTTCACCATTAGGTGTGACATTAGCTGTTAATTTTATAGATGCCTTTTATTCAGCTCAGGAATTTGCCTTCTATTTCTAGTTTTTAAAGTGATCTTGTCATAAAAATGGTTGGATTTTGTCAAATGCTTTTTCTGTGTCAATTGAGATCATATGTTTCTTTCTTTTCATTCAATCCATATGCTGTATTGTATTGACTCCTACTTCCTCCTGGGGGACCTTCTGCTTCACCTGACACCTGATCTGCATCACCTCACACATCATGTTCTTTGTGGGTAGAAGTAGGTGAGAAGGCTCTGCAGTGGCTTGTGGGTGGCTTATCCCTGCAGGTGAGCTCAGGTGCCTAGCAGCCTGGTGCCAGTGATTGCAGCCCCAGTCACTAAGGCCTGCCCAGCTATTTTTCATTTTTAAATATGCTTACTCTCTGTTGGAAATCCTCTCTCCAGTTCCAGTCTCAGACTTGGTCCCTCTTATTTTGCAACTCATCTTCTTTAGTGTTCAGGACGGTCTCTCTGGTAACATGATATTTGAGCTGAGACACGTTAGGTGAGAAGGGCCAAGCAATAAGAAATTTTAGGAAAAAAGGGTTCCGGCAGTGGCCCTTTCTCTGAGAGCTTTCTTCTAAAGCTTGGAGAAGTGCTTTTCTCTTGGGCACCCTTCCTATTATCTGTTTTCTGCAAACTGGACTTGAGGAACTTCGTTGAGTCAAGTTTTTTTCAGAGAATAAAAATCTTTTCAATCCTCAGTGCGAATAAGCAGCTGTTAGTTATTAGACACATTAAAAAGAAATGATGGAGAGGGTACAAAAGAGGAAATAAATCATATTAATCAAATAAACTGGGAGATGAATAAAGTGTAAGGGAAGGAGAGCAAGAGAGAAAAATGTGCACAGTGGAGAAATGACCATTGTGTTGAGATGAGCCCATATTATGAGCAATGGTAGATTTGGGCTGGCAGTTTTCTCTTCCTCCTAAATGAATGTAACAAAAACATTTTTAAAAATGACACTTGAGTCCTCTGCAGATATGGAAAGAAACAGGCAAATTTACAATTTCTAATCCAACAATGTGTCATTCTTTTCATTTGAAAAATGCAGTAAAGGAAAGTAATTGTTTTTGCTGTGTGCCTGTAAACTTTTCTAGCTTGCCAAGATAATTCTCATTTTCATTCTTCCTTTCAGATGAAAGCAATGTCTTGAATCTGAGTTATTTTTATTCATATTTTTAATGGAAAGACAAAAAAGAAGCAGGAAAAAAATCCCTAAACTATATAAACAGAAATAAATGACCAAAAATGAAACATAGCTCATTGAAACCTCCAGCTGTGTCAAGACAGAGCTTATTGAGAAAGTTGGCTTTTATTTCTTATGGCTTTCCAATGATTAATTTTTATCACCATATACCACCGTTTATTCCTTAAAATTTGTAGTTCGTCATATTCAAGGTCAGTAAAATAATTCAGGCAAATGAATGGCAAATTCAGTACTATAGGTTGAACTACAAACTCTTGGTTGAATGATCTAAAATAAAATAAAGCTAGTTAATTACTTTTTGACTATAGCATCTTGGGATTTTAAGGTTATAAGCACCTTTAGTGTCTTCTAATTACTATTTCCTATTGGAAGTCATATCATATCTGAGATGAAACAGTTATCCTTGTTGATTGTGACAAAACTACTCTTCTGGTCAACCTGTTTTCTTCTCAATTCTCCCTGCAATTTTGACCATGAATTCTACTTAGAAAATATTCTCAGTACTCATTTTACACTTTAAATATACAAGTGTACCCCAGTTGATATCACTACACTGTTCTGAGCACGAATGGAACTCCTGACAAAAAGGATGGCAAATAATGGTGACTCACAAGTCACACAACAAGTGTAGAATTAACCAGTCTTTGTAAGTTACTAATTAAGAGTATTCTATTCTATTCTATTTCTATTCTATTCTATTCTATGATGAGTTATGGGGTCATAAACAAGAACAATAAACTTCTGAAAGTGTTCAAAACATGTCCACACAAAATATGCCTCTTTGGCATACTGGTTATGTTGAGCTGGAGGCCCTTATAAAGCAGCAGGTGCAGATAAGGATCTCTTATATTGCCTATCTACCTAAAAGCAGGTCATAACATTCCTAATCAGAAAGGTGCCTCCCTGTACCAGGAAAATAATAACATTTTGTATCTCAGGAGACCAGGATTCATGTTGAAATGGACCTGTACAAACAAACCTACTAAAATAACACTTATGTCTCACTAGTTTTACCTGTGTATTTTCTAGTCACTGTAATGCCCCTAACCCAAGCCCTTTCGTTCTGTCAAATTTGCACAATTTATGCTTCTTTGTGTTAAAAATGTATAAAGGCAAACTGTGTGTTACTGTGTTTGTTATTGCACTTCATAGATACTGTGTTTTGTTTACGAATTGAAGATTTTCAGCAGCCCTGTGTTATGCAAGTCTATGGCACCATTTTCCAATAGCATGTGTTCACTTCATGTCCCTGTATCACCTTTTGGTAATTATTGAAATATTTTAAACTTCCATTATTATTATGTTGGTTGTGTATTGGGGGAACCAGCCCCCAATATTTCAACGTAGGTTCTTTTATTTTCCCTGAGTGTCGGCTGGTCTGAGAAATAAAGAGTAGGAGTACAAAGAGAGAAATTTTACAGCTGGACCTCCAGGAGTGACATCACATATTGGTAGGACCGTGATGACCACCCCAAGCTGCAAAACCAGCAAGTTTTTATTAGGGATTTTAAAAGGGGATGGGGTGTACCAACAGGGAGTAGATCACAAGTATCACATGCTTCAGAGGGTAATAAAGATCACAAGGCAAGGCAAAATTAGAATTGCTGATGAGGGTCTATGTCCCGCTGTGCATGCATTGTTTTCATAAACATCTTAAGAGGAAACAGGGTTCGAGAGCAGAGAACCGGTCTGACTAGAATTTACCAGACTGGAATGTCCCAATCCTAGTAAGCCTGTGGGTACTGCAGGAGACCAGGGCATACTTCAGTCCTTATCTCAACTGCATAAGACAAACATTCCCAGAGCAGCCATTCATAGACCTCCCCACAAGGAATGTATTCCTTCCCCAGGGTTATTCCTTGCTGGGAAAAGAATTCAGCAATATCTCTCCTACTCACACATCTGTCTATAGGCTTTCTGCCAGAAGAAAAATATGGCTCTATTCTGTCCGACCCCACAGGCAATCAGACCTTATTGTTATCTTCCCTTGTTCCCTGAAAATCGCTGTTATTCTGTTCTTTTTCAGGGTGCACTGATTTCATATTGTTCAAACACACATGTTTTACAATCCATATGTAAAATAGCAGTCCTGAGGTGACATACATTCTCAGCTTATGAAGATAATGTGATAAAGAGATTAAAGACAGGCAGAAGAAATTTTTAAAGTGTTAATTGGAGAAGTGATAAATGTCCATGAAATCTTCACAATTTATATTCAGAGATTGCAGTAAAGACAGGTGTAAGAAATTATAGAAGTATTAATTTTAGGAACTGATAAATGTCCATGAAATCTTCACAATTTGTGTTCTTCTGCCTTGGCTCCAGCCAGTCCCGCCTTTCAGGGTCCCTGACTTCCCACAACATATTTCCCTTTCTTTTTATATAAATGTGCCATGGCACCTTCTCAAAATAGTTCTCTTGATTTTGATGCAGGATTCTTTAGTCCAGCACACTAAAAACAATCCAATTAAACAGAGAAACATAATTCCAAAATTTAATACACTGGAGCCCCAATAGACTTGATCCAAGTCATGGGGTTTAGTCCAGAAAGAATGCCACCTGATCTAACACCTCAGCTCCAGGCACAGTGAATAAATGAGCTTGAGAGCCTTCAAAAATTTGTTTCTTTAGTCTGGTTATGTCCAAGGATAAATTATCTTCTCTACCCAGAAGGTGTCCTTTGACCATTTCCCATGAATGATCAGTCTCATTGTAGGGATATGGGGTGATACAGAAAGCAGAAGTATTCCAATTGCACTGTATTTGCATGCAATGTTCGAAACTCATTAGTCGATCTCCAGGCCACATAACAGACTGTCTTAAACCATTAATTTGATTAGCTAATTTTTGATCAATGCCTTGTTGAGAATTCAACATTTGGGTGGAATTGACTTGCCAATGATTAACAAAATGAACCATTTGAATAGATTGATGTAACACCATTCCGGCAGTGGTGGCCAGTGCTGTGACTGTAATAAGCCTATGATCACAGCGATTAAAGTGAAAACAAATCTCTTAGATCTTTTTAGAATTCACTGTAACACTTCATTAATTAAATGTACTGAGGGGGAGGATTCCCAAGGTCTGGGCAAAGTTACCAGAATCCAGATTCCTTCTTAAGCTCGAACCAAAATTACTCTTTTCCTGGAGTCAAAATGGGAGTTAATACAAGTGTATAAATGATAATTAATGCATTGGACAGTTTGATTGTTCGTCCAAATTTTGATATGTCCCACTAACAGCATGTAAAGAGGCTTAACACAACTCTGTATGGGAATAGTCAGGTTGGAGGTAAAGCAGAATGTCTGACTCTACATTGATACTGAGGTAGAGGAATGGTAGCGGGGACAACAGACAGAAAAGTTTCCCCTTCCCATACTCGCAGTCGGGACATGGCAATAGCCAATTTCCAAAATTCTGGGTGTTCTGGGCTCAGAATGGGAAATACCGTATGAGGCCTTGGTGGCGGGGGTTGGGGGGACGGGAAATGCCTTTATCTTCCCATTTTAAGGGAAAGAATGAGCTGAACCTCTTATGCAAAGGAGAATGATGATTCTCACTCTTCCAATAAGAAATAAAATAAGTAGCCTCCAGGCATTCCCTTCCACCAGAGGAGCAATTGTTTTTTAAATAGCCCTTTGGTGCCCAGTCTATTACTAAACCATATGAGTCATTTTTTTAATACTACTGCATGTAAGTTAACACAGCCATCCAAAATTAAAGTTGTAGATGGGCCCTCAAAATTTTTCAGGTATTGTTTTCCTGAAGGTTTATATTAAAAGTATTGGGTGTCTTCTATTACCCTCCCCCCTTTTCATTTGTCTTAAAGGAGAAAGGGAGAGTCCAGAGACCAAATGTGCTGGTTCCTCTGTAGCTGATCTCTCCGGAAGATAAGCAGTCCAGACTTGAGTTTCTAGATGGATACAACTAGATGCATGTCTGAGGCACAGAGGGAGGTATTTATAACCCATAGTTAACATTAAATGCAGGCCTTCTTCTCCTGGTTGAGTGGGGCAATGGTCATCTGTAGCTCCAGGCATCAACATGCTATAATTAGTATAGATTTCTGCAGGAGCATCCATCCAGATGAGAGGTCGAATAAGTGGAAGAAAAGGCACATAAGCCCCATAAAAATAATTTTGTGTAGCAGGTAAATCAGTGTGAGGGGCAGCTGGTGAGACAGAAAGTATAAGGAGGAGAATCATTAAATAAAACCTGTTTTAAGCGAAATCCAGTGCTGAAGGAGGAAGAGAAGAACAGAGGGATATTATTTTCAGGCTAATAGAAATGGAGACATTTTTAGGTTTGTAATGAGAAACAGGTAATTAGGAGAAGTGGGATTAGTTAGAGGGGTCTCCATTGCCAGTAGGGAGGATTGAACCAGACCCATTTTGATTGGTGTGCCAGCTTCTGAGGCATCGGCACAGATCTCAGCACACATGAGGGCAGTTTGTGACGCGGACATCTTTTCCCTGTGGTTTTTGTTGTCGGTATTAACATGAAGTTTAAGTCTCCTAGTGGGCACCCAGACAGGGGATTGATGATCTCCTGGTGAAGCACAAGCATATCCTCTCCCCCACGTTATGATTGTGCCAGGTTCCCAGGTATTGGTTTGTGGGTTTTTCCATAACACTGGCTTGCCTTCGTTTAGGGAGAATTTTTTCCTGTGTAATGGCATTCAGCTGCAGTTAGAGTATTATCTTTAGGAACATTTAGAAATTTCAAAGTAAACAATGCTAAATGTAATAGGGAGTGGGGAGTAGTTAAATTATGCTTTTGTTGCTCAGACTGTTTGGACAATTGAGTTTTTAAGATGCGATTGGCACATTCCACCACAACCTGTCCCTGAGGATTGTAAGGGATCCCAGTTATATGGGAAATTCCCTATTGTTGCATAAATAAATCAAAAGCCTTACTAACATATCCAGGGGCATTGTCTGTCTGTATTTGATATGGAATCCCCATAATTGCAAAGCAAGAATACAGATGTTTTTAAACATGGGCTATGCCTTCCCCTGTTTGGCAAGTAGCCCAAATAAAACCTGAGAAGGTATCTACAGAAACATGCACATGTGAAAGTCTGCCAAAGGAGCTAACAGAAGTCACATCCCTTTGCCATAAATCACTAGGAGTTAGGCCTCTGGGATTAACTCCAGGTTTCTGATTTGGAAATATAAAAACTTGACACTCCGGGCAGTGGTGGACAATAAGCTTAGCCTCCTTCCAGGTGAGAGCAAATTTATCTTTTAATCCAGCAGCATTGACATGAGTGAGATTATGGAACTCCTGAGTTTCCTGGGTTGCAAAAAAGACCAAACAGTCGACTTTATGGTTACCAGCAGACATGGGTCCTGGTAAAGTGGTATGAGATCTAATATGCGTAATATAGAAAGGGTGTCTACGTTGGTGAACTGCCTGTTGTAACCTTGAAAATAAAGAAGTCAATTCAGAATTATCAATATGTTTGATAGTAGCAGTTTCTATATGTTTAGTGGTATGCACAACATAAGCAGAATCAGAGACAATATTTAAAGGTTTGGGGAAATCCTGTAAGGCAGTAATTACAGCAATTAACACTGCCTTTTGAGCAGCGGTATAAGGGGTAGAAATAAGGTTGTCTGTAGGACCCACATAACCAGCATTTCCGTTACTGGAGCCATCAGTAATCACCGTAATGGCCTCAGGAATGGGCTGATCTTTGGTCAATCGAGGGACCACCCAAGAAGTCATTTTTATAAAATCAAACAGTTTGTTTTTTGGATAATGATTGTCAATAACACCGATAAAATCAGCCAAGTGAATTTGGCACAGTGTGGAATGTTGAAAAGCGGCTTGAACTTCGAGCTGATTTAAAGGAACCACAATTAGGGTCAAATCCGGAAATTTTAAGTATTCTATACCATGCTTGTCAAATTAGGGTGGCCATTTGGTCCAGAAAACCAACGAAGTTTTTGACACAGAATGAGGAAGAAAACACCACTCCACTAAATCGTGATGCTGAACTATTAACCCAGTAGGAGATTGCAATGAAGCGAAAACCAGAAGCTAAGAGAGCGGCCACTGCTCAATCCAAACAGGTGTTTCTGATTTCCACTGTAAAGAAATGAGATTAGGAGGCATGGCAGTAGCCGCCATTAAAAAGGGTAACCTAAACCAGCACTGTCTTCTTTCACAGTAACTGGGAGAGGTTTAGTAATTCCATCATGTTTTGGGCCGAAACCGAGTCTGGGAACAAACCCCGTGTTTTCCATCATATGTTGACTGGGAGCACTATAAGAGTTAATATCAGCCCCAATATCTACTAGGCCCTCAAACTTTTTTCCTTGAATGTGTATGGTGCAGGTGGGCCATTGTTTAGAAATTACATTAATCCAATAAGCGGCTTTTTCACTGCCAGAGCCCATCCCAGGGCCACGTGTTTTATCTCCTTTGTTTAAAACAATATTAGACAGTAAAAGTAATTGAGCAATTGACTCACCAGCTGGAATGGAAACAGAAACCTTGGCAAAAACGATGAGTTTAATCTCATCAGGGGAATCAGAATTAATGAGACCAGTATGAATGGTGATTCCTTTAACAGAGGTGGATGCCCTACCTAACACCAGGCCCATCGAACCTTGAGGTCAAGGGCCAGTGACTCCCATGGGGACAATTAAAAACAAAGAATTAGGTAGTAAATTTAGAGGAATGGTCCTTCAGAGATCGACTGCCCCGCCCCCTATCATGGAGGTGGGCAAGCCTTGTACTGAAACAGAAGAAGAGGCTGGGACCTATCTGGGCTGGCTGTAGGTAAATTTGTTTGTTCTGGGGGCTGCGTTGGTACCACTTGAAGTGGAAACGCAACATTGGTCTGAGTCTGAGGTGTCCCATTTGATAGTGGGGCCTGGGACTGGCCCCGTTTCCCGTTTCCCGTTTCCCGTTTCCTGTTTCCCGTTTCCTGTTTCCCGTTTCCCTGGTTCTGTGGCAGGGGGTTTCCATCTATATCATACTTAGAGCAGTAAGTACTTGCCCAATGTTTACCTTTGCGACAACGTGGGCAAACAGTAGCAGCAGCATTTGGCCATGTTTGTTGAGCCAACTTGGCTGCTTTTAAGTTTTTAACACTGCAGTTTTTTCAAGTATGACCAAATTGACCGCAATTATAGCAGGCTCCAAGGAAAGGATCAGTCGAGTCAGTTTTATTGCTATCTTTCATGGCCCATGCCCACAGAACAGCTTCATGGGTCTCTGATCCGATACCTTCACAAGCTTTAATGTACACAGGCAACACCTCGTGATCAGGTAAATTTTGTTGTTGGATGGAACATATGGCCATTTTACACTCATGGTTTGCATTTTCAAAAGTTAACATACAAAGGAGAATACTTTGAGTGCGCTCATCAGAGACAGATTTTTCGACAGCATGTTGTAATTTAGCTAAAAAATCAGGGTATAATCCACCCTGACCCTGTTTAACAGTAGTAAAAGAAATAGGAGCTTGGTCTGGGGCGTGCAATTTATCCCAAGCTCTCACACACACTTTTGTTACTAGTTCCATGGTGAGAGCATCAAAGCCTAATTGGGCATAAGTATCAGAGAAATTATCAGAGTTTGTGAGCTGAGCCTGAGTAATTGGAATGCCATCAGCCATATTTAGCTGAGCCCGCATATGGGCCTCCTCTGACCACCAGGTACGGAATTGTAAATGGTGAGCTGGGATTAGAACAGCTTTTGCCAAAATGTCCCTGTCTAAAGGAAGCAAAATGATCTCAGTACAAAAAGTCTGTAATACCATTTTAACATGTGGAGAAGTAGTACCATACTGAGTGCAAGCATCCTTAAATTCTGTTGAAAAGGTAAGATTGAGTGGTGCATAGTGACATAGTTGTACCCCTTGAGCATTAGGAGGTTCTAGTGCGACCAGATAAGCCCATGTGTCTAATCCACTTGTTTCTTTGTTTTGGCATAATAAGCATTGCATGGGAGTTTCAAGAGTGGGCACCTGAGACGGAGTTGGCATAGAAGTGACGGGAGAAGCATGTGTAGATAAGGGAAACTGAGGTTGAGGAGTTCAGACCGGTATGAAAGTGTGAGAAAGGGGCATTAGAGGAGCAGAAGAGGCAGAAGTATACTGGTGATTACTGGTGTCCACGTGTGAAGAAGGGTACAGAGAAACAGGCTGAGTGGATGGCAAAGTGACCGGTTGAGGGACCAAAATGACAGGAGGGTGAGCAGCTGTGGTGGATGGAGGAGGGCCTGCAGAATTACAGGTAAATTGTAGTTTGGTCCCGGAGCCATTAGGTGGCTCCAGAGGCAAATCCTGCAAAGGTTTGAAGAGGGAAGAATTAGCATATATATGGTCCCAGGCTGTCTGAGTTGGGGCTGTGGGAGCTACAAGTACTGGCTCTTTGTGAAAAGAAATAAGATCATCAGGGAGTGATATAAGCCAAAGTCACGGGAATTAGATATTGGATCCTCAACATCAGCAGGTGGGGGAGAAGTAGGCGAACGGAGAGGCTGAGCAGATAATGAAGGCCGTGCGAGAGAGGAAAGCTGAGGAAGAGGTAGAGGGTTGGCGGATTCAGAAAACTGGTAACTGTAGGGGGTCACAGGATTCGTATGTTATTAGGACAGCATGTACCAAGGCCCAGTCACCCCAAACAGTGATGGGAACATAATTTCCTGTCGAGACCAGTTCCCAGAAAGTTACACCAACACAATCCCATAGTTCTACATCTAAGGCTCCTTTTCCAGGAAACCAAGGACAGTGTTCTTCCACTGTCCTGAATAGGGTGATCATATTTTCCATCGGTACCCAAACATCACCCTGTTTTAATAGCAGTTAATATAGCAGAGATAAGCATGATGTTTAGACTCTGCGTGACCCATAGTTAACCTGGACAATTCACAGACTATTCACCAGTTATCAGGGAATTGAACAAGTGTTTCTGTGGACCAAACCAATGAATGTTTCTCCGCATCTACCAAAGGGAATCGGGTTCCCATATGCACTTAGGAAAAAGAAAAACCACATTGGCACACCAGATATTGGGGGAACCAGACCCCAATATTTCATATAGGTTATTTCTATTTTCTCTAAGTGTTGGCTGGTCTGAGAAATAAAGAGTACAAAGAGAAATTTTACAGCTGGACCTCCAGGGGTGACATCACATATTGGTCAGACCATGATGACCACCCCGAGCTGCAAAACCAGCAAGTTTTTATTAGGGATTTTAAAAAGGGGAAGGGGTGTATAAACAGGGAGTAGGTCACAAAGATCACATGCTTCAGAGGGTAATAAAGATCACAAGGCAAGGCAAAATTAGAATTGCTGATGAGGGTCTATGTCCCGCTGTGCATGCATTGTCTTCATAAACATCTTAACAGGAAACAGGGTTCAAGAGCAGAGAACCGGTCTGACTAGAATTTACCAGACTGGAATTTCCCAATCCTAGTAAGCCTGTGGGTACTGCAGGAGACCAGGGAGTAGTTCAGTCCTTATCTCAACTGCATAAGACAGACACTCCCAGAGCAGCTGTTCATAGACCTCCCCCGAAGGAATGCATTCCTTCCCCAGGGTTATTTCTTGCTGAGAAAAGAATTCAGCAATATCTCTCCTACTCACACATCTGTCTATAGGCTTTCTGTGAGAAGAAAAATATGCCTGACCCTGCAGGCAGTCAGACCTTATGGTTATCTTCCCTTTTCCCTGAAAATCACTGTTACTCTGTTCTTTTTCAGGGTGCACTGTTTTCATATTGTTCAAACACACGTTTTACAATCCATTTGTACAATAGTGGTCCTGAGGTGATGTACATTCTCAGCTTACAAAGATAACAAGAGATTAAAGAGGCATAAGACATTATAATTTGGCACAGTGATAAATGTCCATGAAATCTTCACAATTTATATTCAGAGATTGCAGTAAAGACAGGTGTAAGAAATTATAAAAGTATTTGGGGAACTGATAAATGTCCATGAAATCTTCACAATTTATGTTCTTCTGCCTCGACTCCAGCCGGTCCCTCCATTTGGGGTCCCTGGGTTCCCATGACAATTGTGGATATGTGTGATCAAGGCTCTTTGATGTTACCAATGTAATTCTTTTAGGGCTCACAAATTGGGCTCATATAAGGCAAGAAACATTATCAATAAATGTTGTGTGTGTTCTGATTGCTCCACAGATTGACCGCTCCCCAACCTCTCTCCATTTCCTCTGACCTCCCTGTTCCCTGAGATACAACAATATCGAAACTAGGTCAATGAATAATCGTACAACAGCTTTCTAAGTGTTCAAGTGAAAGGAGGAGTCACACATCTCTCACTTTAAATCAAAAGCTAGAAATGATTAATATTAATGAGGAAGGCATGATGAAAGCTGAGATAGGCTGAAAGCTAGGTCTCTTGTGCCAGCTAGCCAAGTTGTGAAGGCAAATAAAAAAAATTCTTAAAAAAAATAAAAAGTGCTACTCCAGTGAACACACAAATGATAAGACAGCGAAATAGCCTTACTGCTGATATAAAGTTTTAGCCGTCTGGATAGAAGCTTAAACCAGTCACAACATTCCCTTAAAACAAAGCCTAATCCAGAGAAAGGTCCTAACTCTTCAATTCTGTGAAGGCTGACAGATGTAATGAAGCTACAAAAGAAAATCTTGAAGGTAGCAGAGCTTAGCTCATAACGTTTAAGAAAATAAGCCGTACTCCATAATATAAAAGTGTAAAGTGAAGTAGGAAGTGCTCATGTAAAAATTAACTTGTAGCAAGATAGAAGCTCCAGCTAAGGTCATTGATGAAAGTGGCTATAGTAAACAATAGATTTTCAATGTAATTGAAACAGCCTTCTATTGAAAGAAGATGACATTTAGGACTTCCATAGCTAGAGAAGTCAATGGCTGGCTTCAAGTGACAGAATGACTTTCTTATTAAGGCTAAATCAGCTGGTGGCACTAAGTTGAGGCCAATGCTTGTTTAGAATTCCAAAATTGTAAGTCCCTTAAGAATGATGCTAAATCAACTCTGCCTGTGCTCTGTAAATGGAAGAACAAAGCCTGGATGACAGCACATCTATCTGTTACATGATTTACTAAATATTTTAAACCCCATCTTGAGACCCACTACTCAGAAAAAAAATATTGCTTTCAAAATATTACTGTTCATTGACTAGGCATCTAGTCACCCAAGATCTTTGATGGAGATGTACAAATATATTAGTGTTGTTTTCATGCTTTCTAATTCAGCATCCATAGATGAAGGAGTAATTCTGACTTCTAATTTTTATTATTTAAGAAATACGTTTTTTAAGGCTAAAGCTGCCAAATACAGTGATTCCTCTGATAGATCTGGGCAAAGAAAGTTGAAAACCTTCTGGAAAGGATTCACCATTCTAGATGCCATTAAGAACATTTGTTATTCATGGGAAGAAATCAAAATACTAAAAATTAACAAAAGTTTGAAAGAAGTTTATTCCATCTCTGATGGATGACTGTGAGGAGTTCAGGAATTTAGAAGAGAATATAACTGCAAATGTGGTAGAAATAGCAAGAGAACTAGAATTAGAAGTGGAGCTCAAACATGATGCATTATTGTGAGATTGCTGCAATCTCACCATAGAACTTGATTGGATGAGGAGCTACTTTTTATGGGTGAGCAAAGAAATTGGTTTCTTGAGAAGGACACTACTCCTGGTGAAGATGCTGTGAACATTGTTGAAATGACAAAATAATTTGAATATTACATAAACTTAGTTGATGAAACAGTGGTAGGGTTTGAGAGGACTGACTTCAATTTTGAAAGAAGTTCTACTGTGGGTAAAATGGTACAAATGGCGTGGAATGCTACAGAAAAATTTTTGTGAAAGGAAAAGTCAGTCAATGCAGTGAACTTCTCTAATGTCTTATTTTAAAGAAATTGCCAAAGATCAGATGGTGTAGATGTGTGGTATTATTTCTGAAGACTCTGTTCTGTTCCATTGGTCTATATCTCTGTTTTGGTACCAGTACCATGCTGTTTTGGTTACTGTAGCCTTGTAGTATAGTTTGAAGTCAGGTAGCGTGATGCCTCCAGCTTTGTTCTTTTGACTTAGGATTGTCTTGGAGATGCGGGCTCTTTTTTGGTTCCATATGAACTTTAAAGCAGTTTTTTCCAATTCTGTGAAGAAACTCATTGGTAGCTTGATGGGGATGGCATTGAATCTATAAATAACCTTGGGCAGTATGGCCATTTTCACAATATTGATTCTTCCTATCCATGAGCATGGTATGTTCTTCCATTTGTTTGTGTCCTCTTTTATTTCACTGAGCAGTGGTTTGTAGTTCTCCTTGAAGAGGTCCTTTACATCCCTTGTAAGTTGGATTTCTAGGTATTTGATTCTCTTTGAAGCAATTGTGAATGGAAGTTCATTCCTGATTTGGCTCTCTGTTTGTCTGTTACTGGTGTATAAGAAGGCTTGTGATTTTGCACATTAATTTTGTATCCTGAGACTTTGCTGAAGTTTCTTATCAGCTTAAGGAGATTTTGGGCTGAGACAATGGGATTTTCTAAATATACAATCATGTCATCTGCAAAGAGGGACAATTTGACTTCTTCTTTTCCTAACTGAATACCTTGATTTCTTTCTCTTACCTGATTGCCCTAGCCAGAACTTCCAACACTATGTTGAATAGGAGTGGTGAGAGAGGGCATCCCTGTCTTGTGCCAGTTTTCAAAGGGAATTTTTCCACTTTTTGCCCATTCAGTATGATATTGGCTGTGGGTTTGTCATAAATAGCTCTTACTATTTTGAGGTACGTTCCATAAAAACCCTAGAGGAAAACCTAGGTAGTACCATTCAGGACATAGGCATGGGCAAAGACTTCATGTCTAAAACACCAAAAGCAACGACAACAAAAGCCAAAATTGACAAATGGGATCTCATTAAATTGAAGAGCTTCTGCAAAGCAAAAGAAACTACCATCAGAGTGAACAGGCAACCTACAGAATGGGAGAACATTTTTGCAATCTACTCATCTGACAAAGGGCTAATATCCAGAACCTACAAAGAACTTAAACAAATTTACAAGTAAAAAACAAACAGCCCCATCAAAAAGTGGGCAAAGGATATGAACAGACATTTCTCAAAAGAAGACATTCGTACAGCCAACAGACACATGAAAAAATGCTCATCATCACTGGCCATCAGAGAAATGCAAATCAAAACCACAATGAGATACCATCTCACACCAGTTAGAATGGCGATCATTAAAAAGTCAGGAAACAACAGGTGCTGGAGAGGATGTGGAGAAATAGGAACACTTTTACACTGTTGGTGGGATTGTAAACTAGTTCAACCATTATGGAAAACAGTATGGCGATTCCTCAAGGATCTAGAACTAGAAGTACCATATGACCCAGCCATCCCATTATTGGGTATATACCCAAAGGATTATAAATCATGCTGCTATAAAGACACATGCACACGTATGTTTATTGCGGCACTATTCACAATAGCAAAGACTTGGAATCAACCCAAATGTCCATCAGTGACAGACTGGATTAAGAAAATGTGGCACATATACACCATGGAATACTATGCAGCCATCAAAAAGGATGAGTTTGTGTCCTTTGTAGGGACATGGATGCAGCTGGAAACCATCATTCTTAGCAAACTATTGCAAGAACAGAAAACCAAACACCGCATGTTCTCACTCATAGGTGGGAACTGAACAATGAGATCACTTGGACTCGGGAAGGGGAACATCACACACAGGGGCCTATCACGGGGAGGGGGGAGGGGGGAGGGATTGCATTGGGAGTTATACCTGATGTAAATGACGAGTTGATGGGTGCAGCACAGCAACATGGCACAAGTATACATATGTAACAAACCTGCACGTTATGCACATGTACCCTAGAACTTAAAGTATAATAATAAAAAAAAAAAAAAAGAAATTGCCACTGCCACCTCAACCTTCAGCAACAACTGCCCTGATCAGTCAGCAGCCATCAACATCGAGGCACGACCCTCCACCAGTAAAAAGATTACAACCCTCTGAAGGCTTGGATCATTGTTAACATTTTTTAGCAATACAGTATTTTTAATTAGGTATGAAGAATTTTTTAAACAATGCTATTGCACACTTAACAGACTACGGAGTTCAAACAAGACTTTTATATACACCGAGAAACCAGATATGTATGTGACTGGCTTTATTGCAATATTTGCTTTATTTCCATGGTCTGGAACCAAACCTGCAATATCTCTGAGGTCTGCCTGTATACGTTTTGGGGTCTAATAGCTTATTTGGGTCTTCCTTTTCCTTCTGAAGACTCTTGTGTATACATAAGAAAATTAAATTTGTATGCTTTTCTCCTGTTAATTTGCCTTATATTAGTTGCATTCTTAGGAGCAGCCATAGAACCTGAGAGGGTGGAGAAAAGTTTTCCCTCCTGTACATGGTTCTGGTTTGAGAGCACTGGTTTCATGGAGTTGATGCCACTACTAAATACCTGAAAAATGTTTGTTGCTACAATTTAGAGAAAACTCCAAACAAACGTAAATTAAATATCAGTAGTAAGTGTTTGTGAAATGATCTCTTCTTTAACATATTAAAGGCAAAAGAGATATTTGTTGAAGGCATAAATGAATCTCTGATAAATATAACAAGTTTCCCTATTTTCTGAAAGCTATCTTGTTGGAAAAATAAATGCAATCAGTCGCAAATTTCCTAAAGCAGATTCTTCCTTCAAATCAAGATTCTTCTTTAGTAGGACTTCGTTTTTATTACTCAATGCATCTTTTTGTTAGAGGATGTTATTGAAACGATATTGTCAATGCCAATATTTGCTTTTACTTAAATTTACAACTCATAGAAGAAACTGACATTTTCTTTAGGTAGGGAGCACTTTTCATGTCTGTTGTCACTATTTTATGTGTCTAGTAATGCCAAGCTTGTTTTTAAAAAATAACATTCCATTATTTACCCATCTATTTCATTTTTCTCTATCTTTAGTTCTCTAACTCTATTCATACAATTTACTATGGCTTTAATTTACATAGCTTTCAAACTCCCTATGTAAAAGAAAATGTCTTCCTACTGTTTTCACTTCTATGGGGCCTAAAGAGCACAACTCTGATTTTCAGATAAGATCCTCTGGCTACTATTTTTTTCCCATAGGATCTCATTGTTAGAGAACGCATTGAACCTCAGGACTGCCTTTTGCAAACTCATCCAGTAGAAAATTTGCATGTTAATACTTCTTATAAAAGCAAATACGCTAAAAATGAAAAATGTATATAAATTTGAAAGATCTGCTCTGATCATTTGTTCATGGTAGCTGGCAGAATTCTTTGTTTTGTTTTTGTTTTTGTTTTGAGACAAAGTCTCATTCTGTTGCCCAAGCTGGAGTACAGCGGCGCGATCTCAGCTCCCTGCAACCTCTACCTCCCAGGTTCAAATGATTCTCCTGCCTTAGCCTCATGAGTAGCTGGGACTACAGGCACGCACCACCTTGCCTGGCTAATTTTTTTATTTTTAGTAGAGATCGGGTTTCACTATGTTGCCCAGGCTGGTCTTGAACTCCTGACCTCACGATCTGCCTGCTTGGCCTCCCAAAGTGCTAGGATTACAGGCATGAGTCACCATGCCCAGCCAGAATTCTTTATGTTTAAACTGAAGAACATTTAGTTCTTTTCCTTTATAGCTACGGTAAATAAGAATGTGTGGGACTGTCTCATTTACAGTTAAAAACCTAGAAAACATCTTCCCTATTCATCTGGTAATATGGCTATTATTACTTTTTCTGCGTTCTGAGGAAAAAGAAAGAGAAACGTTGAAACGGTCCAAAGGGTTTAGGAGACAAAAAACTAAGGGTATAAAATAGAGGAGAACTTGCCAAGAGGAGGAGGAGGATAGGTAATCTTCTAAGGGGAATGCCAGTTTATCAATTATACATCCTGAAATTCGGTATAATATTCACATTGTAGTGCTTCAGCATTATGCAGATAACATTTTCGTGACTTAAAATTCAGAGACAAAAATAATAGATGCAAGTATGTGAGAGGGGTATGCGTTTGGCATTTAATATTCTTGTTGGCTTGATTTAAATTGGTATTTGAGCCTTATAGTCAGTTCCTAGTTGTTTATGCCAGTAGAGGGAATCAGTGATAGGGGTAATTTAAAAATCGTTCGTTTTTATTTTTTAATGAGCAGTTTTGTTTAAAGTAAAATGGCTAAGTTACCTTCTTCTGGAATTTGCAATTCTTCAAGCAAAATACTCTATTTACCTCTACTGGCAAAACTCATTTTTGAAAAATTTATCCTCTCAACTTTAATCCTGTTTTTCAGCTCAAATGTGGAAAATGCCAGGGTTGGACAGCATCACATTTCACTTATTTTGATTCTAAGCCATCACTAAGTAATGTTTATCTCCCTTTAAGCTCACTGTCTCTTTAATCCGCATTTGTCTGAGTGAGGGCAAGGAAAACTCACTGGTTTTGGCTGACAAGGTTGTCCTTGTAGTAGTGGCTGTATATAATCTATGCCATGCCTGCCTCTCGTGAATTTTCTTTACCAATCTGCTGCTTCTATAATATGATAGCTAAAAACATCATTTTTTCTTATGAAGAACTTTACATACATAATTCTAAGCACAAATAGCCTCAAATAATACTCTTCTCTATGAAGAGTATTTAATGTCTGCAGTTACTATTTCTTTAGCAAATGTGAGTTGAATACCTGTACCAGGTGCCATTTGACTTATGGGGATGCAGCAGTGGCTAGAACCCAGCCCCAGCTCACCCTGACCCAGCACCTGGTGGGAAAGACAAGCAACACACACTCAAAACGAATAAATGGAACCTAATTAAACTAAAAAGCTTCTGTACAGCAATAAATTAGTAACTATATAAATCATCAGAGTAAACAGACCACCCACAGATTGGGAGAAAAATATTTGCAAACTACGCATTCAACAAAGGACTCATATCCAGGATCTACAAGGAAGTCAAACAAATCTGCAAGAAAAACACAAATCTCATCAATGGGTGGGCAGAAAACATAAAAAGACATTTCTCAAGTTATACATATGGCCAAAAACTATGAAAAAATGATGCTCAACATTACTAATTATCAGGGAAATGCAAATTAAAACCTCAATGAGATACCACTTTACCCCTGCAAAAATTGGCCATTATTGAAAAGTCAAAAAACAATAGACATTGGTATGGATGTAGTGAAAATAAAGTGCTTATACACTCCTGGTAGGAATATAAATTAGTACAAACTCTATGGAAAGCAGTATGGGGATTTCTAAAATAACTAAAAGTAGATCTACCATTTGATCCAGCAATCCCACGACTGGATATCTACCCAAAGGAAAAGAGTTCATTGTATCCAAAGGGCACCTGCGCATGTTATTTATTGCAGCACAATTCACAATTGCAAAGGTATGGAACCAATCTAAGTGCCCATGGACCAATAGGTGGATAAAGAAAATGTGGCATATACACACTATGGCATACTACTCAGCCATAAAAAAGAATGAAATAATGTTTTTTTGCAGTAACTTGGATAGAGCTGAAGACCATTATTCTAAGTGAAGAAACTCATGAATAGAAAACCAAATACCATATGTTCTTACTTATAAGTGGGAGCTAAGCTATGGGCATGCAAAGGCATGCAGAGTGGTATAATCAAGCTTGGAGAGGCAGAAGGGGGATGGATTGAGGGATAAAAAAGTACATACTACTCAGGTGATGGGAGCACTAAATCTGACTTCACCAATATACAATTCATCCATGT
This sequence comes from Macaca thibetana thibetana, assembly GCF_024542745.1. Taxonomy (NCBI): domain Eukaryota; kingdom Metazoa; phylum Chordata; class Mammalia; order Primates; family Cercopithecidae; genus Macaca; species Macaca thibetana. Next base: position 19,828,685 of record NC_065595.1, on the reverse strand, counting down.
AACCAAGGACCACTTGTACCTCAAAAGCTATTAAAATAAAAACATTAAACATTTTTGGTATTTTACTCATCAAAAAATGAATCTTTGATATCGGGGTGAGAAATGATAGAGACAATTAAGCATAGGAAGGCAATGAGTGACTGGATGGGACAATCTTTTAGAAAACATGATGCTTTGGATACTTTGAATGCAATGAGCAATGAAATTCATGGATGTCTGGGCAAGATTATCACCGTAAGAGGAAACAGGGTGTGAAAAGGCCTGAGGGGAGAGGAGGATCTTGTATTAGGGAAATGGCACAGAGAAGGTGGGGATGGAGCTCTTAGATTCCAGGAAATGAGACAGCATGAGCTGGGCCTAATCGTGGAGAATCTGGTAGGCGAGTGGGAGGATCAGGATTTTATTCTAAGAGGGATGAACCATCATTTAGAGTTTTAACGCATTACAGTTTACATTTTAAACTCTACTGGGAGAGTTTAGAAGACTTGTTCAGTATCACACAGAAAATACACGACTCAGCTAGGGTTAACTGCTGAATTCATTCAATGAAATGTGGAAGTGAAGTAAGTTTAAAGATAACATATTCATTGAATTTCAGAACCTCAAGTTTGACTTCAGATTAGTCGTCTGTTACTTGAGGTCATTCTTTGTTTTGTTTTGTTTTGTTTTTTTAAGACCAGGTCTTGTTCTGTCATCCAGGTTGCTGGAGTGCAGTGATGCAATAATATCTTACTGTGGCCTCAAACTCCTGAGCTCAAGTGATCCTCCCACGTCAACCTCCCACGTAGCTGGGATGTGAGCCACCATGCGTGGCTTACTTGAGGTCATTCTCTATTATTTCTACCAACTGCTTTTGTACTCTTTTCCTAAACACAAGATGGGGAGTTTCACATCACCTTAGAGGGAATTCAAAACACTTTTGTCCTGTCCTGAGTGTGAGACGATTCTTTTTCAGGTTGACCTGTATATTGGTTTTCTAGGGTTGCCATGACAAGTGCTGTAACACACTATTAACAGAGATTTATCTTCTCACAGTGTTAGAGCCTAGGAGTGTAAGAAGAATGTGCCATCAACGTTGTTTCTTCTGAGGCCTCCCTCCTTTGCTGGTAGATGGTCATCTTCCCTACTTATGTCTACGGTCTTCCCTCTGTGTGTGTCCATGTCATAATTTCCTTTTATGAGGACATCAGACATATTGGATTAGGACCAACCTTAATTACCTCATTTTATTTTGATTACTTCTTTTAAAGACCCTATCTCCAAACAAAGTTATATTTGGAAGTACTGAGGGATAGGGCTTCAACATATGAATTTTGATGACACATGGTTTAGCCCGTAACAACCTGTAATTAGTATTTTACTTACCCCATATTTGCTAATCAGGGAGCCACATGGAAAAACATGAATGAGCCACAGCTTCCTCATTTTTCAAAGTAACTTTCTGGCAGTATATGTAGGGAGACGGGGGGTGTCTCATGTCTATTCCCAAGTTCTCCACTTGGATATTTTTTTCTTTGGGGCTCTTTCTCCTGCCAATTCCCCACCCCTCTTTACTTCACTGCTCATTCCTACATAGAACTCCAAGGAGGTGCAACAGAGGTACTAATCTGGGTTCAACCCCACTTTGGTCTGTTCCCCGTGAAACTACCATACAAGGCCATACACAGGTATTACCTTTTGCGGGAGAGGTGAGCATAACCCCAAAGCATCACCATTTAGGAGGTGAGAATGTGAAAGTGGTCACTCTGGATGATATTCCAAGAATTCAGAAGAATGAAAACAGAGGACAGGACAAATTATGCCAGATAGTTGTAATTCTATAATTGCAATTAGATAGTGCAAAACGGTAGAAGCCAGAGCCTAGAATTCTGTCATCCAGAAGGCTGCAGCTGCTGCTGGGGTCAACAGCCTGAGGGGCAGAAAGAAGTGTGATTCAGCAGGTAAAAAAAACATCTGAATAATAGGGCAAAAATACTTCATTGAGGCTCAGTGCATGGACAGTTGCATAGCAGGTGAATAACAGAAAGCATCTAAGGTAAAGACCTTTCTAATCTTCATCCCTGGCAAGTATGAGAACAGAGATTCTCATGTTGTCAGGCAGTTTTTCAGAGACAGGCAGGAAATGTCTGTCTGGACAGACATTTGTTGGATGGCTAACAATGGATTGTTAGCAGGCAGCAGGCAGTAATGTCAGACATCTGATAGCTGGCTTACAGTCACCCTAAATCCTGGAAGGCTGGGGCATACAGCAGATAAAAAGGGAGCAAGGAAACTGGTTTCCGGAAACCCAGTCACCAGTGCTTAGAGCTGTGATGCAAAGAGAGTGGATAATTAACAAGGGTAATTTGATGGCCTCTTTCAGAACCACTGCATGAGGTCCTGTTGCCTAAGCCTAGACTTGTCTTTAGTCCTGGAATAAAGCTGGCCCTGTGTATCGGCTTCCTAAGTGAATGAAGGAGAACTACAGAAGTCGGGAGCCAGACACAACAGGATAATAGACCCTAAAATAGTAGTAAAGAGAAGCTCAAGGAAATGACAATTTCATATCAATATCTTGATACCCAGTAAGTTATCTGTTCAGATGATGTGAAATGGCCAATATTGAAATAAGTTAAGGTTTCATTACATTACGGGAAAATTGAGCATCAACTCAGGTGCCTGGGTTTGAGTTTTGGAGTCCAGGAAAAAAGTAGGAGTAAGATTGTCATCTCCTTTTCTAAGGGCATTGTGACAGTGTGCCTCATTTGCTTTGTGCATATTTTGGAATTGAAATCTAACCATGTACAAGCTTAATGGTGTGTTTCTTAAGCATTACAGAAGGAAGTAGATAAAAAAAAATCATTTGATGATTAAATTTGTGCAAAAAAGAACAACCACAAAAGCACTGCAGGCTGCCGCTCTCTGCACCTGTTAGCAATTCAAAAAGAGCATCGAGGGGGCAGAGAAGGAAATATCACACTAGAATCACAGCTCAGTAAAACTTAGACAGCTTGAACACTGCAAAAATCATTTAAACCCACCAGCCATGGGGGTTAAAACATACCCTATAAATGCCAAAGCATTGTTACACCATCCACTTACACCAAACTGAATCATCACTTCCTTTTTTCCTGCTGACAGTCCTCTGCCTTATGAGTCATTTCTGGCATCACTTTGTTCACAGTTGAACTAAAGCAAGCATTCTGAATTATTAATATTTCTATGTATTTCTTTTCTAAACTGCGTACTCAAATACACTTGTAGAACAATTTTACTTTAATGCCAGAAATGGCCATTGAATGTTTCATACTTAATTATAATTTAAACATCACACAGATGGGATGGTGGGTTACTTACGATGAATGTTTAACTGCAGACCAGAGAGAATTAATTAATGTATTTATGATGGCTAAAAGAAAGAGATGCCTTGGTGCTCTATGAAAAGATGTAATTATCTCTGTTCTTTCATAAAGGGCGGCAGTGTTGGTGTGAGATTATTTTACGTTGCCCTTCAGAAGGAAATGTAGCACCAATTCTGCTATTTATTTTATTTCTTTGTTCTTTGAAGGCCACACTAAAAACTCACAAATATTAAATTTGATAGTGGAAATAATTTTGGATTTCTAGAATCATGTTTTGTTGAGGTGAGGTATTTTAGGAAGTTCCATATTGATGGGCTTTAACTACTGTATTAGTCAGCATGGAAGCTAAGTCCCTTGACAGGCCATCTGCAAGCTGGAGACCCTGAAATGCCAGTGTAGCTCAGTCCGGGTCCAAATGCCTCGGAACCGGGGAAGTCAATGATGTAATTTTCAGTCTGAGGTTGAAGGCTTTGGAACTCAGGAAGGTCACTGGTGTGTAAGTCCTGGTGTTCCAAAGCCAGGGAGCCTGGGGTCCTAATGTGCAAGGTCAGGAGAAGAGTGTGTCCCATCTCCAGGAGGAGAGGAAAACTTTTCCTCTGCCTTTCTGCTCTGTGCAGATCCCCAGCCAGTTGTTTGGCGCCCACCCACATGGAGAGCAAATCTTTACCTCAGTCCATGTGGACTCGAATGCCAGCCTGCTCTGGAAACACCCTCTCAGGCACACCCAAAATAATGCTTTACCATTTCTCTAGCTAGTCCTTAATGCAGTTAAATTGACACCTAAAATTAACCATCACGTGTACCTATTTCTAGCTATGTGTGTCTGGCCGAGTTACTCATTCTCGATATCCCAACATTAACTCTCTGTAAAATTTTAGGAGACGGTAATACTTACCTAAAGGATGTTGCCAGCATATACCAACTAACTCACTAAAAGTGCTTAACACTCTTAAAAGAAGTGCTCAGTAGATGTTTGACACTTTGAAAAGCATTAACACAATTTTATTGCTATTGTATATATTTGGAAAATGATAAGAAAATTGTACAGTAGAGAAGCAAGAGTCACTGAAGATCAAGATCCTCTGCAGTTTAGATCTTACCTCTTCAAACTATTACTCTACCTCAGTTAGATTCTGCGTTTAGGCGAAGCCGGCTCATTATTCTCTGAATCTGATGTGCAGATTGTCATATCCACTGTTCTTCTACCCTGTTCTCTCTGCCGGTCTAGGTTACCCTTTCCTTCAACTCCTCAGGCATCCTAGTCCACTCTTGTCTATCATTTTCTGGGGTGTAAAAGTTCTGACTTCATCACTCCTTTGGAACTTTTAGATATAAACAGAAAAACAAATTATTAAAAACGTTTAAAAGGCAACAAACTATCTACAAGTTAGACTGAAAGCTTCATGCAGGCAATTTCCTTGTATCTCTTGGTACATGTGACACCAAACATGATAAACCACATTCTCAATGGATGTTGCCAATGATGATGATGACTCTGCTCCTCTTGATCTTTTCCTGTAATGACTTTACTTCATTTCCTTCATTTTTGCCAGTTTTCTTGATTTGGAAGTACCAATATCTCACGTTTGAAAACTGTTACTTGACTAGCAATGGAATCAAATATTACACTAATTCAATGCCTGAGGATTATAAATCATAACGTTTAGCATGGAAACATTGAAAACGAATATTAATGCTGTCTTGTCTTACTTCTAAGATATATTTTTATTGACTAGCAAATTTTACATTTCAAAAAGTTAATCTCAAAATATAAAATATTGCAAAAACAGATTTTGAGCTTGAAGTACCTATTTAATATAAAATGACTCACTTTTTTTTTTTTTCTAGCAGAGAAATTTTTCCTGGTGTTACCATACCAAAATCTTTCAGGCAGTAAGCAAGTTTAAACCATTGCTTCTATCAGTTGATTGAGTAGTTAATAACCAGAGTGCCTACATGAATAGATGAAAACAAAATAGCCCTGGAGCAGTAACAAACATCCTTGAATTCTAGATGTTCCTGGAAAGGTCAAAAGTATAAGATTCAGCATACGGACTCACTCTCAGCTGACTTCATATATCTGGTAGTTGCTGGGGGTGGAGAAGTCAATTCTGAAAAGTCTCCAGAAGCTTTTATTGGTAGGATCAGCCCTCCACATACACGACATCATAGTATCTTGGTGAATCTTCATAGCTCTAGATTAGCTCAAATCTGTAACATTGAGGCCTATCCCCGAGTCTACAGAAGGATTCTAGATTTCTAAATACAATGGTGTCCCTGGTTGCTTCTGGGTTGTTCAGTATAACCAAAGCTGGAGTGAACAACTGTGGACCTTTTTCTAGCTGGGATTTCAGGATAGTTGGTATTATGATACCTTCCTCAAGGGAGCTAAGGGCATCATGTTCTTTTACAAAGCAACACGTTTGAAAAACTAATAAAGCCCCACAATTCTTGTACATGCAAACTAAGGTAAATTTAGCAAGTAATATAAAAACCAGGAATGGTCAAAATCAAATAGAAAAACAATTTAAAGATGGTGAAGTGAATTTTAAATCCTGATCCATAAGGTGATTTGGGCCAGGGCACTCTTAAAAGTGCCCTGTTGATATTAAACATTAAGCTAAGTGTTGCTTTATAGGAATCAGGGATTTCAAGCACTTTTATAAAGTTTTAGCTCATTAATTTTTATTCCCCTTGGGAACTAGCTTTTGGCTGATTTATCTAAGTCAGAACTTTCTGAATATGAAATTCTTTTCACATTCATCTCGTTATGTTTTTTCAAGTTCATCTTAAGCCATTTTTTTTTTTTTTGCCATTTTATGTAAATGTTTGGCCCTTGGAGGTGCTTACCAGGAAACAGCAAGTTTGAGAGGTTAAGGAGCTTAAAATTTAGTATCCAGAATTTTCACAGAAAAAGTTATCATCACAGATTGTATTCATTTGATGACCACACATAATAGATTTTCCAGTTCCAATTTAAAGACCATATCTTCCGTCTTAAAATCTTCCTCCTTTATTTGCCTCCTTCTCTTTTATTGCTATGCTTCTAAGGCATGATAAAGACACTATTAAAAGAATGTTATTGGTTAACACTGATAATGTTTTCTCCCTTTCAGAAGAATTTTGCTAAATCATAGAATACAATGGATTTTTGGTAAATGCTCATTCAAATGGCAGAGCATTTTGGTTGCCATATTTAGGGTTGATGGAAAGTGAAATTGGTCATGGTTACAAAATTAATCTTTTCTTTGACTTCCTAAAGCCTACATTTCCTGATCGGCCACTACTTGCTTTGAGGCAAAAATATAATATTATACCCTTGATAAAAAGAAAGTAAATAATCTGTCATTAAGCATCAGTAATTAAAGCTGATAAGTCCTTAAAAATTCTAGCTCAATTGCATCATGTGAATTTGTTTTCTCATTTATAAATGGCTTATCAATAAGTACAATAAAACTAAAAGTGAATGAATTACTCCTTAGGAATAAGTATTACTCTTCCTTTGTCTTGATCAAAATAGAATGTGTAGTTTAAAAATGTGATTTCAAATGTGTTGACACCAAATGTTGAAAAAATATAAGAATAGTATTTTATAGCTCATTTATTATTTGTGATAGCTACATCAGAAAAAACAGTATGCAAAAATTGGATATGGTTTCCACCAGAGTACATAATTTTGGTGTTTTTAAAAATTATTACTAAGAATTTTTTAAAGAAACGGTAATATGGTTAAACTGTTAAGAAGGATTATAAAAATTAGTATAAAATATAAACTCTGTTCTTGTTTGACTTAGAGTCTCATTGAATAAAAAGGGACCTACACAGCTGTAGTGAGTCAGTACTCTCAAAACTCACATCAAGCATATTTGTCTGTGTAGTGTTAATGTCAGTGTTTCTGTATAGAATCTCAATTCCCTTATTTGTCACTTTCGAGTATCCTTTTTTTTTCCCCCAGAGATCAGGTCTTTCTCTTTTGCCCAGGCTTGGAGTGCAGTGGTGTGATCACAGCTCATTGCAGTCTTGAACTCTTGAACTCAAGTGATCCTCCCATTTCAGCCTCCTGAGCAGTTAGGACTATAGACATGTGCCACCACACCTAGCTAATCTTTTAAAAGCATGTTTAAAGATGGGGCTTCACTATGTTGCCCAAGTTGGTCTCAAACTCCTGGCCTCAAGTGATTCTGCTACTTCAGTCTCCCAAGTACTTGGAATTATAGGTGTGAGCCACTGTGCGTGGTTCCAGCATCTTTTATTAGTACCTCTTCTCATTTTATCTGTACGTCTCTTTTAACTTTTTTCTTTCTACTCGCTGAGATTTATCAGCCTGAAATTCCCTTGGTAAATTAGGTTTTCTCTTATAATATTCTTATTGGAAACTGCATATTACTTTCTCTCAAAGCACTTTCTTCCTTCCTTTTTCTTCCTTTCCATTCCCTTTCACTTTCCCTTCATTCCCCCTTTTATTTCTTCCCTTCCTTCCTCCCTTCATTTTTCTCCCCATTTCTCCCTGCTTATATTATATCCCAGGCATTATTCTAAGCACTTCATATATATTGACTCTTGTATTCTTGTTAATAACCATTAAGGTAAGTGTATAATTTTTTTCCATTTTATAAATGAGAAAATGGAGACATTTCGTTGTCCAGGCCCCAGGCCTTGTTAGTTCTGTGATGTGGTGATGTCATCAAGGCCCAGGTCCTCTCCACCTCGGGGCTCTGCCTTTCTCCTTGATGAAGGCCTATTTGACATTCAGTCTTTAACCCAACTTTTGTCTTTGAATCTGATCATCTTCGTTTTATCCAAAATAATCACGTGAAAGCAAGGCCCTGCTTTCAAAAGTTTCTAATACATCATGAACAAAATATTTAAATAAAAATGTAATAATATAATGCAGGACAAATTACCTAAGTATTACAACGAATAAATCAAGCAAAAATAAGCATTCTCTATGACTTCAGTGGAAGTGGTCAGTAAGTTGATAAAGGAAGAAAAGCTAAGTTCAGTCAGTGCATATCAGGAATACATGTGGATAGTTGACACCTCTGCTCCCATCCTGGAGAAGAATTTAAATACAAGATCAGTTCAGCCAGAATCTTATCCAAGTACAGCCCTCTATCACACTTGGCCATAACTCTGTGTGTGCGTGTGGTGTCATACTCTTTGCTTTGTCTATTTCATTTTCTGCAATCACACTGGCTATCACTGATGCCTGAGAAGACCCTCCTTACCTTTTTGCTGTGGACAGTAACAGCTGTAGGTGGTCTCAGCATGCCTCTGTGGGGTTCTGAAGTCTAACCCTGGCAGCTGGGGCTCCAGCTTTCTTGTTTGATATGGAGGAAGACCATCTATAAGTGGATGTCTCCCGCTTACTTAGAGAGAAGTATGGCTCACTCCATGCATGCATCCATGAATAATAGAAACTGCTCCAGGTGGGGCGCGGTGGCTCAAGCCTGTAATCCTAGCACTTTGGGAGGCCAAGACAGATGAATCATCTGAGGTCAGGAGTTTAAGATCAGCCTGGCCAACATGGTGAAACCTCATCTCTACTAAAAATACAAAAATTAGCCAAGCACGGTGGTGGGCACCTGTAATCCCAGCTACTCTGGGGGCTGGAGCAGGGGGCAGGAGAATTGCTGGAACCTGAGAGGCAGAGGCTGCAGTGAGCCGAGATCACCCCACTGCACTCCAGCCTGGGTGACAGAGCAAGCCTGTCTCAAAAAAAAAAAAAAAAAAAAAAAAGAAACAAAAACCAAAAACCACTGCTCTGGACAGAAAAGGGTGAGTGTGCCTAGGCTTTACTGTCATCTGTTATCTGGGGTGAGGGAGATGTTTGCATTTCAATTTCATCTCCTTTGTTTTGCAAGGTACAGTTCCTAAGAAGAGCTCTTCACAGAACTGCTTGTTGACGTAATTAGGACAATATTAACTCAGTTGGAAAGGTAACATTTATGGAAAATCATGGGAAAATGATTCAGCTGTACTATTGAGAATTTTCAGTAAATATTCAGTATTTTCAACCTCTTAGTCTGTATTGGTTCTTTGTCTCTGCATATAATCTTCCTTAAAACTTACCCATTTTGAGGAAATTATCTCTTATTACTGTGTGCTTCAATCTATTCAGTGCAGCTTGTTAGCAGAAGACTCTGTATTCTGTTTCTCGATTCCATCTCCCATTCTACTTCTATGTCCCCAGATGAGGCTCAAACAATCTCATGTTGGCTTCAATATTTTACTGAAAATTGGCTCTTCCTCTCATGTTTCATATTTCTAAAAAGTCATTTCATCAAAATCTCAGTCTTCTTTGCAATTCTATTCTCCAGTAAATACATTAAATTTCTAGTTGTAAAATTTTCTGAACGTCTGTTTTTTCTTTGCTGAAATGATTGACAACTAATTCCTTTAAAACTCACTCCTCCCTGGGCTTGAATCATATTGTCACTCTTTCTAGTTTTACCATTACTTCTATAGTCATTACTTCTTGGCCTGTTCTTTGCTTAGTAGCCCCTTAAACACTGCTATTAACAAACCATCTAACTTTTAACTTTTTTCCTTCTATTTTTACATTTTCCTTTCTTTATTCATTCATCCAATATCTGTCCAGCTTTTATGATAGATAAGTTCTAATCTAGGTATTTAGAATTCATCAATGAACAAATTAGAAGTTTCCTGCCTTCACAGAGTTTTGGGTCTAAGTGGAAACAAAGAGACAAAAATATTATAATTTGGTAAACTATGTGATTTGCTTGAAGGCATTGTGAAAAAAAAAATTGAAAAGATAAGGGGAATGTGGAATGTTGGGCTGGTGTACTGAGTTTGCCTTTTTGAAAAGAATTCTCAAGGCAGGTTTCAAAGAGGCGACATCTGAGCAAAAACTTGAAGGAGATGAGAGAGTTAGCTGTGTGCATATCCAGGGTGTAGCTTTCCAAATGGATGTGAGAGACAATGCAAAGTCCCTAAGGTAGGGCTGCTTGGCCTGTTTGATACAGCCAGATAGACCTCCTTGCTCTTTCTTGGAGTAAGAGAGAAGTTTTGGATAGAAAATCTAGGCATTCAAAATAGACTTGTAAGTCTGAGATTTCTTTGAGAAAGTCAAATAGAGATGTTCAAAAAACCGTTGAGTAAGTAGGTCTGCTATTGAAGAAAGCTATATAAATTGAAGATATAAATTTAGACGTCTTTAGCATAGCCATAGTATGGGTTATATAATGCAATGCATTCCACACTATTTGTGGTAATGCTGGTTTAAGCAAACCCACTGCGTTACCAGTCATATAAAAATATAGCACATGCAATTATGTACAGTACATAGTAATTGATAATGGTAATCAACAATTATGTTACTTATGTATTTACTCTATTTTTAATCCTTACTTTAGAGTGTACTCCTTCTACTTATTAAAAGAAAGTTAACTGTAAAACAGCCTCAGGCAGGTGCTTCAGAAGATATCTAGAAGAAGGCATTGTTACCATAGGAGATGCTGCTCCATGTGAGTTATTGTCTCAAAGAGTTGAATAAGATGTGAAGATGGAAGACAGTCATATTGATGATGCTGACCCTCTGCAGCTCTAGGTCAATATCTTAGTTTTGGTTAAAAACCTAAGAGCCTATGTTTGTGTCTTAGTTTTTAAACAAAATGTTTGAAAAGTAAAAAAAAAAAAAAAAAGATAGTAAAATGATTATAAAATAAGAATATAAAGAAAATATTTTTGTATAGTTGGACAACGTATTTGTGTTTTAAGCTGTGTCATTACAAAAGATTCACAACGATAAATAAAAGGCTTATAAAGTAAAAAGTTATAGCAAGTTAAGGTTAATTTTATTTAAAATGAAAACGTTTTAAATAAATTTAGTGTATCCTAATTGCACAAGTTTTATAAAGTCTATAGTAGTATACAGTAAGTCCTAGGCCTTGACATTCACTTACCACTCATTAACTCACCCAGAGCAACTTCCAGTCCTGCAAGCTCCGCTCATGGTAAGTGCCCTGACAGCTGTACCATTTTTAATCTTTTATGACGTACTTTTATTGTACCTGTTCTATGTTCATCTATGTTTAGATACACTAATACTTAGCATTGTGTTATAATTGCCTACGATATTCAATACAGTAACATGCTGTGCAGGTTTGTAACCTAGGAGCAGCAGGATATACCATATATCCTTGGTGTGTAGTAGGCTACAGCATCTAGGTTTCTGTGAGTACACTCTGTGATGTTCCCACAGTGATGAAACAGCCTAACGGGGCATTTGTCAGAATGCGCGCTCACTGAGAAGCGACACATGACAGTATTTAATGCTTTGAGAGCATTTGAATCATCAAAGGAGAATAGATAGAGAAGAGAATGTCCTGAGTTATGGAGGACCCTGCTGTTAAGTGTTTAGGAAGAAGAGGAGGAATCTAAAAAGGAGATCAAGAAGAAACTTTTGAGGAAAAAAAAAAAATCAAGGATTTTGACATTTTGCGAGCCAAATAAGAGAAGACATGAATAACATGTTAAAACACATTGTTGATCCAAATAAGAACAAAACTGATAACTGTTCTCAGTAATTGGAAGAATATCAGGACATTAACAAGAATGGTTTTAGTACAGTGGAGGAGTTGAAAGTCTCAGTGAAATGAGATTAGGAGACAGTGGGAGAAAGAAATTGTGGGCTGAAAGATCATGCTGAGGATCACTCATCTACAGGTTAGGAATCTCTTTTCCAAAATGCTTGGGACCAGAAGTGTTTTGGAATTTGGATTTTCTTTCTGGACTTGGGAATACTTTCAAATGCATAGTAGGAGATACCTCGGGGATGGGACCCATGTGTAAATATGGAATTCATTTATGTTTCATATATACCTTATAATGTAGTCTGAAGGAAGTTTTATAAAATATTTTAAATTATTTTTTCCATACAGGGTCTAGTCTGTTGCCCAGGCTGGAGTGCAGTGGTGCTATCTCAGCTCACTGTATGCTCCACCTACCAGGCTCAAGCCATCCTCCCACCTCAGCCTCCCAAGTAGCTGAGATTACAAGTGCATGTCACCAGGCCCAACCAATTTTTATATTTTTTGTAGAGATGAGGTTTCACCATGTTGCCCAGGCTGGTCTCGAACTCCTGAGCTCAATCAGGACCTGTTCTTATTGAACAATAAAACCCATCTCGGCCTCCCAAAGTGCTGGGATTACAAGTATGAGCCATTGTGCCTGGCCTTATTTTAAGTCTTTGTGCATTAAACAAAGTTTGTTCACATATTGGCCTATCAGCAAGCAAAGGTAGCACTACCTCAGCCACACATGTGAACAATCTGTGGTTTGCCAATACTACCATTCTTTACTCTGAATTTACATGCTACTGATAAACAATTGTTTTCTTAGACTTATTCATACATAAGTACTTAACAGTTAAAAAAAAAAAAAGGCATATTAATGTGGTTTGGCTGTGTCCTCCCTTCAAAATCTCATCTTGAATTGTAATCCCTATAACCCCCACATGTCAAGGGTAGAATCAGGTGGAGGTAATTGAATCATAGGGGCAGTTTCCCCCAGGCTGGTCTCATGATAACGAGTGAGTCTCACGAGATCTGATGGTTTTATAAGTCTGGCATTTCCCCTGCTAGCACTCACTCCATTCTGCCACCCTGTGAAGATGGTGTCTGCTTCTCCCTTGCCTTCCACTATGATTGTAAGTTTCCTGAGGCTTCCCAAGCAATGTGGAACTGCGAGTCAATTAAACTTCTTTCCTTGATAAATTACCCCATCTCAAGTATTTCCTTATAGCGATGTGAGGATGGACTAATACACATATCATTAGTATTGTGAAAGAGTTACGTGCTCAGGTTAACTAAGCAGCACAGTGGCATCACGAGAATATGGGTATCAGCTGTGAAACAACATCAAAAATAATGGCAGGCTTTCAGTCTCTGCTTACAAAACTGTGTTTGGATTAAAATGTTAATGTACACTGTATTTTATGTGTTTTTTTTTTTAACATGAGATTTAAAAAAAAACATTAGAATTGAGGAACCAGGAAACGGGCCTTTTAGGGATGAGGAGACTCTCTGCTGGATGACATTTTTTTTTTTTTTTTTTAAGAGAGTCTCGTTCTGTCACCTAGGCTGGAGTGCAGTGGTGCCATCTCGGCTCACTGCAACCTCCGCCTCCCAGGTTTAAGCGATTCTCCTGCCTCAGCCTCCCTAGTAACTGGGACTACAGGCATTACGCCACCAAGCTCAGCTAATTTTTGTATTTTTAGTAGAGACAGGGTTTCACCATGTTGGCCAGGATGGTCTCAATCTCCTGACATTGTGATCCACCCACCTTGGCCTCACAAAGTGCTGGGATTACAGGTGTGAGCCACCATGCCCGGCCCTGGATAACTTTTAAAAGTGTTTCTTCCAGACTCATCTGGCTCATTAACCATTTTTTTTTCTTTATGTCTTACAAGTCTCTCTTTGATTTTATAAAGTGACATCATTTTTTGTTCTGTTATGAATGCACGCTGTTTTAGCCCTTCAATAAGCCCATCATTTATTTTCACCGTGTTGTCTATAGACACTCTTTCTGCATTGTAAACATCCTCGTCATCACTATTGTCACAATCACCTTGCTTCAGAGCTAGGCTACTTAACCCTAGCTGACCATCAGTCAATGAATGAACAAGAGAAACCCCATTATTGATGTTATAAACTTCTTTAATGTCCACTTCCAGATTTCTGACAAACTCTGAAGGTATATTTTTTGTACATTTAAGGAGGATAGACATCATTTTTCTTACTTGACATACTCAATTCTTCAAAGTCATCTTCGTGTTCATCATCATCACTGAACTGAGCATAGTCACAAGCCAAAGTTTGTGCCAGGCAAGCACACTGTGTCTTTAATCACTGTGTTCCAAGCATTGATATTGGCATATATAGCATCTTTCATGCTAAACTTTTTAATAAAAGGCCTTCCACATTCACAACTCACCTCTTCACTGCAGCTAGCATGCTGCAGTGATGCTGAGGTTTGGGGTATGAATGATCCTGTCACCAAGGTGATAAGCTGAGTGCCAATAGGTAGTTTTTCAGCCCTTGCCTTCCTCCCCCTCTCCCTTCCTCTGGTAGTCCCCAGTGCCTATTGTTCTCATCATTTTGTCCATATGTACCCAATGTTTAGCTCCCACTTATAAGTGAGAACACATGTATTTGGTTTTCTATTCCTGCATTAATTAACTTAGGATTATGGCCTCTGCTGCAGCCATGTTGCTGCAAAGGACATGATTGAATTCTTTTTTAACAGCTGCATAGTATTCCATGGTGTATATATACCATGTTTTCTGTATATGATCCACTTCATGGGCATCTAGGTTGATTTCATGTCTTTGCTGTTGTGAGTAACACCATGAGTCTGCATTTTGGCTGCAGCATGTCACATAAGATCAGGTGTAGAATTTTCCACTTGTGCCATCATATTGGTGTTCAAAAGATTTTTGGAGCATTTTGGATGTAGGATTTTTACAATAAGGTTTCTCTACCTGTACTTATTTCCTACTGTCTCTGTATAACTCAACTACCAAATTTATATGTATATTCCAGACTTCTCTACCTGATTTTTAAGCAGGATTCTTTAAAAAAAAAAAAAAAAAAGGCTACCAAACCGTATCAATCGTGTCCTGTCCATGTCCTTGTCTGTTTTTTCCCAAGAAGATTTATGAATTTGTAGGAACCAGTTTTCTTCCTTTGCTTCTCCATTGTAAATCCAAAGTCACAGATATTGTATCAGACTCCATGCACTTGACCTTCATTCAAAATCTCTCTAATTTAATGTTGGAGTGAAAGTACAGTGACTGGAGTTTAAGTTTCTGTTTCAAGGAGAATTATGGAATGATGAAAACATAAAGTAAAAAGCAGGGGTCAAATTTTGTGTCAAGGAACACTTCAGTTTTAGACACGTTGAGTTTAAGGTGAAAGTAAGACCTTCATGCAGAAAACGTAGACATGTGACATGGTATCTTAAGAAAGTTAGAGGTAAGCCAAAGGTGAAAACGATTTTTCTTCTAATATTGATAGTAAATAGCTTTATAACTAATAGATAAAAATGATATCCAGAGCACAATATTTAACATGATATCAATGATCCCATGTACACAAAATTACAAAAAAGAAATACCCAAAGCTTTCTAGCTTTCTTCGTAAATGAAAGAATTCAATAAAAATATGAATACTATGTGTGATTTTAATGAAATTTCCAGAATGTTGTGAAACGTATATAGGATATGAATGTGTTATTTTCAATGGGGCCATTTTAAAACCTCAGTAATACAAATGAAACAGACTTAAATTGGGGAATTAAACTTACTGCAAAAAAAGTTTAGCATAGTTATTTTTCCCCCTTCAGGAGGAATAGTGATCAAAGTTATTGTTATATTTTTACTTTTAAATTTTATTTAGTGATGATTCACATTTAACAGAGAAATTTCTCACACTGTTTAAAATCTTAGAAGTTAAACCCTGATTATTCATTTGCAGATGAGTCCTATACAAAAACTTATTGAATTGTTTACTGATTGAGATGCTAAGAATTTTCCATTTGGCTTTATATTTATGGGGTCACCAGGTGTCTCTTGTCAGGGAAAGCGCTGTTAATAATTGTAAACTGTGATTACTAATTTTATTAACCCAAGGACAAATCAACATTCTGTCATAGATCAAAGCTCTTTTTTTTTTTTTTTTCTCCAAGTGTCAGGTGTGCTGGGGATCCTTTATTTCTTAAGAGCAAATGTAGCTTTGTAGGTTCCTGCTCAACACAGATATTACAAAATAAACATATCCATTTAAGTTTCATGTAATACTAAATACATACAAAAGAATATGTCATGTGTCTCCAAGCTGTGAAGCACAATATTGTACATTGAACCCATCATTTAACGTAAGAATTCCAACATTAGTGAAGCCATTGAAATAAACTATGTCTTTCTACACACCTCCACCCACCACTTTGCCTGAATATTTTTGGAATGTTCAAATTATCTTTATATTTAAAAGAAGAAAAACAGGAGTTTGTTTTTATTTGCTCCACTTGTCGGAAATAAAATATCAAAAACAGATTTGAATGAATTGCTGTCTTTCCATATTAGAGAAATGAGGATATCCAAGTCCCTATCACCATTTAACCTCTTCTAGGATCTAAGCTCTGATAATCTTCTGTGTGTAATTTGATAGATAACAAATATTATCTTCCTTTCATGGATTAGACTTTATGTGCTTAGGAAATTCAAGTAACTTGGCCAACGTTCAACAGTTGGTAAATAGTAGATCTGGGATTTGAATTCAATACTCATTTAGTTCAAATCTTATGTTCTTTCTACTCTCATGCACACAGCTTTAGTGTGTATGTGGTGGACTAATACAATAGCCGAACATAAAGATGTGATCATAAATTTATTATTTATGGTTCCTTTTCAAGGGTTTACGTCTAATATCGGCAATCTCAACTTAGATAATGATTTTTTATGTTAACATTTAAATTCATGGGATAAAATATAGTAAGTATCAATCCATTTCTGAATAAAGGAGCTAATTGGTTATTTCGTATTTGGCATATTATCTTCAAATTAGCCTTTTCCAATATTAAATGTGACACTGCAAATTTTAGAACAATTAACATTTTTGGTGATAACAAATTATCCTTTGGAGTACAGATATGCCTATGTATTTATTATGTTCAAATATATTTATTTATATAAAAATGTAGTCAAACCCAAGGAAATTTCAAAGTATAACTTAAGAAAAGATAAAAATTAAGCTTAAGGCCTAGCTGTGTTTATTGATAACTCTGAATGGCTGAAAAAGATAGAAAACTAGTAAGTCTGCGTTTATTCATTTATTTTATATTTTTAAAAACAATAATTACCATTTTTGAGTGCTTGTATGTATTGGGAACACTTTTGTGGAGCATAACACCCTTGATCTTATTTAATTGCCTTTATCCTTTAAAGATTCCCATTAGGCAAGTATTTTATTATGATGATTTAATTATGAGAGAATTAACTTCCACAAAATCTCACAGCTTCAAGGGAGTATAACCAGAATTCAATCCTAGGTCTCTGTGACTGGGAAAGCCACATTTACCAACAGAACAAGGTTCTTGAAATTTGGTACAAGGGAAACCTAGATAGGGAGTCAGAAACAGGGTCTCGGGCTTTACTGCTGCCACTGACTGCACATGTGCCATCAGACATGCCCTCTGAGTTTACTTAAAAGGGTGGAAAGGTGATATGGTCACCCAGATCTGATCTCATTCAAACATAACTTCTCCACAAATCAGCAATTTGGCAATTGCATTTCCAGCAACCGTCTTTCTGTTGTAATGTTTATTCTTTTAAAAAATATTAAAACATTAAAATGTGCTTATTGTAGTAAATGTACATAATAGAAACACTCTCAATAAAGAAACATGCCCCTCAATATTATCACTCAGGAATAATGACTACCAATAGCTCGTGACTTATGAAAGGTAATATGCAGGAGGTATATAAGTAAGATAGTGGTACTTTTCTCTAGATAATTGGTATCATGCTAAGTATTTTGTTCTGTATGTTCCTTGTAACATAAAACCAATATCACTACTGCTTCAAAAACTGTTTTTAGTAATATAAAAACATTTAAGATGGGCAACAGAGACCTTCTTGAGGTGGGTGGGGACTCATGGAACTATATATGGAGCTTTGGACATAGAGTGTAAGTGCTAAGCAAGCTGCTAAGTGGGTGGAAATCTTGTACCTTCTTCATGCAAGTTGTGGCAATAGCTATGCAGTTTTTAAGTCGACAAATTTCAAAAAACAGCCATTTCACAAGTGAAAAAATTATTTCTATTATACCCTACACATATTAATTGAACCTCTGTGGAATTTTTTTTTTTTTTTGAGATGGAGTCTCATTCTGTCACCTGGCCTGGAGGGCAGTGGCCCGCTCTTGGCTCACTTCAACCTCCACCTCCCGGGTTCAAGCAATTCTGCCTCAGCCTCCCGAGTAGCTGGGATTACAGGCACCCACCACCACGCCCAACTAATTTGTGTATTTTTAGTAGAGACAGGGTTTTACCATGTTGGCCAGGCTGGTCACAAACTCTTGACATCAGGTGATCTGCCTGCCTCAGTCTCCCAAAGTGCTGGAATTACAGGCATGAGCCACCACTCCTGGGCATCTGTGAAAATTTTAGTAGAAGTATGTGATGATGCTTACCAACTATGTCTGAAGTGTATGCTTCTGACCAGCATCATTCAAATATTAACTAACCATCCTTTAGAGAGTAAAGGATAGACACAAACATCATCATATTCATACTGGAGTTTTTTTGTTTTGTTGTGTTTTTTAATATTATTTTTTAAACGTTTAACTTCAGGAATACATGTGCAGGTTTGTTAGATTGGTCAACTTGTGTCATGGGGGTGTGTTGTACAGATTATTTCATTACCCAGGTATTAAGCCTAGTACCCGTTATTTTTCCTGGTCCTCTCTCTTCTGCCACCATCCGCCCTCGGAAAGGCCCCAGTGTATGTTGTTTCCCACTATGTGTTCATGCGTTCTCATCATTTAACTCACGCTTATGAGAACACACGCCTTTGAGTTTTTCTGTTCCTGAGTTAGTTTGCTAAGGATAATGGCCTCCAGCTCCATCCATGTCCCTGCAGAGGGCGTGATCTCTTTCCTTTTTATGGCTGCGTCGTATTCTATGGTGTATATGTACCATGTTTTCTTAATCCAGTCTACTACTGTTGATGGGCATTTCATGTCTTTGCTATTGTGAAAAGTTCTGCAATGAACATATGCATGCATGTATGTATCTTTATAACAGAATGATTTATATTCCTTTGGGTATATACCCAGTAATGGGATTGCTGGGTCAAATAGTATTTCTATCTTTAGGTCTTAGAGAAATCACCACACAGTATTCCACAAGGGCTGAACTAATTTACACTCCCACCAACAGTGTATATAGTCCCTTTTCTCCATAACCTCACCAACATCTGTTACTTTATGACTTTTTAATGATAGCCATTCTGACTGGTGTGAGATGATATCTCATTGTGGTTTTGATTTGCATTTCTCTGATGATCAGTGATGTTGAGCTTTTTTTCATGTGATTGCCATACTGGAGTTTTTAAAAGTTTATTACTGTTCTTTGGTATTTAACCAAAGGAGTTGAAAACTTATGTCCACACAGCGTTATTTAATTGCCAAAATATGGAAGCAACCAAGATGT
This sequence comes from Macaca thibetana thibetana, assembly GCF_024542745.1. Classification (NCBI taxonomy): domain Eukaryota; kingdom Metazoa; phylum Chordata; class Mammalia; order Primates; family Cercopithecidae; genus Macaca; species Macaca thibetana. The sequence goes on along the minus strand of NC_065595.1, from coordinate 19,809,111 downwards.
TCTTCAGCTGGGGAGTGGATGAACTGTGGTATATACCTATAGTGGAATTTTATCCAGTACTACAAGGAAATGAGCTATTATGCCATAAAAATACATGCAGAAAACTTAGAAGCATATTTAAATTTAAAAAGCCAGAGAAGCCAATCTGAAGAGGCTGCCTACTGTATGATCCCAAGTGTATGACAGTCTGGGAAAGACAAAGCTAGAGATAGTAAAAAGACCAATGGTTATCAGTGGTTGGGGAGAGGAAGAGATAAATAGGTAGAGAATAGAATATTTTTATGATTGTTAGAAACTACTCTGTATGATACTATCATGTTGGATACAGATAATTATATATTAGTCCAAACCTATAGAAAGTACAACACCAAGAGTGAACCGTAATGTAAACTATGGACTTGGGTAATTATGATATGTCAAGGTAGGTTCATCTATTGTAACAATTGTACCATTCTGGTGGTGAATGTTTATAATAAGAGAGGCTTTTCATGTGTGAGAAAGGGGTACATGAGAAATTTCTGTACTTTCTGGTTAATCTTGCTGTGAACTGCAAATAAACACTCTTTCTTCAAAAGGTTAAATATAAAACACAATAGAACAAAAGGTGTCTGATATTAAAAAGTTTTATCAGAAAGTTCATTCTCATCTACCAATATTTTCACAACAGAATAATGCTGTAACATTTTATCACTAATAAACTATGGAATTTTTGAGGGTAGGTACACCAGATGTCACATCAAAGATCCTCAAACAGTTACACTTACGAGGTGATGTGAACCTTCCATTAGGGGTGGCTTCCTAACCTAACAATCATACTTCTAAAATTAATCATAATGAAATAATCAGGAATGGGTGTTTTTAAGATTTGGTATACACATTGCATAATGTCCTCTAATGCATTGTATCAATTTGTATTTCAACATAAAAGGATATAAAAGCACCTACTTTACTACCTTCTCTACAATTATGAAAATTAATTTGCTTTTAAAAATGTAAATTTGATACCATAAAATTTATAGCCATTTGTCAAAGGCTGCTCCAATGCTATAATTATATTCTTTTTTGCAGGCAACATTTATTTCCATTCTTTAAGAATATTCCAAGAGAACATCTGTTTGTACTTCAAGTTGACTAATGTAGGCTGTCTAGTTTCCTTTATGCCTTTGGTTAAGCCATAATATGGATATGTGATACAAATGCATTTCTGGAGCCTTGATCACTATGCTGCAGTGTCCTTGCAGTAACTGTAGAGTTCTACTCTCTATTTATTTCCACTAAAAGTGCTTTCTTTGCAGTAGGATTTTGTGAAGCAAAGCAGCTTAGGCCAAATGCAAATGCAATGTGTTCACATTTTTATTCATTTAAAGCATTGGTCCATTGAACCAAATTAATATGAACATTTGGATTTTTCCCCCTTTTTCTTTCTCCTTGCATTAGTGTATCACAACAGTACAAAGCAATTTAAGAAAAATTGAGTGAAAAAAACACAAAAGAAATATAAAACAAGAAGTCAGGTAAGAAGCATTCATTGAAAACATATCATGTATAACACTATTGGCTTCTAGATAAGCAATAGAAATAGTAAAGGACAAAATAGCCTACACTTTAAAAAAAAAACTGTAGGAATAACATCTGATTAATGGAATGATTTTTTTTTAAAGATGGAAGACAATACTCTTTGCCATGTTCCAGTCTCCTTCCACTCCCTTTTCCTAACCATAAAGAAGAAGCACTTGTCTGATGAAGTCAGATTCTAGAACACCCATGGTGCCCAAATTTATTAATCTCACCAAAGTATAATCTTCAAATATCCCTCCTAACACATTTCAAGAATCTATGCAGCTGGAATCAAAGAAGGCAAATGCTGTGCAAAAACCTTCAAGACAGTCCAATGTAACTCCTCTGAACCACACTGCCCCCTAAGCCGCATCATGTAGAAATTCCTGAGCCACCAACAGGGTTGGGCTAATATATGTTTAAAGCCCCTGCTCATGGGTGCGTGTTTTATGGCATTATTTATTTGTTCGTTTATTTTTTTCATCAGGCTGAAGTGGAAAGCTGATCCATAACCTGGTTAAGCATTCTTTCTCTCTCTCTGTCTTGCATTTCATTCTGTTTTCTTTTTAACCATGATGTTCAGGTAGTCTTTTGTTGGCTGAAAGGTGACATGATGTCAATTTGTGGATTTAGTAGGAGGGAAGGAGGGGCACTTTGGGGCCTGTAGGCTAAGCCGTGTGCTACAGCTCAGTTTCCTTGGAGGTACTTCACTGGGGTGGGGATGGGATGTCCCAGACATAGGATAGTACCATGCTTTCCATTTAGCATAAGTCATATGTATTTCTCCCTAGTGGACACTGCATGTGGAAGAATAATTCTCATTTGTGCTAAGTTTTAGATATGCCAGTGTCCTTAGCTACAGATAACTCTAATTCTTAAGATCATAACTGGACAAATCAGTCTTGATATGGCTTAAACAATGACTATTTACTTCTACTGTCTGTAGTAAAACCAAGATAATCTGATGAGACAGACATTCCTATTACTTCATTCGTGCTATGATTCCACATCTCTCTATTTATGGATCATGGATTTTCAGAAATGTGGCTAGAAGTTATCTTTATCACATTTCTGTGTGCAACCAATGCCTGACCCACTTGCTTCCCTGGTGACCACCGTGGCTTCTATTGTCCTTCCCTGAAGACAATCAAGGTAGGGCGAGACAATGATGGCTAGGCAGCTGCTCCAGAAGAAAGTTCTGCCCCAATCTGTCATCATTGCTGCCACTGAAATAGATGCAGCATCAAGAATGCTCAAGGTGAGACTAAATGGGAAACCACTTTCAGAAGTCAAGAATATTTTATCTCTCTAGATTTTTTTAGTCTCTCTAACATGTTAAATATGTTATTCCCTGTGGCAATAAAAATTTGAGCATAAGGCTTATCTTTAAGGGGCTTACATGCTAACAGAAGAGGCAGAATACACAAAAATAAAACAGCAAGGAAAGTGAGACTGCAATATGGAACTGGGGAGCCAAACAGGAATCTGAATATTGTGGTTGAATCAGGTCTGAAGTCGTGATGACATGCTGTTATTAGATGTTAAGGTGAATGGGGCAGACATAGAATCCCCTTTCCTTGTGGGGAATGTTCTCATGCAATTCTGTGAATTTCAGTTCTTTGCTCCTAATATATTTAAAGTTACCTACTTGGAATAACCACTTTCTCTGCATCTGCTCTAGCAGCCGTGGTCACTACAGTATCTTCATTTAGTGTACTTCAAGCTTGTTTCCTCCAGATCTCCATCCCCACTCTCACTCTCTACTCCCTCCTGTATTCACACTAAATACACTTGCTTAAGCCTGCAATTTTAAACCATAACACTTCCCCAGTTGATCCAATAACAATCCAACTAGAGCTGGCATGGCTCCAAATCTCACCGGATGTGGAATGGAGCTTAGAGGTGGCTTGGGTAAGGCCTGGCCTCTGAGGGAATCTTGATTTTACTTGAACAAAAGGAAGTAACTGGAATAGAGGAAGATTTGGAGAATAGAAAAAATGAGTAAGAGACAGTCTCTTCACTTAAAGGAGCTAAAGTCCAATATGGTACCATGGGCACATAGGGGAGGGTGGTGTTATATGGCTCATTCGTGACTTATACACACCCTAACACTGTAAACTGCTCCAGGAGAAGGTATGAACCTGAAGAAGGAGGAACCAGGATTTCCTTCTGGGCATCTGAGATGACACTTGGAGGAGAAATAGGATAAACTGGGAAGGACAGCCACCACAGAAGATGGGGCTTGCTCATAGCTCTCTCTCTCATATCTGTAGTCCCTGGAATTTTTCAGATTCATTAAATGAAAGAATGGACAGGAAACGTAGCAATGACAAAAACATAACTGTGTCCCTCTACTGCTGTAGACTATGATTGTTAGTGTATATTTAAATCCTCACATTCACTTTTGCTTCAAAATAGAGGAATTGCAGTGGAATTAAAATTTCAGCTTTAGTACCTCTTCTTAAGTATAAACTTTAACTTCACTATTATCCTTTAAGGTAGTGTTTTCAGATGAATGTTGAAAGTGTTTCTTGGGTCTTATAATCAGCAAAAAACATTTAGATTTGAGTTAAGGAGTGCCTTTGCATATGACCTCTGCCCATGAGTGTTTGAAGACCCTGTAAATTGCAAGATAGTTTACTGGTAATCCTCAACCTAATATATTATTTTTCTTTATTTTAAATTACCCACAGATTAGAAAGTACAGTACACATTTTTTTGCTCAGTGGCCAAATCTGTAGGATTATTTTGGAGCAAAACATATTTACTCTTTAAGAAGTGGCTGTGGAAGGCGAGTTTATTGTACGACATCCTCTGGGGTTTGGTAGGTGCCTCACTTTCTGATTAAAATGTACCAGCATCCCAGGTACTCTTATTTTAGATATTTACAAATATTGCCGGGAAACACTTGTGCTATGAATTTGGTTTTGAAGTTTAAAATCCTTGATAATCAACATTTGTACTCCAGCTCAAAAAATAAGCAATAAGTAAACAGTAAGTCATTTTCATGTGAAATGAGAAAGAATTCGATGTCAGTCCTGTACTTCTCTAGAAACAGGAAGCTAAATCTCTCAGTACAATACTACCTTTTCTGGACACTTCAGCAGACCCTGAATCCTTCGTTAAAGGGGGCATAAATACCCCATTCTCTGTTTTATTAATGTTGCTTAGGAATAATTTGGTAACAGAAAATTGATCTTGACTTGGCAACTTAGGTTTTCCAGGACACTTTCATCTCCATAGCTGCCTTTTCCCACCCACCCCAAATTGAATTGCCCGTGTGAAATATCAGGCTGTTTGCTAAGGGAGATGAATCTTTCTGTGTCTGAGAAGCACACATAGTTCTCTGATTCAGCATCTCTCTCTTCTCAGCACCTGTTTTTCTCTCTAGAGGAGCTTCATTTCTACTTCTGCACGGGGAGGATGAACAAACCTTTAATTGAATTACTTGAAATTTCAGTGATGATATCTTTTGAAATGATTATGCATCTGTTCTTTAAATATTTTCACTTAACTGCTAGAATGAACTCTCTACATTTCAATGGTGGATAGTGTAATATAATAACGAATTTATTAGAATATATTTAATGAGGCTCTGATTTCTATGTTACTAAAGCACACAAAGTGTCCAATGCTTATGAATAACACGAAACAGACATTGTTAAGCTTTTAATAAGGACTTTTCTTTTTGTATATCCATAATGTCTACAACCTATAACATAGATTCATATTTTATGGCCAAAAAAGTAGCATGACATTGGAAATAATACAGAGACTGGGCATTTTTTCTCATTAAAAATCATAAGCTGAAATTTACACAATGGATATTCTCAACCAGTACCCTACACAGAAGAGAAAGCTGTTGCAGAAGTACAATATTCAGGTAGGGTAAGAGTGAAAAAGTCTCTTATGCATGTTCCTATATTGTGTGCTCTGTCCCCATTTAATATCTGCTAGACAAGTCACATAGGCCTCCCAGGGGATAGCAACAGATGATCTCTTTGAAGGTTTTCCTCAGTTCTTGACTCCGGAGTGCATAAATCAGAGGATCGATGACTGAATTACACATGATCAGTATGAGATACAAGTTAAAGTGAGACATGAAGCACACACAATATGGATTCTGAGGACAAGAGATGTAGAATATTAAGTGGAGGAAGAATGGGGCCCAGCAGACAACAAAGACGCCAATCAGGATGGTCAAAGTAATCGCTCCCTTCATATTGGCGCCTTGGCGGATGGCACCAGTGCCGGGGAGGACAGCAATCCTCTTAATGTGAAGCCTGGCCATCAGGAACATGTGGACATAGAGAGAAGCCATGAGAGCCAACATGGTGAAGAACATGGTGATGAGGCAGATGATGACAGCACTACTATCTGAGTAAATGATGAACAAAATGCCTGAAACCGTGCAAGCTGCCCAGATACAACTTATGATGATCCCAACCCGCTTAACTGTCATAATGTTATGGTACTGAAGAGCATAGAAGATAGTAAAGTACCTGTCCACTGCAATTGAAAGCAGGCTGCAAATGGATGCAAGCAAGGAGCTACAGATCACTGAGTCAATAACATTATCAATGTTCACTGTGAAACTCTGTGTGTCCGTATCTGTACTGTTTAATAGGGTGATGACAATGGTTTCTGATCCATTTGAAACGCTCACCAGCATATCAGCCACAGCCAGGCTGCAGATGAAAAAGTACATGGGTGAATGCAGATTCTTGTTCTTGGCTATTGCCACAATCACTAAGATATTCTCCAACAAGCTGATGACACCCAGTGTCACAAACACCTCAGGAGAGACAAAAAGTTGCTCGTAGCACCCTCCATCAGAGTAGCCTTTTCCAAGGGACTCACTGGCATTGCTGTGCAGTCTGTGGCTGCTGCGGTTCCAGAGGTGCAGAGAAGCGTGCATCCCACGGTGGGTGGAGTTCACCATGCTGGCAGGAGAATTCGTGTCCCCCTGAATTGATTTAGCCTCCTGGGTCAGGGAGTCGTCTCAGTTATTTCCTCCAAGTCTTTATCTGTCTGAAAGTTGTGAGGCTAAAATTGCCATGCCTGCTGTGAGTAAATGTCACAAGTCCAGAGCGTGACATGGAGTTTTTAGTCTCTTTTAGGTACGACTCTGATCATTATCACTTTAAAATCTTGGGCTTCAAAGTATTCATTCTCAGTTGAAAGAGTCTGCTCTTTGCTTTTTTGTTCTCACTTCTGCTTTAACTTTAATCTTATGCATTCAAGTCTGTTCAAAACAATTTTCCTAGAGCTGCCATGCCATTGGGAGACGAATCTGTGCGCACATGCTCACATCGGCTGCCTCTCGGAAGCTTCTGTTTCCAGCCTGAGCATTGCTTTGAGTGTTAGGGGCTGTAGGTGCCAGCTGCTGATTTTTATGATGTGTGGAGAGAAAAAAAAAACATGTTCACAGTGGCTCCTCCTCTGCTTCCTTCTGACCAATCCTAATGCAGTGGGAGTCTGTGAGACAGGATTGTTTCAGAGACACAATTTGCAGGGCGACACAGATTCAGAGGCACAAGCTCCTGAAGTCTGAGTCTGAAGCAAGCCGGATAAGAGAGCCTGAATTTCCCTTTTCAAGTTTTTAAGGGAAACAACTTGATCCCTAGAGGCCATTCCGTGATACCAAAACAACCTATCTTGAGGCAGCCAGGTTCATTCTTATGTAAAAGAGAGACATCCTGTGTGTGTGTGTGTGTGTGTGTGTGTGTGTGTGTGTGTGTGTGTGTGTGTGTGTGTGTGTGTGTGTGTAAAATGAAATGGAAAGTATACTGTCCTATGTTCCTGAAACAGATACTCTGGTTTTTGGCTAGGATACTGAATTTATTTACCCTCTTAATTTTTTTGTTTTTATTAAGAACCCTGCAAGTAGTGCTTCAATTTAAAATACCTGAAACACAGAGAGGATATTTAATGATACAGATAGACATGGTATGGTTGGAAGAACTATGTAGGTAGCTATAAATTATGAATGGGTTCAAAAAGGGGTTGATTTTAATGTACTAATATCCCATATTTCTCTATTGAAGAGTTTCACTTATACCTGAAAACAGGTGCTTTTTATTTACAATATTTTAAACTACATTATGGCATTAATGTAACTATGCTTACTCTGAACTCAGGAAAATAATAATTAAGCTGCATTCTGTTTTTTTTTAAGCAACTTTTTTTCAGCCTCCATAGTTTAATGCTTTGTAAGTTGAACCGACAAATACCTTAGTAAGTTTAGTTGTCAAGCCAAGACTGGTGATGCTATTTACTGAAGTTTCTGAATACTTTGCATAAGGTGGTTTGAAAGATCACAGCAAAGTTACTTTCCAAATTAATTAAACACCAGATTATATGAAATTTTGTATATTGTTCTTTTCTTCTATGGTTATTTTTGATTTTAGTGCTCTATAGTTTGTAGCTGCTTATTTCAGGGTTAATTCTGAATCTCAGTTACTTAGGTTGGGAATGTATCCTCTTTCCTTTTGTGACAGAGATAATACTAAGTATTGTTCCTGAGTATTGAGCTAAATGAACATCTTCCATCCTGCCTTGGAATTGGGTGGGACCTTATGACTAAATTCTAGCTAATGGCATGTTGACAGTGAGGCTCATCGCATTAGCTCTTTCATAATTTTACACAAGGTTCCTCTCCTGTCTATCAGTAGATAACTATACGGCATCTTTGAAATCTCATGTTGCAGGTGGCTGTACCATATCATGAAAGGAGCCTGTCTCTTAACTATTGCACAGAGCAGAACTCACACCTCCAACTCCCTTCTCTTGTATTGCTGAATGCCTAATCATCTGTATATTGTAAAATGTTGTTGGGATGGGGTGTTCTGAACACCATGAGCTGGAAATAATCTTACCTTCCTCTTGCCTTATTTTTTCTCTTTTTAAAAATGGTCATGTAATTCACATACCAAAAAATTCACCTCTTTAGTAATTAAGTGGATTTTTGGGGGAGTATATTCACAGAGCTGGGCTATCATCATCACTTTCTATTTCTAAAACATTTTCATTATCCCATTAGCAGGTCCCCAAATTGCCCTTTCCTCATCCTCTAGAAACTGCTAATCTACTTTCTGTCTCTATAAATTTGCCTATTTTGGACATTTTATATGATTAAAATAATGCAATATGTGGTCTTTTATGGCTCACTGCTTTCATGTAGCATAATATTTTCAAGGTTTGCCTCCACTATAATGTGAACCAGAATTTGATTATTAAAAAATTAAAAGAGGATCTTGCTCTATCACCCAGGCTGGAGTGCAGTGGCATGATCATGACTCACTGCAGCCTTAACCTCCTAGGTTCAAGTGATCCTCCTGCTTCAGCCTCCTGAGTAGCTGGGACTATGTGTACCACCACACCCAGCTAGCTTTTAAAAATGAATTTGTAGAGATTGAATCTCATTATGTTGTCCAGGCTGGTCTCAAACTTTTGGGCTCAAACAATATTCCCATCGCGGTTTCTCCAAGTGCTGAGATTACAGGCATGAGCCACTGCACCCAGTTTTGATTTGTTTTTATGGCTGAACAATATTGCATTGTATGTATACATTACATATATATATTTTGTATATATATAATGTATATATATGTATGTATGTATGTGTATATATGTGTGTATATATGTATATAGTATATATACTTTTTATATATGTACATGTGTATATATAGGTATATAGTATATATGTGTGTGTATATGTACTTTTTTTTTTTTTTGAGACGGACTCTCGCTCTGTCACCCAGGCTGGAGTGCAGTGGTGCAATCTCAGCTCACTGCAAGCTCTGCCTCCTGGGTTTACACCATTCTCCTGCCTCAGCCTCCCAAGTAGCTGGGACTACAGGTGCCTGCCACTGCACCTGGCTAATTTTTTGTATTTTTAGTAGAGACGGGGTTTCACCATGTTAGCCAGGATCTCCTGACCTCATGATCTGCCCGCCTCGGCCTCCCAAAGTGCTGGGATTACAGGAGTGAGCCACCATGCCCGGATGAATACATTATATTTTTTAATTTATTCATCAGTTGAGGAACATTTGGGTTGTTTCCAGTTTTGACTATCATGAATTATGCTGTTAGGAATATTTACGGACAAATTCTTATGTGACATATGATTTCAATTCTTTTGGGTACACAACTAGGAATGGAATTGCTGAATCATATGATAACTCTGTTTCTTGTTTTGAGGAACTGCCAAACTTTTCCGAAGTGGCTGCACCATTTTACATTTCCAATTAGCAATGTATGAGGGTTCAAATCTCTTCACATTCTTGCTAGCACTTGCTGTTGTCCATCTTTTAAATTTAGCCATCATAAGGATATGAAGTGAACTCTCATTGTACTTTTGATTTTCATTTCCCTAATGCCTAATGATACTGAAGATGATTTTACGTCCTTACTAGTTACTTATGTAATAATCTTTGGAGAAATGCCTATTCAAATCCTTTGCCCATTTTTAATTGGATTTTTTTTATTATTGGGTTGTAATGGCTCTTTACATATTCTAGGTACTTTTGCCATTTCAGTTATTGATAGTGTTCTTGAAACCACAAGCCTTTTAATTACGATGATGTTAAATTTATCAATGTGTTTTGGTTACCTGAGTTTTTGGGATCATATCTAAAAAAAGATTGCCTAACCCATGTTTATTAAAGTTTACACTTACATTTTGATATCTTCTGTTTGATGAGAAATTGCTCTCATAATTTCCTTTAATTTTTAGATATAGTTTTCAGTAATCCTTTGAACATATTTGAACTGATTTAAAGACTTTATTTATTAAGTGCAACGTCTAGACTTCCCCAGGAATAATTTCTGCTGACTTCCTTTTCCTAATGTGTATGTGCTATATTTTCTTATTTATCTGCATGCATTTATTTATTCATTTTTGTTAGAAACTGGAAATTTTGAATAATACAATCCAGCAACCCTGAATATCAGATTTTCTCTCTTACCCGGGGTTTGTTGTTGTTTTTTGTTATTGTTGTTCAGTAATTTTTCTGAAATAATTCTAAAAAGTATGTATTCTTTGTCTTGTATAATCAACGAGGTCTTTGCTCTGATAGCTGATTGGTCAGCTGATGAGTGGACAGAGATTTCCTTAGATGTCAGGAACCAACATCTCCCTTAGTCATTGCTGAGAGACTCCGTGTTCATGGTGGGCATGCCTTTGACACTTAGCCAGGCACCAGGCAACTCTGCCTTGCCCTTACTTTCTGCTTACACACAGCCACCAAGGTCAGCCAGAGGTGAGAGCTCAAGGCCTTCTTAGGGTTTTTTGTTTGTTTGTTTGTTTGTTTTTTTTCTGATCATAAGTAGAGTCCTGTAGGTGTGTATGGCTTTCTAGATCCTCAGGGATATGTTAGAGTTTTTATAAATTCCTATGGGCATCTCATTTTCTTGAACTTTTTCTTTGTAAGCTTTTTGAATAGCTGATTATTTTCACCAACTTCTATCCATTGCCTCAGGCGGCCGTGATGTTAAGCAGTTGTTCTGATTGTTTCTAACAAATGTACCTGAGGAAAAGACTGTTCTCCGTGGGTGAGTTCTGAGTTAGGTCAAATAAGGAAGCCCTGCAAGTAGAGTTTGTCGGGAAACCAACAGATAGGTCAAAATAATGATGGCATCTCTGGTAAAGGGAACGGGGCTTTGAAGAAGATCCAACCCCATTTTGCACCCTCCATTTCCTGCTAGGCTGCTGCTTTTAAACATTTTTACAGAATGTTAGCTGTCAAAGCTACTGCAGAGTCGGTGAGTTGGGAATGGGAAAATACGTCTAGTTAAAATACTGCAAGGTTCACTCTTCTTACTGCAATTTAGCCATTTTCCTGAATAAATTTACCTTGGCTTATTTGAAGTATTGGTCAATTTTCAGAGCTCTGAAAGTGCTAATTCTGACAAGTTTTGCAAGTGCTCTAGTTGCTTTAACTGATGAGAGACTTTTCAATCATCCTGATGCTATCATTTTCACTCTCATCTTCCATCCATTGCCTTTTATCTGAAAAAAGATTAAATTATATTAGATTCATCTATGACAATTTTCTTCCTTAACAGACTATCTGATAAATGATCAAATAGTTATTTCATACTGATTCTAAATCCTGTGTAAACTTTGCATATAAAAACAGAATAAAAGAACTGGTTAAAAATTTGAATAAAATAGAAGTATTAATTCAGAAATAATAGGTAAAATTAATAATGAACAAAATTACTCCCTTAAAATTTTTTTCCCATGAAAATGTTTTATGAACAAAAGGATCACACTGAAGTCCCAGAAAATCACATATCCTTAACAGCAACAGATCTTTACTGTAGATTTATAAGATCTTTACTGTAAAGTTAATTGTGCTAAAAAGATGATCTTCGATATGGTATTTTATTTGTGTGCCATGGTTCATAGTTCTCTATGAGCCAGAAGAAATAAAACCAGTAATATTAGATACATTGATAGTATTTTTGAAAATTTATTGCAGATTTCTTTTGTAATCCTCACAGAATTGAATTAGATCATAATTTATTTCTGTTCTGAGAGAAAAATCTTGTTTTACATTTTATAACAATAAATGTGAAACATTAATATAGAAAAATGTTTACCAAACTATGCTACATGGAACACTATTTTTACTTGTTTTTCCACCACAAAATATTAATGAATGGGAATGCTCTAACATTAAATAATTTTTAAAATATTGCAAACTCATTGCCCTCTTGAAGTTTCAGAGTTTACATCAGCATGGTTTCAGAAATTGCCTAATACAAAAATAAACATTGCTTAACCCCCAAATTTCCTGAATTTATTGGAACATAGAACCCTACTTCTTCCACTTTTATTTTCAAGTACCTATTACACTCATTTCTGTTATAATGCTTGTTTTGAAATGTAAATTTGTTCCAAACATAATTCATATATCAGGGAACATTTTGAGCATAAGATAAATTGTGTATTTTTGCACAGTTTTGTCTAGGAGAGACAGTAGGTGAATGGGGAAAAGTGCATCTGGTTGAACCAAGACATGGGAGCATGCACAACACACACACCTCAAACAATACAGCTCACTGAGGGTCAGGAGGCACAGCCATCCACATGTGGTGATAGAGTATCTTGTGAGAATTTACATAATCATCCTTCTATCACTTTATAACTCATAAGCTACAACCCTTCTGAAACTGACTTCCACAAGCAAACTGCAGATTTTTTTTAAGTGCTGTATGTATTGCAAGTTTATGTATTTTTAACTATTTGGCATGCCCCTGTTTTAACTATAAGACAATGGGCCTGGTTTTATTGGGTTCTTTTTGTTAATGTATCACTGACAAAGTTTTTGAGTTTTATGTGTCTGGTGCCATTTTTTCCATAAGCTCTGTTGTTTTTATTTTTACTTTTTGCATGATTTTTCATAGCACACTGATTTCTAAGGAACGTATATATTATATTACAGCAGAATTAAATGTAATTATAATTTGGAATATATATTCACTGAATCACAATTTGGGAAACATTGACAAAATTATTCTGACTATAAAAATTCTCACTTAAAAATGGGTAATAATTACCTTATGAAATATAGTCCTAATTTATTAAAATGTAGCTCCTATGTCTGTAGGCTGATGCTTATATGTCTCCTAATTTGCTTAATTGCTGTCCATATACAGAATGTCCCAGTAAAATGTACATCATTAGGTATTGATACTTAACATATGAACATTTTATATCCCATTATAAGATAAACACAATTTTTCTCATTATGATGTTTAACATATATTTTAGAGTAAATTATATAAAATATGATAAAATACTTGTGTTGAAGCCCATATTTTTTTTATTTTTTATTTTTTATTTTTATTTTTTAATTATACTTTAAGTTCTAGGGTACATGTGCATAACATGCAGGTTTTTTACATATGTATACATGTGCCATGTTGGTGTGCTGCACCCATCAACTCGTCAGCACCCATCAACTTGTCATTTACATCAGGTATAACTCACAATGTAATCCCTCCCCCCTCCCCCCTCCCCGTGATAGGCCCCGGTGTGTGATGTTCCCCTTCCCGAGTCCAAGTGATCTCATTGTTCAGTTCCCACCTATGAGTGAGAACATGCAGTGTTTGGTTTTCTGTTCTTGTGATAGTTTGCTAAGAATGATGGTTTCCAGCTGCATCCATGTCCCTACAAAGGACACAAACTCATCCTTTTTGATGGCTGCATAGTATTCCATGGTGTATATGTGCCACATTTTCTTAATCCAATCTGTCACTGATGGACATTTGGGTTGATTCCAAGTCTTTGCTATTGTGAATAGTGCCGCAATAAACATACGTGTGCATGTGTCTTTATAGCAGCATGAATTATAATCCTTTGGGTATATACCCAGTAATGGGATGGCTGGGTCATATGGTACTTCTAGTTCTAGATCCTTAAGGAATCGCCATACTGTTTTCCATAATGGTTGAACTAGTTTACAATCCCACCAACAGTGTAAAAGTGTTCCTATTTCTCCACATCCTCTCCAGCACCTGTTGTTTCCTGACTTTTTAATGATCGCCATTCTAACTGGTGTGAGATGGTATCTCATTGTGGTTTTGATTTGTATTTCTCTGATGGCCAGTGATGATGAGCATTTTTTCATGTGTCTGTTGGCTGTATGAATGTCCTCTTTTGAGAAATGTCTATTCATATCCTTTGCCCACTTTTAGATGGGGTTGTTTGTTTTTTTGTTGTAAATTTGTTTGAGTTCTTTGTAGGTTCTGGATATTATCCCTTTGTCAGATGAGTAGATTGCAAAAATTTTCTTCCATTCTGTGGGTTGCCTGTTCACTCTGATGGTAGTTTCTTTTGCTGTGCAGAAGCTCTTTAGTTTAATTAGATCCCATTTGTCAATTTTGGCTTTTGTTGCCGTTGCTTTTGGTGTTTTAGACATGAAGTCCTTGCCCATGCCTATGTCCTGAATGGTATTACCTAGGTTTTCTTCTAGGGTTTTTATGGTATTAGATCTAACATTTAAGTCTCTAATCCATCTTGAATTAATTTTCATATAAGGAGTAAGGAAAGGATCCAGTTTCAGCTTTCTACTTATGGCTAGCCAATTTTCCCAGCACCATTTATTAAATAGGGAATCCTTTCCCCATTTCTTGTTTTTCTCAGGTTTATCAAAGATCAGATGGCTGTAGATGTGTGGTATTATTTCTGAGGACTCTGTTCTGTTCCATTGGTCTATATCTCTGTTTTGGTACCAGTACCATGCTGTTTTGGTTACTGTAGCCTTGTAGTATAGTTTGAAGTCAGGTAGCATGATGCCTCGAGCTTTGTTCTTTTGACTTAGGATTGCCTTGGAGATGCAGGCTCTTTTTTGGTTCCATATGAACTTCAAAGCAGTTTTTTCCAATTCTGTGAAGAAACTCATTGGTAGCTTGATGGGGATGGCATTGAATCTATAAATAACCTTGGGCAGTATGGCCATTTTCACGATATTGATTCTTCCTATCCATGAGCATGGTATGTTCTTCCATTTGTTTATGTCCTCTTTGATTTCACTGAGCAGTGGTTTGTAGTTCTCCTTGAAGAGGTCCTTTACATCCCTTGTAAGTTGGATTCCTAGGTATTTTATTGTCTTTGAAGCAATTGTGAATGGAAGTTCATTCATGATTTGGCTCTCTGTTTGTCTGTTACTGGTGTATAAGAATGCTTGTGATTTTTGCACATTAATTTTGTATCCTGAGACTTTGCTGAAGTTGCTTATCAGCTTAAGGAGATTTTGGGCTCAGACAATGGGGTTTTCTAAATATACAATGATGTCATCTGCAAAGAGGGACAATTTGACTTCTTCTTTTCCTAACTGAATACCTTGATTTCTTTCTCTTACCTGATTGCCCTAGCCAGAACTTCCAACACTATGTTGAATAGGAGTGGTGAGAGAGGGCATCCTTGTCTTGTGCCAGTTTTCAAAGGGAATTTTTCCAGTTTTTGCCCATTCAGTATGATATTGGCTGTGGGTTCGTCATAAATAGCTCTTATGATTTTGAGATACGTTCCATCAATACCGAATTTATTGAGAGTTTTTAGCATGAAGGCTGTTGAATTTTGTCAAAGGCCTTTTCTGCATCTATTGAGATAATCATGTGGTTCTTGTCTTTGGTTCTGTTTTTATGCTCGTTTACGTTTATTGATTTGCGTATGTTGAACCAGCCTTGCATCCCAGGGATGAAGCCAACTTGATCATGGTGGATAAGTTTTTGATGTGCTGCTGAATCTGGTTTGCCAGTATTTTATCGAGGATTTTTGCATCGATGTTCATTAGGGATATTGGTCTAAAATTCTCTTTTTTGTTGTGTCTCTGCCAGGCTTTGGTATCAGGATGATGTTGGCTTCATAAAATGAGTTAGGGAGGACTCCGTCTTTTTCTATTGATTGGAATAGTTTCAGAAGGAATGGTACCAACTCCTCTTTGTACCTCTGGTAGAATTCAGCTGTGAATCCATCTGGTCCTGGACTTTTTTTGGTTGGTAGGCTATTAATTATTGCCTCAATTTCAGAGCCTGCTATTGGTCTATTCAGGGATTCAGCTTCTTCCTGGTTTAGTCTTGGGAGAGTGTAAGTGTCCAGGAAATTATCCATTTCTTCTAGATTTTGTAGTTTATTTGCATAGAGGTGTTTATAGTATTCTCTGATGGTAGTTTGTATTTCTGTGGGGTTGGTGGTGATATCCCCTTTATCATTTTTTATTGCGTCTATTTGATTCTTCTCTCTTTTCTTCTTTATTAGTCTTGCTAGCGGTCTATCAATTTTGTTGATCTTTTCAAAAAACCAACTCCTGATCCAGGAGCACCCAGATTCATAAAGGAAGTTCTTAGAGACTTACAAAGAGACTTAGACTCCCATACAATTATAATGGGAGACTTCAACACCCCACTGTCAACATTAGACAGATCAACGAGACAGAAAGTTTACAAGGATATCCAGGAATTGAACTCATCTCTGCAGCAAGCAGACCTAATAGACATCTACAGAACTCTCTACCCTAAATCAACAGAATATACATTCTTCTCAACACCACGTCACAGGTATTCCAAAATTGACCACATAATTGGAAGTAAAGCGCTCCTCAGCAAATGTACAAGGACAGAAATTATAACAAACTGTCTCTCAGACCACAGTGCAATCAAACTAGAACTCAGGACTAAGAAACTCAATCAAAACCGCTCAACTACATGGAAACTGAATAACCTGCTCCTGAATGATTACTGGGTACACAACGAAATGAAGGCAGAAATAAAGATGTTCTTTGAAACCAATGAGAACAAAGATACAACATACCAGAATCTCTGGGACACATTTAAAGCAGTGTGTAGAGGGAAATCTATAGTACTAAATGCCCATAAGAGAAAGCTGGAAAGATCTAAAATTGACACCGTAACATCACAATTAAAAGAACTAGAGAAGCAAGAGGAAACACATTCAAAAGCTAGCAGAAGGCAAGAAATAACTAAAATCAGAGTAGAACTGAAGGAGATAGAGACACAAAAAACCCTCCAGCCCATATTTATTATTTTTAATATAAAACAACTATGATTCTCTAAGGAATTAATTTAATTATATAACTCCTTTGTTTCTAAGTATTTTAAATTAACGCTAAGATCATATAATTTTATTAAAATATCTTTAATCGTAATGAAATATTACTAATACGTTATTTATAAACTTGACATTATGAAATATGATTGTATCTTAAAGTATCAGAAAATTTCGCATTTCAGCATTTCCTTCCTAATCTTGCTTATAGCAAGATTCATTGTGCAGTTTTGCTATGGCTGTCTTAAAATTCTCTCCAGTCTGTTTAATTTTCCTTTTTTCTTTCACTCTATCAACCAGTATTTTACTGAGCACCTACTATGTTCCTGATATGGAGGCAAATAAGATATGTGCTCTGCCATAGAGGAACTGCAGTGTAGATGCCATCAAAATGCGGAGTCTCAGTGCAGAACTCAGGCTGCAAGGGAGTCTAGGCCTAATTAGCTGTAAGCTCATAATTCCTACATTTGTGATCAGTGATGTAATAATAGCCATCAGTTCAAGAAAGCTCTGCTCAGCTGAGTCTTAACTTATTATTGGGTGGGGGTATTTTATTTAGATAAATATTGGAGCATTTAACGCGGTAAAAGAGATAAAGAGGACTGGAATTCAAGGCAGACGGAATCATTTCCACAAATTGATATTTGATATTTATATGATATTTCATATATCATATG
This sequence comes from Macaca thibetana thibetana, assembly GCF_024542745.1. NCBI lineage: Eukaryota > Metazoa > Chordata > Mammalia > Primates > Cercopithecidae > Macaca > Macaca thibetana. Next base: position 19,791,297 of record NC_065595.1, on the reverse strand, counting down.
ATATATGAAATTTCATATTCATAATATATGAATATGATATATATGATATTTCAATAATATATAATATATTTCAAATTAGGGGCATAGCAAATATTTTGGCATGGCTGGAGTACACCAAGAAGAGACATAGGAAATGAGAGGCAATGTTAGCAAGCAACGGCTTATCTAGGGCTTTGCACATCGTGCCAGGGTGCCAGGGGCCCAGGACATTCCTTCCAAACCTTGAATGAGTCCTACATTGCCTTTCGGATAAACAGCCTTGAGACTGAAGGAGGAGTATAACATTTACACTTTAGGAAAAGCACTGCAGAGAATTATGAAGGGTAAAAGCGAGGAGTTAATATACTCTTTGACACTACCAAGGTACTATTTCAGAAGCCCGAATAAGGGTTTGTGAAGTCTTGAGGGAAGCCAGTAGCAGCTTAGGTGTGAATAAGACTGTTCATCCATCAACTGAATGAGGAAGAGAAAGGACTCTTCAACACCCTCTACTTTTCAGCTTGGGCGAATTGGTTATGTTGGTGCCATTCAGTTAGCAGGTACACAGGCTGGCTCTCTTAATCTCCATTTGGATCTCTTTCAGTTTGGAGTTTGAAAGCTAAAGTCTGTATTATCTAGGGTCCTTTGGAGCCTGGGTTTTGTATGTGAATTAATTTTCCCAATTAGATATAGTCTTCATAGATTTGTTTATAAGTGAGGCAGAAGTCTTCTTGCAACCATGGTAGCTGGCTAACAGGTTCTGGTGGACGTAGGCTTTGGCATTAGGCAACTCCACTTTCATGTATCTGGTTACCTTCTTTGTGTGTCAGGGATAGCAGTACCAATGGCAGCTTTCTGACCTGCAGATCACAGCCCAGGTGCTGTAAAACTGGAATGAAATAAAATCTTTGAAGGTCTGCAACCATCCCCAAATTTGTAACCACCTTTATTTCCTGTATAAAGTCCCCTTCTAGTTGATATGCTAAGAATATATCTGTTTTCTGTACTGAATCCCGATCGTTATATGCAGTCAAAGAATATTGAAAGAGAAACGTATTAACAGAGAAAACACATTTAGTTTTTGAAATTTTGAATTTGCAGTGTTTTTGCTACATCTAAATGAACACATCTATTTAGCAAAATTATATGTGGAGACCAAAAGAATGATCTAGTATGGGGCTGAACATGGTAGCTCACCCTCGTAATTCCACCACTTTGGGAGGGTGAGGTTGGAGGATCACTTGATGCCAGGAGTTTGAGACCAGCCTGAGCAACATAGTGAAACCCCATTTCTGAAAAAAAACCTTTAAATTAGCTCAGCATGGTGGCATGTGCCTGTAGTCCCAGCTACTCAGGAGACTAGGGTGGGAGGATTGCTTGAGCACAGGAGTTTAAAGCTGCAGTGAGCTATGATCACACCACTGTACTTCAGCCCGGGTAACAGAGACAGACCTTATCTCTAAAGAAAAAAAAATGAATGATCTAGTAGGAAGACATATTTTCGTTGTAGTAGATAAATGCTGTAGGGGAAACTGTCAGCTGCTACTAGGATGGGAGGAAACAGGGCACTATAAACAGAATAATGAGGAACACATGTATTTTTGAGGCAAATGTGAGAAACAAAATAGGCAAAGGAGTGTGTGTCCTTTCAGTTTGTGTTTGTATGATATGGAGTTGTATAATCAGATTAAGTTTGTGATTGCAATTTCATGCATCTTTCGTCAGTCTTTCATAGTTTACATCATACAGATTCAACCCACAGTTTGTTAGACTTGCACTTACATATTTACTTTTTTGATGTTATTGCATTTAGAACTGGTCCTTGGGCAGGGTGCGGTGGCTGACTGTATTAGTGTGTGTCTTTTCAGAAGAGGATACCAAAATGAGGTTAAGCATGCAAGATTTAACTAATAAAATAACTGTGAAGAAGAAAATGAGCCAGGACAAGCTAAAAGAAAAAAAAAAACCTGTCAAATCATGAAATGAACCTGCCCCTGAGTGGAGAGAGGGAAGAAAGGGTGGAGGGAAGTGTCCTAGACCTCCTATGAAGTCTAAGGAAGGTTGGCACGACTGCTGGGGAGCACTCAAGCTAAAGCTGGCTTTGAGATGGGTCCCATGTCTCCCTGTGATAGACCTGATTTGGTGTCCCTGCTCTACAGTTGTTGGCTGGAAGCAGCTGGAGGGAGAGTAAGTATGCTACTGTTGAACATTTCTCCCAGGATCTGGACTACAAGAGTAGTGGAAATAAGGAACAAAGAGTGTTTATGTAACTCCCTCCTGCCTTTCTTACTCTGGAATAATGTCATCTCAAATGGCAACTCTTTTCTTGCCTTCAGCATTTAGTGCTCTCTCCGCACAACTACCCTAGCCCAGCAGAGGACAATGAACGTTGCCTCAAGTCTTCTCCTCAGCACTGTATTATATGACTGTGCCATAATGATTACTCAATTGTTGCTTATATATCTGGCCTCCTGAAAGGCATATGACTTTTTCCAAGTCAAGGACCGGTTACTCTTCTTAGGATGTTTTCAGTAACCCACCGTGTTTTACAAAATTAAGAAAAGACAGGAGAAAAATAGAGTTTTCCAGCCTTGATCGATTATTGGATGGATGAATTATAATTTCTAATTTCTATATTTCTTTATCATATTTAAAAAAGTTATTTTGAAGTTGACCTACAGTAAGATTCAGTTTGTGATTGTGATTTTATGCATCTTTCATCAGTCTTTTATAGTTTACATCATACAGTTTCTACCCACATTCTGATAGACTTGCACTTATATATTTACATTTTTGGTTTTACTGCGTTTAGAACTGGTCCTTGGGCAGGGCGCGGTGGCTCACACCCGTAATTCCAGCACTTTGAGAGGCCAAGGCAGGTGGATCACTTGAGGTTAGGAGTTCCATACTAGCCTGAGCAACGTGGTAAAACTTCATCTCTGCTAAAAAAAAAAAAAAAAAAAAAAAAAAAAAAAAAAAAAAATACAGATTTAGCCAGGCGTGGTGGTGCATGCCTATAATTCCAGCAACTTGGGAGGATGAGGCAGGAGAATCGCTTGAACGCGGGAGGCGGTTGTTGCAGTGAGCCGAGATCGCGCCATTGCACTCTAGCTGGGCAACAAGAGCGAAACTCTGTCTCAAAAAATAAAAAAAAATAAAAAAAAGAACTGGTCCGTGTGTTGTAGGTTTGACATTATTTCTTCATAAATATTGGCAGAATTCACCAGCGAAGACTTCTGGGTCTGGAGTTTCTGTTGTTGTTGTTGGAAAGCAGTTAAATATAAATTTAATGTATTTAATATGTATGCGTCATACTATTCAGTTTATTTTTTTTTCTTGAGTGAGTTTTGGTAGTTTCTGTCTTTTAGATAATTGATCTATATTATCTAAGATTTTGCTAAGATCATTCTTACTTTGTTAAATGAAAACTACGTTATTGATGTTAACTTATTTATACTTACACAATTTTAATTTAGATAGTTGAAAGATTTTCCAGACTAATTTTATTATTTTAAAAATAATTTGTTAAGTGCCAAAGAAATTATGTTAGTTGTCCCAGTTCACACTCCAAATGAATGTGAGAGTTAGAATTACAATACTCTTTCTGTGATTCCAGCTATATTTCACTCCCTTTAGTTATACTGCACTCATATTAGTTCAGAGATCTGACTTACTAGTATATGAAATCAATCTGCAACAGTAGTCTAATCCTCCAAATTGTCAAGCCAGGTCCAAGTATCTCTGAATATCACAAATGAAAACCTCTTAAACAATGGAGCAAGGTGGAAAAAACTTTGAGGGAAAGAAACTTTCAATCCGGAGTACCTTGGAGAGATCAGCCTTTCTGCATAAACTCTTGGTTCTTTTCTGAAATCAGTGTGGTCTCTGATTTTTGTGTGTGTCTGTTTTACTCACAGTACCATTACTGATCAAAATTGGACATACAAATATAGACATATAATTTCCACTAGATTAGCACATTCTCAGTAATCCTGATCACACTTTAAAATAACGTAGTGCTAGTTAGGTCTGTCAAAATAACTGTGTGTATGTATAAAAAGTTTTAAGTGATTGTCTCAGTTTCATCTCCACAATGTTAGGATAATCATCATCATCATCACATCAAAGGGTTACTGTAAGAATTAAATGAGCCAATATGTATGAGGCAGTTTGACTTGTGCCTTGCACAGAGTAAATGTTATACAAGAAGTAGCTATATTTATTTATATTTTTCTAAAATATATATATGTGTGTGTATATATACATATATATATTTATATATATATATTTATATATATATATATATATTTTTTTTTTTGAGATGGAGTCTTGCTCTGTTGCCCACGCTGGAGTGCAGTGGTGTGATCTCAGCTCACTACAAGCTCTGCCTCCCGGGTTCACGCCATTCTCCTGCCTCAGCCTCCCGAGCAGCTGGGACTACAGGTGCCCGCCACTAAGCCCGGCTAATTTTTTGTATTTTCTAAAAATGTTTTTATGCTACCAAATAGTTATATGGAGTTTATCTGGGAATTGCATATTCTTTTCAGGATTCACCTTTTTTGGCACACTGAGATTATGGGAGCAGTTTTTAAAAATATTTTTGGTTATGAAATCCAATTTTTCATCCATGTAAGCACTGAAACAATTCTTCTTTATGTGCGAACACTCACTGATACTTCACATACCATTAAACTTCTATTCTCAGCACAGCTAGCTTGGGGTGGCACTGTTTAATCACTTTATGCTTAATAACATGTAGGTTACAATTAGCCACCCAGTGGGCTTATTTGCTTATATATAAATGGAGTCTTGTAATCCAAATCTGGAGATGATTCCTCCTTTGTAAGGAACCTGATGTGGTCTTTGTACCAATTAGTCACTTTTGAGAAAACCTAGTTCTTGCTCTTTGATGGATTTTCCTTAAATATGGGGTGTGGGAAAAGAAGAGTAGGATATTTAAAATCTTTTCTTGCCTTGGTAGGGAAATACATTATGGTAGGGTGTCTTGTTTCATTAAGCTTTCTCCAGTAAATATTCAGAGAAACTAATATATACTTAAGGCCATAGGTTTCTATATGCAGTGAATACATTCTCAAAAGCTTTATCATAAATCTAAACTTCAAAATTTTCATTCAGTTTTAATTGAGTCTTCTGCCGTTTACTACTACAACATTTATATTAATAATCTGTGCTTAGATGTTATAGGTAAATCTCTACGTAGATAAAACTATAACAAATTTATAATAAAACCTGGTATTTCTTCATTCCTGATTTTATAAATTTGGATTTCTTATATAGCCTGCCTCTGATCATGCCTGTGCTGTTTCACTGTTTTTGAGTACATCTGGGGAAAAAGAGTTGATAGTTTTGTATGATAGCATACACCAGGCTCTTGGATTTTCCTATGACTTGAAAAATAAGAGATTACACAAGTTTTTTGCACTTTAATTGATCTTTTGTAATAGGAAAGAAGAAATAATGTTATCTCAGTGATTTTACAAAGTAAAATGTCCACAAATGCCTGCAGAATCTTTTGTGACGTCATATCCTGTAAATAGTGAGTTTTGCCATTTCATGGATTTGAGACTCCATCAGATGTCCTACAACATCTAACAAACACATCTTGAACTTTCTTTTATAAATTATTTGTATTCATGTTGCATTTGCATTTGGCAAGAAACTGTTCAATTTGTTTTTTAAAATATCAAAAGGGAAGTTAAGGATGTGTGATGTTTCTTCTCTTGTTTGAGCTCAGGACGTGTCTGACTGTGTATCCCTCACTGGAGAGAGAAGGTGGTATTGCTCCCATAATCCCTTAAACCAGGTGTTTGCCTGGATGAAAAGAAAAAAAAAGGTGAACGTTCGGGTTTGTCTCAAGGTATGAGATGTCAGAGATGACCACATCTGAGTTCGTGTGTGTGAGGCACCTGGAGACTGCAGAACACTGGGTCCTTACTGCCTCCCACATATTTTTTTCAAGCAAGCTATTTGGTAACAAGGAAGAATGAAGTCTACTCAAATTACTCAAGTGCGAGGGGTTAATTGTGAGGCTCTATTAAGGGTTGAACTTCTTTTCTAGGGACCAAGCACCACCTCTTCGATCTGTTCCACGTGATGCCTTAGTTTTTTTCCTCTCCATTGTCCATTTTCATCTTTGATTTTTTCTGTCTAGGCTCCTTATCCTGCACTTCTACCTTCCATAGAAACTAACTTCCGCCTGCCCTGGACTTCTCATGACCTCATCACTACCTTACAGAAACTGCATGTTCAGCGCCCACTGCTAACCTTTAAATTTATTCTGTGTTTCAGTTCAAATATCCGAGAGGGTATTGAAGGCCACAGCACATCACAGGCCACAAGCCAGCACAGGGAGTAGCCCTTCTCGTGTTAGGTATCATCTCCACATCCAGTCAGCTGTGATGGCCACAAGGGCAAAGTGATTCAACATGGGCAGGAATGGTGGTGGCCTGTATAGCCTCACGTAAAGGGAATGGTTGTTGGGGGCAGGTTCCATGGTTGGAGTTTAGTACACAGTCTCTGCTAGGCCCTCTTTTGGTCATTATGCAACTTGTTCAAAAGGCAAGAAAGGGAGTTTTGTCTCTCTTTGGGCTATGATTTTAAATGAGAAATGGCTTCACCATGGAAGTCCACTTAGCTTGTCACAATGATAACCTGAGTGCATGAACCACAGGGAAAGTTAAATCTCAGCAAGTTGTAGTGCAGGTGGCTAGGTCGCGCCCATCTTCCGACCTGCAGTTTCTTTTTCTTAGGGACCTTGGTTCCATATTATTTTTAAAAAACGTCTGTATACCTTCAGAGTGGATTACTACTACAATTCCTTTCGACCTTTTACACTCTTGGATTCTGTTCGTAAGAGCAAGCCAAAGTGTGGCCCCAGATAATGTGAATGTTTTAATTGCCAACTCAGAGATGAAATAAGGCCTAAAATAGTGGTCTATTCCAGAATAGCTGTTAAATCATATACTAATCCTAATCAAAATGGGGATCTTTAAAAATCAAAAATTTGATAATGAAATGTTCTATGTCTTCTTTCACCCCAAGAAGCAATATACTTTTGTGACAATTTTAAATTAGTACATTTTATAACTCATTCCAAATATCTGTTAAATTGTTAGGACAGTATGTCCTTTAGCTTAAAATGTACACTGCAAACATTTTATCATAGATACAATGTTTTCCATGCAAATTCAATTAAAGTGTTTTTTTATTGGTATATCATTTGTTTGCAAAGATGGAAAATGTGGCCAATAATCTGGAAATATAAACTAAGTCCTAAGATGTGGGCAGATTGGATTCTGAGAAAATATGCCATAAACCTGCTTGAAATCTTTTAGATGCAGAGTAGATATTCCCTCTACCCACACTTAGGATAGTCATCTTACAAGCAGTTTTAATAGATTCTTCTCTCCATCTGCAGGCATCTTTCTACTTAGTGCATGTATGTCCTTGAAACAGATCTGCCTGGAAAAGTAATAATAATTGCACTTCTGAAGAGAATTTCCAGTTACGCAGTGTCTCAGCATTTTAGCAGAGTTTCAAACTATAGCATCAGAAGTACAAATGCTACAAACACACAAAAAATCATTTGAGAGGTTTAGATTTCTTTTATTCGTATTTCTTTAGTGAATTTTAAATCATTTTTTTCAATGTTTACCATCTTCAAAATTAATTAGAATGATTATTTTGTCCTTTTTACTAGAACATATTTGGATTATTCTAATAATTTTCATCTATTTTAAATTTAAAACATAACACTCTATTTTCTGATACTTTTAGTTAGATATAGGAAAGCCCAAATGATCTCAGGCAAAGATCTTTAAAATTTAGAGAAAAAAATTATATCTTTTATGGAGAATCAAAGGGAGAAAATAGCATATGCACTGCAATTATCTGTCCTTAAGCCATCTACTCGTTCATTCATTTATTCATTTACTCACTATTTACTAAGTGTCTATGCTAGACTAGGCATTATGCTAATACCCTTAAGAGAAACAAATAAATAAGTTATAGTTTTTCTTTCAAGCTGTTTGTATAGTAGTATAAACAAGTAGGCCCCAATAAAAATCATGTGGAAATTCAGAGAAAGATACTTAGAGAGATATGAAGAGAGTACTGTGTGTGAATATGTAACCCAGCTCAGGAGGGATCACAGAGGGCTTCCCTAGGAGATAACACCTGCACAAATCTTAAACCTTAAGTAAGAATAAATAATACGGAACAAAAGAAAGATGGGATTTCAGACCCAGGGAACAACTTTAGCAATGGTCAGTGGTATGGAAATAAGAAACAGCATGGGATGTAGTGGACATGAATCACATAAGGAGTATTAGAATATAAAGTAAGAGTCAGAAAGTGGGAGGAGAGGGGAGTTAGGTTGGCATAAATGTTATGGAAGACTCTTCTGAAGATGTTTGGCTTTATTCTAAAAGGATAGATATAATTTAAAATGTTAGATGCTAGATAAGTAACAAGAACTTGATATTGATTACTGGTAATAGGACTGTAGATGGAAAGATATTTTTTCATATAGGTAGTAATATAATGAAATTTGCAACATGATGATTTATTGGATTTTAAGAGTAAATAGAGGGAAGGAGTCAGGAATAAGTTCATTTTCTATCTTGACCTGCTATATGATTAGATATGCCATCACTCTACAGGGCTAACAATGTAAAAAAAGATTACTAATTCAGTTCCGGACATTATAAGTGTTATGCACAGACAGAGAAGGCCAAAAGCCAGTTAATTATATGTCTGTCAAGAGGTGACGTCTGAACCATAGATTTGAGAGTCAATAGATTGGTGATTTTGCCTAAAGATTACATAAATTGAGAGAGCGAGCACACAGATAATGAAGCAGATAATGACATACTCATTTGTCTGCCATAATGTCTGCATCAAGGATATCCTGATACATGAACACATAGTTGCAGCTTATTTTGGAGACTTTAATTAGGCAATGCAGAAGTTTCCCAGGTTAGCGTACAGAAGGCCAATCATGGTGATCTATGCTTCAAAGTTCCTGAGATTCAAAACAATATTGCTAGAGTATGTGGCATCATATATGCTTTGATTTTAAAAATACTTCAAAGTTGCATCCCAGCTTAAAAACTCAAAGGTGATCTCAAATAACCAAAATTTTCTACCAGATTTTCATTTTTCCTTCCTCCCCTCCCCTCCCTTCCCCTGTCCTCCCCTCCCTTCCCCTGCCTTCCCCTCCCTTCCTCTCCCTTCCTCTCCCTTCCCTTCCCTTCCCTTCTTTGTCTCTGTTGCTCATGCTGGACTATAGTGGCACAATCAGAACTCAATGCAACCTCCAACTCCTGGGCTCAGGTGATCCTCTCTACTCAGCGTTCTCAGTAAGTAGACTTACATGCCATCATTCCCAGATAATTAATTTTTTTTTGTAGTAATGGGATCTCATTCTGTTGCTCTGGCTGGTCTTGAACTCTGGGTCTCAAGTGGTCCTCCCAAAGTGCTGGGATTATAGGCATAAGCCACTGAGCCTGGCCCCATTCTTATATATTGACTAGTCTAGCATGTCCATTGAGTATTGTACATATATTGCATCCACTGCCTTGATGCATTGACATTTCATATTTATATGCACCATCATTTTGCCTGTTGATATGATTATTAACTAATGAAATGAGAATAAACTAAGTATTTTTGAAGAATTAATGACAGTTGACTGTGTGGAATTATGGATACAAAAAATTTATTGCATCGTTTTAGCTTTCAACGTCATATACAATTATATTTAATAGGTGTTGGGCATTTGGATTCTTTAGTTAATAGAGAAAGACTTTTCTTATTTTAAAAATTATGTGAGAGGAAAAGAGCCTGTTTTTATTATTTAACTTTCCTTTGGTTTACTAACAGCCCCTTTTGGTATTAAAAGGCATACTAATTTTTGGATTAGTGCCTCAATTTAATTGTTCTTTGCAAATGTGACAAGCCACAATCTAACAAAGCAAGTATGTAGTTCTATTTATGGATTTTCTGTCTAGTGCAATTAGTGGGATATAGTTTTAGCAAGATGACTCTAACACTAGACTCAAGTCTATTTAACAAGATTAATAACAGATATTAGTTCTCTGGCAATTAAATCATATCCTTTGGCTTCAGTTGCTCCTCACACTTCCCCAGTAAACAATGTCATTCAGTGTGAATTCTGTTACTCTAGGACGTGACTCTCATTTGGCTTTAAAGTTTTAGAACTTTGAAAACATATTTATCTGTGGCTGGTTTTGTACCTAGCCATAGCTTTTATCTTGGGGAAGTTTCCTTACACAATATTTATTAACATTAAACGAGTTTGGCCTCTTTAAATGAACAGTATATTGAGTGATTGTGTAAACATTAATATTTAATCTCTACATACTCATTGGATATAAAATCACCAAAAGTTTTTTTAACTCCAAAAGCATAAATATTCCCGTCATATTTTTATTGCAGCTCAATAGTCTTAGCCTTCCATTCCTCCAAAATTCCATAAACTTATTTATTTATGCATAATTGGGGAGACCAAATTTTCTACAAAAATTAAATTTAGTCACAGTACATTTGACTGCTGCTTAAAAGTCCAAGTAGTCAAGTACGGTTACAGTTCTGATCTGATGTTTTCCGTATCATAGCCTTTGCTTCTGTTTGGGTTCTAGTCATTTTAAATATAATGCCTGCTCCTGGATTAGGCAATAGCATTTAATATAGGTAATATTCTGCTTTTATGATCATTGATGGATTGTGTCAGGATTACAATGTTTGGCATAGTTTCACAAATGTCATTTTAATAAGAGGGGTAAAAGCTTTTAATTCAACATTAGAGAGACCACATAATATTTCATAATCATAGCTTGATTATTGCTGCATAATGAAATCGAACATTTGTTAAAAAATTACAATTTTTTCCTGAAATTCTTTGTGTGTGTGTTTTTTAAAATTCTGTCAATCAGAAAGTTCATTAAGTTTGTATATTAATTTGCTAGGGCTGTTATAACAAAGTATTGCAGACTGGGTCACTTAATATAAATTTATTTTCTCTCAGTTCTAGACACTAGAAGTCCAAGATCAAGGTGTCAGCAGGGTTAGTTTCTTGTCAGGATGCCCTCCTGGACTTGTGGATGGCTTGTCTTCTCGCTGTGTCTTCACATGATCTTCCCTCTGTGTGTGTCTGTGTCCTTATTTTCTTTTCTTATAAGGACGTCAGTCATATTGCATTAGGGATCACTTTAATAATATCATTTTGACTTAGTTACCTATTTGACAGCTCCGTCTTTAAACGCAATCACTTTTTTTTAGGACTTTGACATATGAATTCTGGGAGTTTACAATTGAGCCCATAACAGTATCTCTTCTGCCTTTGTCACTGGACTATAGATTAATAGTCAAATAGTCACTCTTTCATTCGACATATGTTTAGTAAGCCCAGGAGTATTTTAGGTGCTGAGAATGTAATAGAGACCAAAATAGACAAGTAATATTCTAATGGAGAGTGTAGAGAGGCTAAATGATTCAGTGATGCTGATAAGTTGCTGCTGCATTTTATATTAAACTTCAAAGGTTTGGAAGTCAATATGAAAAGATTATGTCAGAACTTATAAGCAAATTAATATTTGATCCCAGTAAAGCATAGCCATCCCTGGCCAACTAGAAACTTCTAAATTTATTACTGTTTACTGGCAATATAAACTATAGTAAAATAAGTTTGGAGTCAATGTAAAATAATTTATTAGAGTACCCTGATTTTTATTTGTATATTTGTAAGGTGTTAGGTATTTGACAGAACTTGAAAATGTAAACTGCAGCTTTATTAATGTTATATTTCATTTAAATGTGTTTTGTTACTAATGACAGGTTATAGTATCTGCTGAAAATCTGCGATAGTCACAGAGCCAACATTTCTAGTTTTCGATTTTTTTTTGTTGTTCAATGAATAAGGATTTACATATTCAATATAAAAGTGCTAATGAAACAAGCGAATTTTAAGCTAAAGTTCTGATGTTCATATTTTTATCTATATTTCTGTAACCCAATTATAGTTTTTTGTCATGAACTCACATATCTATTTATCATTGATAACATTGATAAGTTTTGCATAAATGAAAACAACATTTAAACAGTCGGCCCTACTCAAGGGTTTCCTTTATTTCTCAGGGTTATACGTAGTCATCTGTCTAGTCCTGACTCTACATCCTCTGCACTTATTCAGTTGTCATGCTGTATTACTGCAGCACAAATAGCCCTCTGTGGATCCTCATCTGGCCTGAGGCCTGTGTTGACACCTGCTGCTGATACCGTGGTCCTGCCAATTTCTCATCAGGAATGATGCTGGGTGCTCAGGCCAGCAGTTGACTGGGTAGCCTGTGAGCACTCATTATACTCCAAAGCAGCCCTCTTACATTGCATTGCTTGGTTGGCAAATCAAGCCATCTTTTGATGTCGCCCCATCTCCCTGTTTTTGGACAACCTTCTGATAAACAAGTCTGTTCTTATTTACAGCTAACTTCTTTGCCTAACTAGATACACAATTTAATTCTTTTCTCATTCCAGTAATTCAATTTCTCTTCCTCTCTTGTGGTCTGATGTGCATATAGCTTGGCGATGGCAAATGATAGCCAGACGGAGGGAAATAGGTGGTCTATTAGCAAGCTGTGGAAGGGTTGTGTGGCTCCCAGTGTTTGAAGCTTCCTGTAGAAAGTGCAGTAATTGACCATTTTTCTTTTTATTTTTTTTGGTCACCAGCATTTGGTCAAAGTTCTAGAGAAACAAGAAACTTTCAACTTAGTTTTGGTTACTTGGATACATTTCTGTGCTATTGGATTTTCTTTAAGATGTATAATTTGATGTACTTAAAATGTGTCAGAATTTGTGAATTTGTATCAACTCTGGAATAATTGTCAGCAGAAGAATAATGTTCCCTTGATTAAAGTGAGAGGCTTAAGTCTGTTGATCAGTGGTTTGAGGTAAAAATCCTTGATTATGTCTCATTATGCAATATGACTTTAGTGAATAACTCAGTGACCTGATCCGTGATTTTGTAATTCTTCAGGTATTTGTTGACAGAGGGTAAATTGAAATGGAAATCGGAAATGACTAGCTGTGAAATCACTTAAAAAGGAGTATCTCTGTTAAAATTAAAAGACATATTTTTCTGTTACCAAGTGAGTTTTAAAGAAAAGTTTCAGTTACTGATGAGTAGGCACTTATCTTATTTTGGTCAGTATACTGGACTTCCCTTTGGTCAGAAAAAAATGAAATAAAGGAAGTTCTCCAGGGCTTATTTTTCAGATGTTGGTTTTAAGTAAGCAGAATTATGGCCTAATAATGTTTGTCTTAGGAGTCTCATAGATATTTATTGCTCAGAGGAATTCGTATCCTCAGTGTGCTATGAGGATGGCAAAAATGATTTAGCTGCAAAAGCAGAGTCTAAGAATTTACTGCAAATTGAAAATAAATCTACTTTTAAACCACCACAGCAACAGCTAGAAAAGTTACTTGCTTAACTGTCCGATATAAACACTGCTTCACAAGAGAAATGAAAATATATAGCTGGAAAAAAAAACCTGAATTATTCATTTTCTGCCCTTTGATATTATTTTTTTTGGAGAGGGACTAAAATTAAGGTTTATCCTATCCCCAATATACACTATAAGTATGAATAAATAAACCAATTAAAATGTTTCCTCATAAAATACACTTGAATTATTAACTACTTAATAGAATGACATACTTAAATACATATAAGCTAGCTTTTTATCTTTTTTGGTGGGGAGGAAAACATCTAATTATAGGAAGAGGACTTGAATCATCAGTATTATCTGTTCTGTTAGATTTCCTCACCAGTTCATATATCTGTTTGGATATAATTAGTTAAGATCATTTTTTTTTATTTATTTATTTTTTAAATTTATTTATTATTATTATACTTTAAGTTGTAGGGTACATGTGCATAACGTGCAGGTTTGTTACATATGTATACTTGTGCCATGTTGCTGTGCTGCACCCATCAACTCATCATTTACATCAGGTATAACTCCCAATGCAATCTCTCCCCCCTCCCCCCTCCCCATGATAGGCCCCTGTGTGTGATGTTCCCCTTCCCGAGTCCAAGTGATCTCATTGTTCAGTTCCCACCTATGAGTGAGAACATGCGGTGTTTGGTTTTCTGTTCTTGTGATAGTTTGCTAAGAATGATGGTTTCCAGCTGCATCCATGTCCCTACAAAGGACACAAACTCATCCTTTTTGATGGCTGCATAGTATTCCATGGTGTATATGTGCCACATTTTCTTAATCCAATCTGTCACTGATGGACATTTGGGTTGATTCCAAGTCTTTGCTATTGTGAATAGTGCTGCAATAAACATACGTGTGCATGTGTCTTTATAGCAGCATGATTTATAATCCTTTGGGTATATACCCAGTAATGGGATGGCTGGGTCATATGGTACATCTAGTTCTAGATCCTTGAGGAATCGCCATACTGTTTTCCATAATGGTTGAACTAGTTTACAATCCCACCAACAGTGTAAAAGTGTTCCTAGAAAAAAACAAACAGCCCCATCAAAAAGTGGGCAAAGGATATGAACAGACATTTCTCTTTTTTTTTTTTTTTTTTTTTGAGACAGAGTCTCGCTCTGTCACCCAGGCTGGAATGCAGTGGCCGGATCTCAGCTCACTGCAAGCTCCGCCTCCCGGGTTCACGCCATTCTCCTGCCTCAGCCTCCCGAGTAGCTGGGACTACAGGCACCCGCCACCTCGCCCGGTTAGTTTTTTGTATTTTTAGTAGAGACGGGGTTTCACCGGGTTAGCCAGGATGGTCTTGATCTCCTGACCTCGTGATCCGCCCGTCTCGGCCTCCCAAAGTGCTGGGATTACAGGCGTGAGCCACCACGCCCGGCCAGAACAGACATTTCTCAAAAGAAGGCATTCATACAGCCAACAGACACATGAAAAAATGCTCATCATCACTGGCCATCAGAGAAATGCAAATCAAAACCACAATGAGATACCATCTCACACCAGTTAGAATGGCGATCATTAAAAAGTCAGGAAACAGGTGCTGGAGAGGATGTGGAGAAATAGGACATTTTCAAGACAACTTGGGCTATTAGAAAGTACTTTTCTTTATCAAGCCAAAATCTTGATGCAATTTCTAACTATTGATTCTAGTTCTATTTCTTATGGCTTCACAGACCAAATATAATCACCATTACCACATCACGGTACTTCAAAATAGTTACATTTACTATTAGCTTTTATCCTCCTCCCAGGATAAATCTCCTATGTTCTTTACCCATTCCTCATTTGAGATGGATTAAAATTCCACAATTATCTTAAATACTCTAATTTGACCCTACTTCATGTGTACACCCCATACTAATTCTATAAATATTCATTGAAGATTGCATTACCAAATTTGGCAAGAACCTCACTATGGTTATTCATGTAGAGAGAAAACCATAGGATACACTGCTGCACATCCATGTCTTCTGCACACTGCACTTCAACATATTTTTGCAGGTTTACATTATTACTCAAGTTCACCCTATTAAATCTAGCCCATTATTTTAGTCTCTTAACATTTTAAGTCATCATTCTTTTGTTTTTTCATTTTTCCAATATTTTATGCCTATTTTGTGTCTGACACCGCCTTAACCCATGGGAATAACAAAGATAAGAATGTAAGAGGTCTCTTTTTTTCTTTCTTTCTTTCTTTTTTTTTTTTTTTTTTTTTTTGAAGTCTAGTGAGGGAGGGAGACTGATTGATTAGAACCCAGACTCTTAAATGCTAAACACATTAGTGTCACCATGTGAAAATAGAAATGATCTGATTCTTCTCTTTGGGAGACAAAGATGGCCATTTGATTTCCTGCCCAGCTTTGTGAAGATTAGTATATTTTATGTACAAGTTTAAGTGTAAATATATTTTTTTGAGGTACCCGCTGTGGTGTGTTTAGAGATCTTAAAGTACAGACATGAATAAAGCCAAGATAAATTAATTGCTTCTTTCTCCATTAAATTTCATGATAGTAGTGATATTTTAAGAACTAATGAAGTAAAACAAGGCAGATAACTAGTTCAATAAGATACAGCTTAATTAGGTATTTTTATCAACTTATTTGAACAAACGAGCTCAGAATATGCTTATATGACTTTGTATTTAAATACTGGGATTCTTCTAGTTCCATTTACAGTTGACCCTTGAACAACATGGATTTGAACTGTGTGGATCCACTTACAAGCACATTTTTGTCAATATATATATTGGAGGTTTCTTTTTTTTTTTGGAGATTTGTGATCATTTGAAAAAACTCACAAGCCATATAACCTGGAAATATTTTTAAAATTAAGATAATGTGTGTAGATACTAGTTTATTTTTATTCCCTACCATAAAATATACAGTTGTTATAAAAAGTCAAAATTTATCAAATTATGCACACACTTATAGATTGTACATGGCACCATTTGGAGTTGAGAGAAGTCGAACATGAAGATGCAGCATTAAGTCATAACTGCATAAAATTAACTGTTTTGCCGTAGTCATCTCCTGTTGCTATTATGTATGTGAGCTCAAGTGTTGGGAGTATTCACTTCAAATGCCCTGTAAGGCCAATCATCTCTGGTGAGCAGTTCATCCTTCCAATAAATTGCATTTCACAGTAACAAGTGATCTCTTGAGGTTCTTGCATATTTTTCTCTGTGTTTTGTGCGATACTACAAACCTTGAATTATACCATGTACCTCTATGAAGTGCCACTAGTGATGCAGAAGTGTTCCCAAGAAGCAGAGAAAGGTCATGACATTACAAGAAAAAGGCAAACTGCTTCATATCTATCACAGATTGAAACCCGCAGCTGCAGCTGCCCACTATTTCAGAAAATTCGTCTTATAAACAAATGACACAAACTATACCAAAAACTATATCAAATACAGTACAGTACTGCAAATGTATTTTTCTTCCTTATTATTTTCATAATACCATTTTCTTTTTTCTTTATTGTAAGAATACTGTGTATGATACATATACAAAATATGGGTTAGTCGACTGTATGTTATCAGTAAGGCCTTCAGTCAATAATAGGCTATTTGTAATTAGTTAAGTTTGGGGGAAGTTAAAAGTTATATGCAAATTTTTGACCGCACAAGGGTTGGCGCCCCTGACTCTCACGTTGTTCAAGAGTCAGCTGTACTTAGTCTTCCTCTTTGTAGGCTGCCAAAAGACTAACTTGAGTTAAATAGAGAAGTTGATTTGAATAAGATCTCGCTTTATATGGCTTCAACTCTATGTGGATTAACAACTTAGAGCATGTTTCTCTAGAGAAAGTTGTGTGGTGCTAACCTTGAGTAGGTGATTTTTACACACTTTCCCTAATATAAACCAAAAGTTAACTTGAAAAACAAAATGTGGCATTTTGTTGTAATATAGTCCAAATTTATTCATGCTACTTGGCTTTGAACACATTTATTTTTATCATTTCCCATTTTCTTCTACCAGAAAAAGCAATTAGCACCGTATTTCTAAGTGTTTTAATATTTAGATTTTCTATCTTAGTGTTTGTATCATCTTACAATGATTTGTATTTTCCCCTTGCACCCCAATTAAAGGAATTGGAGATGTGTTAAATATTTTCATAACTCATGTGTCAGCTTAGGCTGCCATAACACGTTACTATGGACTAGGTGGCTTAAAAAACAAAAATTTAATGTGACCTTTCCTTGATGCTTATTTGGGGGGGGGGGGGGGGGGGGAGAGAGAGAGAGAGAGAGAGAAAGGGCTATTTTTCTCTCTGCCTTTTCTTCTCAAGCCACCAACCCTATGCGATTGGGAACCCACCCTTATGACCGCATTTAGCCTTAATTACCTCTTAACAATGATATCTTCAAATATAGTCACATGGTGGATTAGGGAGTCAACATATGAATTTGTGGGGATGGGGGAACACAGGCCCATCCATGGCACACACCACAGAATGAGAGTATGCACACATTGGATCATATGTCCCCAGCTCATTATCTCAACAACAACTTAACATTTTAATGTCAGGATGTGATTTTAAATGACTTCTAATCATTTTCCATGAAACAGAAAACAGTTATTATATCTGCTGCTGGTCTATTGCAACCTAGTATAGGGAAATGGAATAGTGTGGGACTAAGAGAACTCTCTAAATATATACATCTACTATGCACCCACAGAAATTAAAAACGTTTTAAAAGAGAACTCTGCCAGAATCTTTACTCTGCCACTTGCAAATTACATGACCTCTGCAAAGGTAGAACATTAAATCGGTTAATGTAAGTTAATATATGTTAATATAAGTCAAGAGCATTAAACAATATGTGAGATGGAGTAAATATTCTATAGGTGTTAGCTTCGATATCATTAATATTAGTCTTATTATCAATTTTTGTAGGCAACCTTTCCTATTTCTCCACCATTTCCCATTTGAGAAGAATGAGAACCTTTTTCGCATTCTAGTCACTAACTTCTGGAAGCTTTGTAGTTTGTCTTTGATGCTTTCAGAAAACAGTGTCCCATAACTGAACTGGCAATAGTATATTTCATAATACAGTTAAAAATTCAGAATTGGCCAACCATGTACTAGATCAAAGTAATAGCTCATAGAAAAAGAAAAGTACTTACACAATCTTTTCCTGATTTCATTCAGTTTTTCTAAACGATAACATTTCAGTAAAGTAAAATGGTAGTTTAAAAGTATTTCAAATATTAAAATATTGGTATTTAAAATATATATTAAATATTTATATTTTTATACAAAATATTTTTTATAGTAAACATTTTAATGAGAAACAAGATATCACTTAGCTGAAAATGTTAGGAAAATCCAATCAATTGATAGATATTCACTAAATAACTACATTCTGGATTTCCTAATAACTCACTATATGACTATTAAAGTATGTTATTTCTGAGGATTCATTAGAATATTAGCTCCATCAGAGCTAATATTTGTCTAATTTTTAACTTGTTTATTTTCACCACTTGTAAGAGTGCCTGGAACATATGAGGTCGTTAAGTAGTTGCTGAATGAGTGAATGGTCAATAGTTCACTGTAACTACTATTCATGTGCCAGAGCTTATGACTTGTTCTGGGGATATAAAGCGTACATGTGCCCATGGAGGGACAGTGCAATGGGAAGAAATAAGCACAGTTCAAAGTAGCTTGTGACAGAGACATACTAAGTGCAGGAAGACCACAAAAAAAGGCATCTCTGCTTCTACTTGAAGTTGACAGAGAAGGTCAGGAAGTGATTCAGTGAAGGGGTGATGGTTTAGAAGGGTATTGAAAGATGTATGAAACTTTACCGGTGTGCAGGGGCACAGGAATGTGGTAATAATAATTCTGTATTAAAAAGAATAAATAATAAGTCTTGGAAGTAGAAAGTCAGTAGTCTCTGAAGAGCTTCATGTACCATACTAGAGTCTGAACTTTATCTCATTGGTAAGACATTGAAGAATTTAAGCAAGATGTTTTTAGAAAGGTCACTCTAGCTGTGAAGCAGACAACACATTGAATAATGTAAGTCCCTGAGCTTTGCAACTGCTCAGAAGTATAATGGAATACTCGAGTCCCCAAATCCTATAGGTTTCAACTAGAGTGGCCAGAGGTAGGGGTGGAAGTGAAAGGTATTTTGTCATTCCAGAGACATTCAGAAGCTAGAATGGATAGGCTTGAATGAGGCAAGTGGAACATAAGAAAGACTGTTGAATAATTCGGAGGTTTCTGTTTTAAACAACGGAGTGAGTGGAGGTGTCAACAACTACCAATGAAGAAAGGGCAAATATGGCGTAGAAATCGGACAGTAATAAGCTTGGTTTTGATGAATTAAAGTTCAGGTGAAAAGCTAGACTATAATATTGGGGCACAGAAGAGAGATCAAGTTTGAATTTAAAATATGTATGTATCTGGTGAAGGCGTGTGTTTAGACAAGATTGTCCATGGAAAGTGGGAAGGGCTTTGGGTCAAAGGTGAAACCCTGTGAAAAATCAACACTTAGTTTTTCTAGATGTGGCACATGGGTAGAAGAATGTGTGAAGAGTCTAGGGAGGCAGGAAGAGAATCAGGGACAAAGGCATCATGAAGTATCAGATGTGAGAGCTGATGATGAGGTCAAACGTGCTGGAGAAAGCCCGCGATGAATCCTGCAAGGTGTCAATTGTGCTGCACTTGCAGAATGCCACTGGGGACTTCGGCAAGAAGAATGTGATGGGCGTAGAAACCAACTGCAGTGTCCTGAGTGATGAGAATGATGAAGTACAGGCAGAAAGACTGCACCTTAAAGAAGTGATGGGAAAGACAAGGGGAAATACACGCCTTGACAATAGTCTGCAAATCATTGGGATCTACCCCTTCAGAAAGATTAATGCTAGTTTTAGATGATTTAGTTTTACAAACAAATACATTTTTCTCTTTTGATTTTAGTCCGAGTTGAGCATAAGGAGTATTCACTGAGAAGAGTGGGAGTTGTTGAGATAAAAAGGAAAAAATAGGAGAGGCCAGAGTAAGGATGGCATGTACTGAGGCAAGGAATAGAAATTATGGAGATCCATGTGGAATCTGTGTGGACACCCAGGATGGGTTCAGGTTATAGAGGATCTTGAAAAAAGGGCAAAGCATTATAGGGGCAGGATATTTGTCTGTTTTGTTCACTGAACGATACTCGACAAATACTGGTGAGATGAATGTGGGATCTGGTGTGTTACAGTGTGGTGGGGGCGGGGGAAATAATTTTACTTTGTTAGTAGTGGAGTGATGAAAGTTTTAGCTTCAGATACGCTGAACTTGAGATCACTCTCTAACAACCGAGTGAAAAATCTAATAGGCAGGTGGAAAACGACGGCTGGGTCTTAGGTGGGAAGATGTGACTTGAGAGAGACTGACCGTGATCAGCGTGCAGAAGAAAGACGAATCCACAGGTAGAGAAGAACCTCCTTGTATAGAAATAGGGTTGCCAGGCCAGGTGCGGTGGCTCACGCCTGTAATCCCAGCACTTTTGGAGGCTGAGGTGGGCAGATCATGAGGTCAGGAGATCGAGACCATCCTGGCTAACACAGTGGAACCCCATCTCTACTAAAAATACAAAAAATTAGCTGGACGTGGTGACAGGCACCTGCAGTCCTAGCTACTTGGGAGGCTGAGACAGGAGAATCACTTGAACCCGGGAGGCAGAGGGTGCAGTGAGCTGAGATCATGCTGCTGCACTGCAGCCTGGGCAACAGAGCGAGACTCTGTCACAAAAAAAAAAAAAAAAAAAAAAAAAAAAAAGGGAAATAGGGTTGCCAGATTTACAAAACAAAAGTGTGTTGGATGCCCAGTTAATTTCAGACAAACAATGATAATTTTTTATCGTAAGTATGTTTCATGCAATATTTGGCAGCACCAGATAGAAAATATAAACAGAGCAGAAAGACCACATAATCTACTTTTATAAACTTTATCTTGGAGTTTGCGCGGTACCAGATCTGAGGGCTTTTCTTTCTAAATTCCTAAAAGTTCTTTACACAGAGAAAAGGTATGGAAGTCCCAGGAATATCCAGACAATCCTCCTCTACTTTAGCAGGAGAAATTCTACTTTAGGGAAGATTTGGGGAAAGACAGGTTGGTAATTTAATTTCGAGAAACGTTGCCTTTTGCTGAAACCGCTTGTCCTCTCTCTTGATCAAATATTGCAATCTTGCCTGAGCCATAAATTACAGGCCATGTGTGAATAAAACAAGTAATATAAGATCTTTCAGTTATCTAAAATATCTATGCCAACTGCATAGCTAATAAAGGAAGGAATATAACTGTACAACTTCAAAACTAGCAGTTAGGACTGAACACACACATAAAAGTTGTCATAATTTCCAATGGCCTGGGATAAGCGTGTGAGAGACATACCCAGTTTATTTTGTAAGGTTCTCGAGATTTACCCGTAACTGAACAGGGCGTGTTTTGGATATGGAATAGAGAGGCTGTATTTTATACAAAAGAATACAAGTTTTTCTCCTTTTGCTCTAATGCTTTTTTATTTTTTAAGTTTTTAAACACAATTTCATAAGACATACTTTAACGTAAATTTATAATGGTAATAAAGAGACTGCATTTTGGATGTTTGATCTCTGACAACTTTCATGTCCCCACTCGCCCTTTTACCCTTTACTTGATATCTGGGCAACCTGATTAGAAAGCCCAGCACCTCCATCCCTTGGCACTGGTGGAAATTTCAAATCAGGAAATCTCCACCTGGGTGGGTACCTCTATCTAGGCTCAACTCTCAGCCACAACAAAAATCCAAGCCACCACTCCCCTCCTCTCTTGTTTTACTCTGGATGAAATATGAGTTTTTCTTGAGGAGTCATTTTGCCGTTTGCTATATGAATAATAAGCTTTATAGCCTAAGCATTGGTGCCCGTGTGCCATTTGTCCTGACATCTATATGTGCCTGGGGAGGAGGAATGCTGACCAGCTTACGACAGGGGATGCTAGGCACCAAAATAAAACAGTGAACATGTACATCCTTGTTCTTAGTACAGTCATTCTGTGAAGTTTGTCCCTTCCTCTGTTCCTGCTTTCCTATATTAGTGATCTCACATAAGGTACCTACCACCTTGGACTTCTAACACCATAGATTAGCTTTGGCAACTTTTAACTTATATATGTAGAATAACATAGTATACATTCTTGCTGATTTTGCTCAACATTGTTTATGAGATTTGTTAATATTGTTCTGTATTTAGTTCACTTTCACTGCTCCGTAGTATTCCAGTGAATATACCACGATTTGTTTGTCTGGGTTTTAGCTATTATGAATAGTGCTTCTACCAACATTTTTGTCTTTACCTTTTGGTGCACATTTGTGTTACATATTACCTAGAAGTGGACTTACTGGATCATTGGTCATGTGTATGGGCTTTGATAGTGACAAAGAGTTCTCCCAGCAGGTTATGCCAATTTATATGTAGGATGAGGTTTAAAAGTTGTCATTTATACTTCTAAACAGAATAAACTTTTTTTTTTTTTTTTTTTTGAGACGGAGTCTCGCTCTGTCGCCCAGGCTGGAGTGCAGTGGCGTGATCTCGTCTCACTGCAAGCTCCGCCTCCCAGGTTCATGCCATTCTCCTGCCTCAGCCTCCCGAGTAGCTGGGACTACAGGCGCCCGCCACCTCGCCCGGCTAGTTTTTTGTATTTTTAGTAGAGACGGGGTTTCACTGTGGTCTCGATCTCCTGACCTTGTGATCCGCCCGCCTCGGCCTCCCAAAGTGCTGGGATTACAGGCATGAGCCACCGCGCCCGGCTCAGAAGAAACTTTTATATTTAAAGCCACTAATGAGTATTTTCTATATATTCCTGTATGGTTTTAGTATTGGTTAGACTCAAAGTTTAGGTTTTTTCCTTGAGTAGTGAATTCTAATAATTTTATGTTGTCTCAGCATCCATTTTGAATTCAGGGTTGGCTTTCTCATACCAGAAGCAGGGCTCGGTCAGCCTTTTTTTTTTTTTTTTTTTTTTTTTTTTTGAGACGGAGTCTCGCTCTGTCGCCCAGGCTGGAGTGCAGTGGCCTGATCTCAGCTCACTGCAAGCTCCGCCTCCTGGGTTCACACCATTCTCCTGCCTCAGCCTCCCGAGTAGCTGGGACCACAGGCGCCCGCCAGCTCGCCCGGCTAGTTTTTTGTATTTTTTAGTAGAGACGGGGTTTCACTGTGTTAGCCAGGATGGTCTCGATCTCCTGACCTTGTGATCCACCCGTCTCGGCCTCCCAAAGTACTGGGATTACAGGCTTGAGCCACCGCGCCCGGCCATCGGTCAGCCTCTACACAGTTTCCAATTCTACACCACACTCAAATGGCTCAAGCTGGTGACTGAGACTGGGACTTAGAGGCATTTCCTCCACCCAGCAGATTGGACTCCCCATAGTACTGCTGTCTCCTTTAAAAGGACCACGAAGGAATTAGTCTGCAGCCTTAAGGTGACCCACATCCTGTTCCCTCTATGTCCTGCTAACTGCTAAATCCTCTTCCCTCTCTCTGCCTGATTCTTCATTCCTGCGTTCTGTGGCTCAGGGCAGGAGAACTGCCCTCCAAGCTCATGGCATCCTCCTTGCCTAGCATCTATAAATAAAAGTCTCTGAATTTGTTTTCCATTGTGGTGGTGTATTGAATTTGCACCTTCCTTCTGAAGAACCAGGGGCTTCCCCATGTTGGGTTTTCCCCAGAGCTCCTGGGAGAACACAACGTTGGCCTCCTTGCACCAGAGTGATGTTCAGGCAGCTGAAAAATGAATATGGGTCAGAAAAGAGCCACAAAGGTGTCTGCCAGTATAAACAAGTTTCCTGTGTGAGAGACCCTGGTAATGGGTAGGGCGAATAGGTAAAAGAAGGATCCTGTGAGAGATACTCTGTAAACACCCATGTCCAGCTCCCCTTCGTCTCCCATTAGAGTTGATTGCTGGCAGCTCTGGTAATGGAATCCCAGTTTAGCTGGGGGTTCCCAAAACACCTTGATAGACATAAAAAGTATACAGTAATAAGCAGTGCTTTGACATGCTGACAGTGCCTCAATTACATTCTGATTATTTCTGTATAGCACAATTTTTATAGAAGAGTTTTAACTTTGCCTTAAGTCTACAGAATGGATTAGTTTCCAGTGAAGTGTTAAGAAGGGTTTGAAAATTCAACTAATCCTCATATATATCAGAAAATGTATTTCTTGTATTACATTGGCTCTTTAGTTAAACTCTATTTGCATATATTAAAAATCACTTAGAATTAAAAAAGTTCTTTTAGAAAAAGCAGGGCACATTTTCGATTTCTTTTGCTGTAATGAGTGTCTGACTTAGTCCTGCCACTTCATTTTCACCTCCTATCGGTTATGATGATTGCTTGTATATAAAGTTTTGAAACAGAGTATATGGCTCTTAAAATTAAGTGGCAATATCTGCATTAAGGTGTTTATTCTTGTGAGTTTTAAATGATGATGATAAAGTGATGATGCTGATGAAAATGTACCCTCAATTATATAAATTACTCAAATAAGCTTAATCTATGATAAAATAAAGCATAATAAATCAATGGAGAAAGAACTAATAATTCAATAAAATGTGCTGAGGAAACTGGCTATGAGGAAAGTGTTTAATTTTGCTCTTTTGGATCTTTGTTCACACTCTATTTCAAGATCAATTCAAGATGGATTAAGTAAAGCAAAAGGGGAAGAAAGACAAGGGGTAATGTCGCTAAAAGATAAATCTCTATATTATTTTGAGATAGGATAGTATTGCCAAGATCATTTTCTTTATACTTTTGTCCATTGAACTTATGTTTATATGCCTTTTTTTTCCTAACCACATAAACATTCACATAAGTGAAAGGCCAAACATTTTGTTAAAATTTTGAAACAGAAATGGCAGCTACATATATATATGTCTTATTTAAACTAACAGAGCTAAAAAAGAAATATATGAAAGAACTGAAAATAGAAAACATTTCTGAAGGCATACTTAACCATGTTAATAAATAATGAAATATACCTTCAAGGAGTATTTTTGCTGATTGTTTTGGCAGTCAATGTGGGAAATATGAACGAGACACTGTTAAACCAACGAGGGAGTGGTGAGCTGAACCCTCTCACATTCTTTCCAAGGAAATATGAATTGGTCCAGTCTTTCTGAAAAGCAATGTGCAAGGTTATCAAGAATAAGGAGACTTTAACATGTTTTCAGTGTTTCTTTTTCTTTTTCTTTTTTATATATTTCTTCTGGGAAAATTACTTGATGATGAATAGTAGTGAAATATACATTATTTAAAACCACAATTACTTTTATACCAACCTAATACCATTCTGGACATCAGCTTTCGCAAAGAATTTATGACGAAGTCTCCAAAAGCAGTTGTATGATGAAGGCTCCAAAACTGTTCATGGCAGTGTGATTTATAAATCCTGAGCTTGGTAAACTCCCAGTTGAGGAAATAATACATGATTGCATATACCTAGAATCAGATATTGTGAATCTACTGGGTTTGATTCCTTCAAAGAAAGCCTGCATATAACAAATCCACAGGCAACATCAATGGAACAGGGAAAAGCTGGAAGCATTTTCCTTGAAAACTGGAACAAGACAAGGATGCTGTCTCTCAGCCTTCCTGTTCAACATAGTATTCAAAGTCCTATCCAGAGCAATCAGGCATGAGAAAGGAATAAAAGGCATCCAACTAGGAAGAGAGAAAGGCAAACTCTCTCTCGGCAGATGATATGATTCTATATGTAGAAACCCCACAGGCTCTGCCAAAAGTCTCCTAGAACTGATAAACAGCTTCAGCAAAGTTTCAGAATACAAAATAAATGTAGAAAAATCAGCCTCATTTCTATACACCAACAACATTCAAAGTGAGAGCCAAATCAAGAACACAATCCCATTCACAGTAGCCACAAAATGAATAAAATACTTAGAAATACGGCTTACCAAGGAGGTGAAAGATCTCTACAATTAGAATTACAAAACACAGCTGAAAGAAAGTAGAGACAACACAAACAAATGGAAAAATATTCCACGTTCAGAGATAGGAAGAGTCGATGTTGCAAAAATGACCAAATTTCCATCTAGGGAAGCAACTTACAAATTCAATGCTATTTCTATCAAACTACCAATGTCATGTTTCAAAGAATCAGAAAAAAAAGCTATTCTATAATTCACATGAAAGCAAAACAGAGCCAGAATGGTCAAAGCAATCCTAAGCAAAAAGAAGAAACCCAGAAACATCACACTACCCGACTTTACACTACAAGGCTATAGTAACCACAACAACATGGTATTGATACAAAAACAGACACATAGATCAATGGAATAGGATAGAGAACCCAGACATAAAGCCAAACACCTACAGCCATCTGAGTTTTGACAAAGTTGACAATCATAAACAATGGGGAGAGGACTCCCTATTCAATAAGTGGTTCTGGAATAGCTGGCTAGCCATATGCAGAAGATTTAAACTGAACTCCTTCCTTTCACCATATACAAAAATTAACTCAAGATAAAGACTTAAATGTAAAACCTAAAACCAAAATCTAGAAGAAACCTAGGAAATATTAGGTTGGTGCAAAAGAAATTGTGGTTTTTGCCATTGCAAGTATTATAAAAACCTCAATTACTTTTGCACCAACCTAATACCATTCTGGACATCAGCTTTGGCAGAGTATTTATAATAAAGTCTCCGAAAGCAATTGTAACAAAACCAAAAATTGGTAAGTGGGACCTAATTAAACTAAAGAGCTTCTGAAGTGCAAAAGAAACTGTCAAAAGAGTAAACAGACAACCTACAGAATGGGAGAAAATGTTCACAATCTATGCATCTGACAAAGGCATAATATCCAGAATCTATAAGGAACTTAAGCAATTCAAAAAACAAAAATCAAGCAACCTCATTAA
This sequence comes from Macaca thibetana thibetana, assembly GCF_024542745.1. Classification (NCBI taxonomy): domain Eukaryota; kingdom Metazoa; phylum Chordata; class Mammalia; order Primates; family Cercopithecidae; genus Macaca; species Macaca thibetana. The sequence continues at coordinate 19,763,869 of NC_065595.1, read as the reverse complement.
AAAATGGGCAAAGGACACGAATAGACACTTCTGAAAAGAAGACATACGTGCACCCAACAAGTATATGAAAAAATGCTCTTTATCACTAATCATTAGGTAAATGCAAATCAAAACCACAATAAGATACTGTATCACACCAGTCCGAATGGCTATTATTAAAAAGTCACAACAGATGCTGGCAAGGCTTCAGAGAAAAGGAAACATTTATACATTGTTGGAAATGTAAATTATTCAAGCCACTGTGGAAAGCAATGTATAGATTTCTCAAAAAAACATAAAACAGAACTACCATTCAACCCAGCAATCCCACTACCAAGTATATACCCAAAGGAATATAAATTTGTTTGCCAAAAACACACACGTACTCATATGTTCATTGCAGCACTATTCACAATATCAAAGACATGGAATCAACCTAGATGCCCATCAACAGTGGACTAGATAAAGAAAATGTGGTATCTATACACCATGGAATGCTATGTAGCCTTAAAAAAAATGAATGAAATCACATCCTTTGTAGCAAAAGGGATGTAACTGGAGGCCATTATCCTAAGCGAACTAATGCAGGAAAAGAAAACCAACTACTGCGTGTTCTTACTTACAAGTGGGAGCTGAACATTGAGTGCACTTAGACACAAAGATGGGAGCGATAGACACTGGGGATGGCCTGAGCAGGGAGAGTGGAGTAGGGGCATGGGTTGGAAGGCTACCTATCAGGTACTATGCTCACTACCTGGGTGATGAGATCATTCATATGCCAAACCTCAGTGACAGGCAACTTATCCATGTAACAAACCTGTACGTGTACCCATGGAACCTGAAATAGAAGAAAAAACAAGAAAATTGGCCAAAATTATGACAAGTAGTAAAAACAAATAATAAATTTGCTATGGCATCAGCTGCCAAGTGTTAACTAAAACCAATTTCTTCTTTCTGACAACATGGCTAGCTAGAATTCATTTGTAGTTAGGTATAAACTTATGTCTGAACTATAATGGGATGTTTGTAAAAAATATGTGCTTATCCTAGTCCCTAAAAGCCTCTCATTATAGATCATCTATGCTTGTTCCCTTTCCATTGAGCAGACGGAGACAACCATGGTGACTTTAGAAAGAACGGGTTGATGGTGAAGAAGGCTTGTCCCTGAACGAACACTCCCCCACCCTTACTGCCTGCAAACACACTCACACATGTGGCTGTTAAAGATGAGTAAAAATAGACTTCTATCAAATTTCAGCTATTAAAAGTTTGGGATGTGGATTAGTGAAGCAGATACTAGTGTTACCCTAAATGATACACCTGTAGGTAGTGTATGCAGTGTGTGGAGAGAGAGAGGAGACTAGTAGAAAGTAGGAAGTGCCCTGATGCATTTAGAATAGTCTCACGTGTTTAGGGAGCACAAGTTTCCCTAAGGTGTATCAGGAGTACAGATGTGCAGGTAACATTAAGAGCAATAACGTAAGTATCATGGGCTGTTTCTGTATTTGCTCATGGAAAGTAGAATGCTGCTCACGTATTTTCTGGAGTCTCTAAGAATTGTCATCACATGTGTCCTATATTTAAGCTGATGCTTCAGCCATCTAGCCGCCTGCAGTCAGGCCCTTTTTGGGGATTTGGGGTTCTTCTCTCCATAATGCATTGCCATGGCTACTAGGTATTACCGTCACCCTTGGGGTATGTCTAAGGAGGAATCAGAGTCAACAAAACTAAATTCCACTTTCAAGTATAAATCTTTTCATTTTGTTTTCTCAGATTCAGCACTGGGGAAAAACACAACACAACATTGCTTATTGTTTCAGAGATGTTATCTTTCTCTTTGGTGCACTGAGAGAGACAACGTGTTTCCTTTATTAAGGAATTCATTTTGTCAGAAAATTAATTGTGCTTAATTAAATTAGGCTGCTAAATTTAATATAGTGTGGTGATAACATTAGAACATGTCTAAGATGGCCGGGCGCGGTGGCTCAAGCCTGTAATCCCAGCACTTTGGGAGGCCGAGACGGGCGGATCATGAGGTCAGGAGATCGAGACCATCCTGGCTAACACGGTGAAACCCTGTCTCTACTAAAAAATACAAAAAACTAGCCGGGCGAAGTGGCGGGCGCCTGTAGTCCCAGCTACTTGGGAGGCTGAGGCAGGAGAATGGCGTGTACCCAGGAGGCGGAGCTTGCAGTAAGCTGAGATCCGGCCACTGCACTCCAGCCTGGGCGACAGCATGACTCCGTCTCAAAAAAAAAAAAAAAAAAAAAAAAAAAAAAAAAAAAAAGAACATGTCTAAGATTTCATTGTTTATTGGAATTAAGAGGGTTATTAAAAATAGCAGTTAACTAACAGTCCTTTTTCATTAAGTAGAGTGAAAAAATCTTATTGTATCAGTTTTATTCCTCAAGTAATTGATTTCTATGCTTTATTACATTTTGCCACGCTTGATTCTTACAGTTAAAATTTGAAATTTATTATTTCTAATGATAATTTTAATAATGCTTTTAGCATTTTCAGATTTACTATAATCATATTCTTAAGTAGCACAATTACTCTTATTTTACATATTTTATAAACAACTGAGGTCAAATAATTTTTAACTTAACCAAGGGTATATAATTTTGACAAAGTCAGAATTTGGCTTGTATTTGCCAAAATCCCAAGAAGAAGTGGGTGGCATACTTGAGACAGGATAGAACAAAAAGATATTCAGGCTATATAATGGTTAATATTGAGTGTCAACTTGTTTGGATCGAAGGATGCAAAGTATTGTTCGTGGGTGTGTCTGTGAGGGTGTTGCCAAAGGAGATTAACATTTGAGTTGGTGGACTGGGAGAGGAAGACCCACCCTCAATCTGGGTGGGCGCCATCTAATCAGCTGCCAGCGTGGCTAGGATAAAGCATGCAGAAGAATGTGGAAGGACTAGACTTGCTGAGTCTTTCCTCAGTCTTCCTCTTTCTCCCATGCTGGATGTTTCCTGCCCTCAAACATCAGATTCCACATTCTTTAGCTTTTGGACTCTTGGGCTGACTTACACCAGTGGTTTGCCAGGGGCTCTCAGGCCTTTAGCCACAGACTGAAGGCTGCACTGTCAGCTTCCCTACTTTTGAGGTTTTGGGACTCAGACTGATCCACCACTGGCTTCCTTGCTCCTCACCTTGCAGATGGTCTATTGTGAGACTTTACCCTGTGATTTTGTGAGTCAATTATCCTTTAAAAACTCCCTTTCATATATACATCTATCCTATTAGTTTTGTCCCTCTAAGGAACCGTGACTAATACAGGTTATTTACCAAGACATAGGTGTGGATAGTGCAGGAACAGAACTGTTACCTCCTGGAATATTGAAAGGAGAAGGTGAGGGGCAATTACTAGAACGTGGAGGGAAAGATTTCTGAAGAGTCAGCTGCTTTAAGAGATTCTGTGACCTTCAGTGGATGGAACGAGCCAGGTCAAGGCAGCCTTGCAGGGAGGGAGATGAGGAATAAATATGTGGACTTCATTCTTTTCCCTCCCACCGATCTTCCACCAAGCTCCCCTTTCATCAAATTTAACCACCTGCCAAAGGAAACATTTGTATGGCACATATAAGTCAGCTCTGGGTGGGGGTGGGGGTGAGGGCAAAGAATGTTCAAGAAGTTTAGAGAGGCAGGGGATCTGCCACAGGACCCCGATCTCCATTTGATGAATGGGTGTCCCTTCTATTGCCTTCACATTCAAGAAGATCCTATCCCACTGGATGTCAGGAATTAAGTGATGATTCAGAAAGTCCCCATTCTTGTCCCTTTTCTCATCATGTTCTCATTGTACTACTATTGGTGAAGAGGATACAGAGATAAATTACTGTTCCATAAGAATTCATTGAAACCTGTGAGTTATAAATGATACTACATGATCAGAGATTAAAAATAACATTGTACTGTATATTTGTTATTTTTTGGCAGCTCACCTTCAAATTTCCTGGCTGTACAGATGATCTCTTATTAGGCAGTTACATGCTTTTCACCCAGACTTTGCATCTGGAAAAGGACATACACAAGGAAGAGACAAAGGAATTACTTGAAGCTGCCCCTGTGGAGCCAAGAGCTCTGCAACAGGAATTCTAGATATGAAAGGACGTTCACTTCTAGTGGCATCATCAGGGGATGACCAGAGGAGGCAGCATAGGCAGCTGTATCTCAACCAGACAATTACCATGGTAAGATCTTGGCTTTCCTCTCTGCTACCCAGAAGACTATCTTAATTTCTGTTATTTCTTTGTTGATTCTGTGAGACGTCTGGTGTTCTACTCATAAATGTATTTTCTACTTGAATTAGCAAGAGTAGATATTATGGACGGATTGTATCCCCAACTCTCCCATGTTCATATGTTTAAGTCCTAATCCCCAATGTGACAGTACATGGAGATGGGACTTATAATTAGGTAATAAGGTTAAATGAGGTTGTAAAGTTAATCCAATAGGACTGGTGTCCTTATAAGAAAACGAAGAGACATCAGCAATTTCCCTCCTTCATTCTGCATGTGCACAGAAGAAAGGGCGTGCAAGGACAGAGAAAAGGTGGCTGTCAATAAGCCAGGGAGGGAGATGTCACCAGAAACCTACTCTTACAGCACCTTGGTCTCAGACTACCAGCCTGTACAACTGTGAGAAGATAAATGTCTGTAGTTCAAGTCACCCAGTCTGTGGTATTTTGTTATGTCAGCTTTAGATAACAGTAGATTCTGTTACTTTAGAAAGTACAGTGGTTTTCTGTGATTTTCAACAAGATCCTTAACAGAAAGAAACCCTAACAATTAAACTGGAACATTATTTTTCAAACTTCGAGTTACAACCAGCAGTAGGCTGTCAAATCAATTTAATAGATAGCAACCAGATTTAAAATAATTGAATAGAATATAATAGATGAGAACATATTGTAATGCATCACCTCTAGTAAGATTAAGATTAAGTACTGCTTCCTGAGAACTTTGTGTGTGCGTGTGGTTGCTTCTGTGTGCATATATATATACATACTGGACTCAATGTAAAATATATTTTGGAACATGGGAAATGGTTGAAGAAATTTAAAAAATATTATTCTAGAGCATATTACAATATTCTAGTTGTTCATTTTTCCTGCCATGAAAGATTGAAGAATTTAGAGCCTCAGTGAAATATGGATTAAAAAATCATAATTGTGGGATGATTTTCAAGAAGTTGATATTAAGAGGGAATTGAAACTATGGTTCATTGTGAGTTGTACTGAAAACTTAGATTGTGTGATTTTTATTATGTAAAAATTTTGTGTTTTAAAGTTTTATGTAGCATGCTGAATTTCTCTCTGGCATCAAGGGCTTTGAAGATAGGAAGAGAGGCAAATATGAGTGTGTGAAGTTAAAGAGGAAATCAACAACTAATATTTGTATTGCAAGTTGCTTTCAATTTCACTTGATCACTTCATTTAATCTTCAAAAGAAACGTGTGAATTCAGTCTTTATGAATGAGAAAACTAAAGCTCAGAGGTTGTACTTTCTCTAAACTTGTATTTAACGTATATAGAAATCAGAAGTGACTTAGCCAGATTTCAAACCAAGGCTACCTGAATCTTCAACAAATAATTCCTGTCTTTGGATTTTAAGATTTATTCTTTCCATTATCATGTTAAATAACTAAAATAACAGACCAATTATTTATTTACGACAATCTCTTCTCTGAGTTAATCTGTAGTAAGTCAGAATATAATTGAACATTTCAATGTTATTACTTTGTTATATGTCCCTCAACATTCTGCCTCAAAATTTAGTTATATCTGGAAGTCCAGGAGATTTATTATATAGGGGATTTATTATTATAAGGCCGTGGAGTCTCTTAGAAAGTGATTTACTTAAAGTGCAGAGATAATCAAGGTACACAAACTTGATCCTAAGAAAATGAATTTATGTTGGAGGGAAATGGGGATTCTGACTATAATACCAAATGTGTCACTGAAGGTTTTGCTTTCTCCCAACCCATTTAGATCCATGTCTGAGTTCCACAGGGAAGGGGTTGCACTGATGGGTTCATTAAAGTCAATGACAGTTCAAAATCTTTGCCTTGCCGTCTACAACATAGAACAACAGTCTCCAACATTTTTGGTACCAGGGACAAGTTTCATGGAAGACAATTTTTCCATGGTGGATAGGGGTGATAATGGTGCAGGGAAAAGTGATGGTTTCGGAATGATTCAAGCACATTACATTTATTGTGCTCTTTATTTCTATTATGACTACATTGTAATATGTAATAATTATACAACTCACCATAATATAGAATCAGTGGGAGCTCTGAGCTGCTTTTCCTGCAGCTAGACAGTCCCATCTAGGGGTGATGGGAGACAGTGACAGATCATCAGGCATTAGATTCTCATAAGGAGTGTACAACCTAGACCCCTCACATGTGCAGTTCACAGTAGGGTTCACAGTCCTCTGAGAATCTAATGCCACTGCTGATCTGATGAGAGGCAAAGCTTAAGTGGTAATGTGAGCCATGGGGAGCAGCTGTAAATACAGATGAAGTTTCATTTGCTCACCTCCTGCTCTGCAGCCTAGTTGCTAACAGGCCACAGACCAGTACTGGGGATTGGGAACCCCTGGTGTAGACAACAGATAGACTCCAGATAGTAGTGAAGGAACCCATTTTTTAATTGGAGTAATTCCTGGAACACTGATCAGGCATAATAGCTTAAGAATATACAGGAAGTAAAAATGAAGTAAGAGAAAATGTAAAACATCAAGCTGTGGCCTGTAAGTTGAAGGTATTAACAATAACAAGGCTGCTGTTCCAGGTCAACAGCACAGGCAATTAACTAGGAAACGTCACTGAACAGCTAGAGTGACCAGGGTAAAAAAAGATGGGTGCCACATGTGTGGGGAGTATACATACACAAGAGACTTAGAAATGTAAGACCCTTGGTTTATGCGTAAATTCATTTATTCAACAAAAATTTGTGAACAAAGTACAGTATTCGGTATAGGAATATAATAACTAGACATACACGACTCCCACACTGAGGCAGACTGGAGTCTAGTTAAAGAGACAGAAAAGTGAGCAAGAAATGTGACACTAGGGCTGTTTGTGGGTAATTGGTGGTTCAGAGACTAGATTGTTAGAGCACAGCCAGAAGAGAATAGTTTATTACTGATACTGTGTTGCTAGGACACTCTTCAGGTTCATTTGACCTGAGGAAAATTCATTACAAATTTATAAGTACCTTTATTGTAGTACTTACCACAGTCCTCATTTCACTAGGGGGACTCCTGTAGAGTGTGTTTTTTCTTCAAGTTCAAAGCTGTAGTTAAGGATAGAAAAAACATCGTTTGTTTATTTTTGTATTCCCCACAGCAAGATGCTTAGAATCACTTAATGCAAAGCGGGTTTGTTTAATTACACTGAATAACTGATGCTACACATTGTGAGTATAGTTTCAAGAGTCTGTTTGATTGAGATTTGAAATTAACTTTGTTATAGAGTCATATTTAATTATTTAATACCAGGTAAAAGAGAATTACAGCAGAGGTAAAGAACCAGAACGCTTATCCTGTGCCAGCGTTCTGTAGTAAATGACTCACAGACATAACACTTTCATCTTCCTTCGGAGAAGCAAATTTTGCCATCATAGTCATAAAGAGGGACTGGTCTTAAATGAAATAATCAGAAAACACGTAGAACCCACGAGTTTAAGGTGGAGTTATCTGTGCTTTAGAAATGAGGAATTGAAATTCCTTGTAAATAAGTTATTACCAAATATTTAGAATACATAGAATAATAAAAAAATAGCACCTAGAATAGTCTTTGGTGTACTAGTGCAATAGAAAAATGAACTTTCCCTTTAAAATTTTTGGTCTGAAAATTGTTGGATGTATTTTGATTTGAATCATTAGAGTAGGTATTACACTTCAGTGAGCTATATTATTATTTATTTTTCTTTGGATTTACTTGTAACTCATAATTTTTCCCTTGAGAAAAATTTTGAATCATCTGGCAAAATTTATCATAGCTTTATTTTTGTAATTTCATTTGAAGCAATAGTTTTCCTGAAAATTGGCCATTATTTCTCAAATAACTCTCTTTTATTTAAATTATTAGATATTTTTTGTTAAAAATGCTTTTTTTTAACTTTAGGCAGTTTCAATTATGTTTTACTGGGCTTTGATTTTCAAGCAATATACAATATATTAATATATTACATTAACAATATGTTATTGTTAATGCAGTGTTCTTAACCATGTGAGTAAATTAACTAATAAATATTTACTTTGAAATTAAGTAGATATATAATATTTTTTGATGACATGTTCAGTCATAAATCATACCAACCGCACTCTTGGACAAATGTGAAGTGAAAAATAGAGATCAATACTAAGAAGATCTCTCAAAACTACACAACTACACGGAAATTAAGCAAACTGTTCATGAATAACTTTGGGGTAAACAATAAAATTAAAGCAGTAAACAAGATAGTCTTTAAAATTAATAAAACAAAGGTAGAATATACCAGAATCTCTGGGACACAGCTATGTTGATGTATGCATAACATTTGGATGGATGAAATCAGAGTAATTGGAATATACATCGTTTCACACATTTATCACTTCTTTGTGTGTATTTTGAACATTCCAAATCTTCCCTTCTAGTTATTTTGAAATACACAATACATTATTGCTAACTATAGTCATCCCACTGTGCTATTGAACACTAGAATGTGTTTCTTTTATCCAACAATAATTTTGTACCTGTTAACCAACCTTTATTCATCTCCCATCTTCCTTATCCTTTCTAGCCTCTGGCAATAACCATTCTGCCATGTACCTTCATAAGATCAACTGTTTAAGATCCTACATATAAATGAGAGCATGCAGTATTTGACTTTCTGTGTCTGTTTTATTTCACTTAACATAATGTCCTCCTAGTTCATCTATATTGCTGCAAATAATAGGATTTTATTATTTTTATGGCTGAATAATATTCCATTGCATATATATACTGCATTTTCTTCATCTCATCCATTAGTGGACATTGAAGCTGATTTCATATCTTAGCTATTGTAAACATGGGAGTGCAGGTGTCTCTTCCACATACTGATTTTCTTTCTTTGAGATATATACCCAGCAGTGGGATTCCTGGATAATATTGTATTTCTAGTTTTAGTTTTTTGAGAATCCTCTGTAATAACTATACTAATTTTTATTCTGGCTAACAGTGTATGGGAGTTTCCTTTTCCACACATGCTTACCAGTATTTAAATTTCTTTTATGATAGCCATTTTAACTGGAGTGAGATAGTATCTTGTGGTTTTTATTGGCATTTTTTTCTGACGATTAGTGATGTTGAGCACTTTTTCACCTATTGGCTATTTGTATTTCCTATTTTTATAAATGTTTATTCAAGTTATAAGGTCATATTAAAATAGGATCATTTGGAGTTTTGCAATTGATTTGAGTTTGTCATATATTCTGGTTATTAATCCTTTGTCAGATAAGTAGTTTGCATATTTCCTCCCATTCTCTAGGTTGTCTCTTCACTCTGTTGTTTCCTTTACTGTGCAGAAGCTTTTTAGCTTGATATAATCCCATTTGTAAAGAATAATATGACTATTAAAATGTAACTACTTTTTAAAATACCTTCAAAAACACCTCATTTACTTCCTGGATAATGTTAAAATTTCTTAGTTGGGAATCTATGGCCTTGCAAAAATATTTATTTCTGTTCTATTTCTGTGAATTTGATTTATAAATTTACTAAATTTTATTAAGCGTCTCCTATGTGCAATGCATTCTTGGCTTTCCTGTCCATAAGAAAATGTCAACATAACACATTCCACTCTCATGATTGGAAAACACTGTGAGGGAAGATCAAATAAAACGCTGTTGGATTTTAGAGGAACAGCTATTTATTTTAAGTTGGAAAGATTAAGGAAGGTTTTAGGAAATGGGAGGTGTTTGATCTGGACCTTATGAAAGTGTTAGATTAAAACTGACACAGTGTAGGAAAGAGTGGGCCACTTTAGGAGAGAATAATATTCAGCTTTCTCACTGAATCAGCTGTCATTTCTCAAAGTACAATTTATATTCCGTGCAACCTGACTTGGGACATCAGCTGTTTCTCAAATGTATTTTAACTTTATAGGTTCTGCGCTTCTGTTTATTTTGCCCTCTTCCTGTAATTTTTTCAGTATTTTTTTATTCTATAAAATTATCTACCTGTTATCACTTCTGCAGTTTCCCAACCTAGCTAGAATAGATATACTTTTTACTCTAATAGCACAATTAGTATCTATTTTATGGCATTTTACTTCATATGTGTTTTTTAATCCATTAAGAAGACCAAGTCTTAATTTAACTATAGATTGTAAATATTGGGACTTCATCTTTGTATTTCCTAATGTATCCAGTACAGTATCTTGTATGCAGTACATACTCAATAAACACAATTTCATTTTAAATGGTTTACTCCCCAAACTATCAGAATGTTAGAATAGTTAGTTTCATCTCATACACAATGTCTGCCTTAAACATGGTGTCAAATGATTTAATATGACTGAAGACTACATGCAAAATTCTTCTTGGCCCAGTTCTTTTCTACTAACCTGATACAATGCATTAAAACAACCATTGGAATTTATTGCCACATCTAAGCACGATGATCAACTGTACAATGCTCGCTAACTATAACTGATGAAGAAGCTATAATTGAAGTGATACAACTCCAGTGGAATCATGTACTCTTTAGTAGGCCACGTGACAAGGAAGCTATAAAAGCTGGAGGATTTTCAGAGCCAGTGGTCTAATATCTAGAATATATAAAGAATTATTACAATGCACAACAAAAAGTCAAACAACCCAGTTAGAACATTGGCAAAAAATGGAACAGACATTCCACCAAAAAGGTTGTACATATGGCCAATAAACACATGAAAAGATGGTCCATATCATTAGTCATCAGGGAAATGAAAGTCAAAAGCACAATGAAATAGCACTTCCACTTGAATGACTATCATAACAATTAAAAAGCAGAAAATAAACGTTGTCATGTGTGTGGATAAATCATTGTTGGTGAGAATGTAAAATGGTGCAACTTCTGTGAAAAACAGTTTGGCCATTCCTCTAAAAGGGAAACATTTAATTATCATATGACCCAGAAATTCCACTCCTAACTTTACATCCAAGAAAATTGTAAACATGTTGTTAATCAAAAACCTGTATATGAATGTTCATAGCAGTGCCATTTACAGTAGCCAAAAAGTAGAAACAACCTAAGTGCTCATTAATTAATAAGGAGATGAATGTGGTAAATCCATACAATGAAATATTATTCATCTATAAAGAGGAATATTGCAAACATTACGCAAAGTTAAAGAAGCCAGACACAGAAGTCCAAATGTTGTATGATCCCCCTTACATGCAATGTCCTTAATAAGCAAATTCACAGATACTGAAAACATATTATTACTACCCAGGGGCTGAGTCAGAGAGAAATGACTGCTTAGTGAATATGTGGTTTTTTTTTTTTTGGTGTGATAAAAATGATGTAAAATTAGATCCTAGTGATGTTTGTGCAATATTTAAAATGTACCAAATGCAGCTGAATTATACACTTTGAAGTGAATTTTACTTTATGCAAATTTTACCTCAATAAAGAAAATAAACTTAAAAACATCAAAACATTTTGCCCTTTTACTTGGAAGAGGTATGGCATACTGAGACAAAAGTGTCCATCACATGAGATCTTGAAGCAATGTTCCATGTGATTTAAAGTTCCATGTGAATAACTGACCCAAAAGTGATCCCAAATGAGTACTTTCTCTTTGAGTGTCAGATTCAGATTCCTAACCTCTAAATATAATTACACATAATAATCAATAGATACTGTGTATCGAAATGCATAAGCAATGTTATAATCAATGTAGTCAGTATTTTTATATTAATTAAATGAGATACTACATGTAAAGAACATAGAAAAGCCAAACCCCTATTGAAAGTTCAAATAAAGATATTATTATTTTGTATATTATCTTAGTATTAATTACAAATCTCAATATTTTCTGAAAGTACATTTTTCATCTTAAGTTGTTTACCCCTTCAATCTGTGACATCACATTGGTAGGAGGGAAAATTACAAAAATATTTCCAAACACTAATTCTAATTCTTCAATGATTTCTATACTTAACTATTAAGAAAATTGTTTTGTTTTACTCAGGCATGAAAGACCATGTTTTCGGAATAGGCTTTTCATTAAAAACTATAAGAAGTTCCAATTAGTAAAGCATAATTCAATCTTTTTCTTTTTTTCCTGCTTAAAATCAAGAACCTTGCAATTCTAGAAAGTATCAGGCTAAAGTTGAAACTTGTTATGCAAATAAACTAATAGAAATATTTTATGAGGAGTTCATGGAAAATGCGTAATATGAAAAAGCTATGCGTGGATTTCAAAATGTTTTGCACCAAAATTAACTTGTACTAACTTGTTACAGAATGAGCAGAATCCAGTTTGAGACACTAGGAAGGTTAAGACATCTATTTGAAAAGGACCCTTATCAGAGCCACGTGAATTCAGCTGAAATTGAAGCAAAAAGAAACATCAAATTTATGGTGAAGGTTAAGGGGAAGAGTGGTGAAGCCATTGATGTTTTACAAAAAGTTATGGGGACAGTGCCCTAAATTAATCAGCAGTTTACAGGTAAATAACTCATTTTAAGAAGAGAGAAAATGATATTGAAGATGAAGCTCAGAACGGCAGATCTTCCACTTCAGTTTGTGAGAAAACAAATTAAGCTTGTTCCTGATCTAACTGAAGAGGACCCACCATTAACAGCACAAACCCTAGAGAAAAACCTAGGCAATACCATTCAGGACATAGGCATGGGCAAGGACTTCATGTCTAAAACACCAAAAGCAACAGCAACAAAAGCCAAAATTGACAAATGGGATCTAATTAAACTAAAGAGCTTCTGCACAGCAAAAGAAACTATCATCAGAGTGAACAGGCAACCTACACAATGGGAGAAAATTTTTGCAATCTCCTCATCTGACAAAGGGATAATATCCAGAACCTACAAAGAACTCAATCAAATTTACAAGAAAAAAACAACCCCAACAAAAAGTGGGCAAAGGATATGAGCAGACACTTCTCAAAAGAAGACATTCATGCAGGCAACAAACACAGAAAAAATGCTCATCATCCCTGGCCATCAGAGAAATGCAAATCAAAACCACAATGAGATACCATCTCACACCAGTTAGAATGGCGATCATTAAAAAGTCAGGAAACAACAGGTGCTGGAGAGGATGTGGAGAAATAGGAACACTTTTACACTGTTGGTGGGATTGTAAACTAGTTCAACCATTGTGGAAGACAGTGTGGCGATTCCTCAAGGATCTAGAACTAGAAATACCATTTGACCCAGCCATCCCATTACTGGGGATATACCCAAAGTATTATAAATCATGCTGCTATAAAGACACATGCACACGTATGTCTACTGCGGCACTATTCACAATAGCAAAGACTTGGAACCAACCCAAATGTCCATCAGTGACAGATTGGATTAAGAAAATGTGGCACATATACACCATGGAATACTATGCAGCCATCAAAAAGGATGAGTTTGTGTCCTTTGTAGGGACGTGGATGCAGCTGGAAACCATCATCCTCAGCAAACTATCACAAGAACAGAAAACCAAATACCACATGTTCACACTCATAGGTGGGAATTGAACAATGAGATCACTTGGACTCAGGAAGGGGATCATCATACACCAGGTCGTATTGTGGGGAGGGGGTAGGGGGTAGGGTAGCATTAGGAGATATACCTAATGTAAATGACGAGTTAATGGGTGCAGCGCACCAACATGGCACATGTGTACATATGTAACAAACCTGCACGTTGTGCACATGCACCCTAGAACTTAAAGCATAAAAAAAAGTGGGAAAAAAGCACAAACAATAGCCAACACCATACATATCACAATTGGTTCAGCTTACACAATTCTGGCTAAAAATTTAAAATTAAGCAAAGTTTCTACTTAGTGGATGACAAAACTATTGTGCACAGATCAGCTGCAGACAAAGCAGAGCTCTCAATGGAAAGTTTAAACAAGTGGGATCAAGATTCTAAAGCATGTTTTGAAGAATTGTAACAGAAGATGAAACATGGCTTTACTAGTACAATTATGAAGACAAAACACAATCAAAGCAAAAGATGCTAAGAGAAGTGGTCCAGTCAAAGCAAAAGCAAACCAGTCAAGAGCAAAACTCACGGCAACAGTCTTGTGGAATGCTGGAGGTGTTTTGCTTGTTGACTTTCTGGAGGGTGGAAGGATAGTAACATCTGCTTATTATCAATGATTTGCGGTTAGCCAAAGCTTTAGCAAAATAAATCCCAAGAAAGTTTTATTCAAGAATCCCCTCTGCGAATGCAATGCTCCTGCCCATTCCTCTTAACAAACAAGGACAATTTTGAGAGAGTTTCGATGGGAAATCATTAGGCTTCCATCTTACAGTTCTGATTTAGCTACTTCTGACTTTTTTTTGTTCCTCAGGCCTGGGGGGCCTTGAGAGGAAATGGGGTTCCCTGAGGAAGTGGGGCTGAGGGGCATGCTGCCCACAGTGGACAGGCTGAAGCTCCACGTAGCATAGTCCTGAGAGCGAGAGTGGGACTGTGATGTGCTCCCGCCACCGCAGCCGGACTCTCACCTGGGTGGGGGGGCGGCTCTTACCTGGGAGGGGGGCACACAATCGAAGTTCTTCCCCAGCATCCTCTGCATGTGCTTCCACGCGTGTGGGAGATGTGGGAGATTGGACTACAGGTGGGAGCTACCATGACCACGCGTGTGGGAGATGTGGGAGATTGGACTACAGGTGGGAGCTACCATGACCTGATAATTTTTTTTTTTTTTTTTTTTTTTTAGTAGAGACAAGGTACCGCAGGGTTTCACAGGCTGATCTCAAACTCCGAATCTCAAGCAATCCTCCACCTCTCCCAAAGTGCAGGGATTAAAGGCATGATCCACTGCCCCCAACCTACAGTGGATTTTAAAAAAATTAGTTTCTTTTTACTTTACTATAAATGACTCAGATACTGATTTTTTTTCCTACGTTTGATCTTTCTACTTGTTCATGTTGATTTCTTACACTATTGTAACCATGCATATATATGTATATTTAAAATATACAATGGTATATTTTGTGTGTGTATATATCTACACACACACTACATATATACTATATTTTATATAAACATACTAAATACTTAGTATTTAGTATATATTTAGTATATTAATATACTTAGTCTATAATACTAAGTATATGTAGTACATCATACTAAGTATATTATACATAGTATAGAATATTAGGCATATTTAATATATACTTACTGTATTTGCATATAGTATATATATTTATATAGTATAGTATATGTATATATGTATACACTAAATATACCATCATATATCTTAAATATACGTAGTAAAATTCATCTCGAAAAAGACATTGATGAATATACCCTGATCTTCTGAGATCATATTGCCTCTTACAGGATTTGTTGTTTCAATTATATAACATGCTCATATAATTCTCTATTGATTACTAAAATAAGATGCTCAGACGTTCTCTATGGTAAATTGCCTAAAATACTTTCCTTGGTTTTAGGCAACTATACCTGACCCTCATCCTATACCAAATAAATTAAGTAATGGCAGATGGGGTCCAGGCATAGGTATTTGTTTTTTCAAAAGCTTTCAAGTGGGGCCAGGCGCAACGGCTCACACGTATAATCCTAGAGCACTTGGGAAGGCTGAGGCTGTTGGATTGCATTAGCTCAGGAGTTCAAGGCCGGCCTGGGTGAAACCCCATCTCTACTAAAAATACAAAAATTAGCTAGGCGAGATGGCACGCATCTGTACTCCCAGCTCCTTGGGGAGCTGAGGCCAGAGGATCACTTGAACCTGGGAGGTCGAGAGTGCAATGACCTGAGATCACGCCACTGCACTCCAGCCTGGGGGACAAAGTGAGACCCTGTCTCAAAAAATAAATAAAAATAAAAAAATAAAAGAAATAGAAAAGACTTCAGGTGACTGCAATGTGCACCTAGGGTTAGGCTAAGCTTTTAAGTTTCCTTCCTATTTTTAGTAGGCTACTTGCTTCTATCTCATCTATGTGCCATCAGTGTAGAATACATGCTCTAGAATTCCCTCCCTCATGCCTTGATAAAACTTCCAGTGGCCCTCTTTCCAGGACCGAAAGCTAATATCTTAAGAGAGAAATTCTGGAAATATGGAGGACAGAATGAGACTAGTTTCCTCTCTACTCGTAAGTTATATATGTCTCTTGAGCTGAAAAATGTCTCTAGTTTTGTTGACTAAAAATCTCTGTCTCTCTGAATATTGGCCCATGCTTCCTCCCTTTTGTGTTTGGGTTAAATCCTGTGACTAGTTCTGGCAAACAGTCATGAACAGAAGAGCTCCATGCAAATTCCAGATCAGAGCATTTCATTGCTTGTATGAGGCTCTGTGTGGCTCAAAAATCAAGACATGGTTCACACTCATCTTAGGTTCCAGAGTTAGGGAAATCAGAACTCCCAGACAGCCTGCTATAGAGATGTATTCTGAGAAAGACAGATGCATTTAAGCCCCTGATATTTGGAAGCTGATTTTTAACACAGCATAATTTAGCCCATTGAGACTGAGGAATGAGGTGAAATAACGTCTGGGTCCTGTTAACAGCTAGATAAAAGTGAAGCGTTGGAATCTATAGGGTACCCGAAGAGATAAAGAGCATGGGGCTTTTGCCTCTATAAGTCAGGCAAGTGTTTGGTGATTAGCATCAGAAACTATGGAACAAAATCTGGGAAAATGCGTATCTTTGTGATGAGCTTATCTCTCTAAAAATCTGTGGACACTTTGGAGGGCTGGAGGAGAGTGTTAACTACCTCTCTGTGAGTGTCTACCTTGTTTATCTTGTTTTCAGGTGGCTAAGAGGGTACTGAAAATGTGGGCTGAGTTTTCTCTGTCTCTGATGTAATATGAAAAGAAGCTTCACCAGGTGTTTAAGTAGGGAACAAGTAGCTTAGTTCTATCTTAATGGCCAGTGGGAGTAGAAATTTACTTATGAAAGAAAATGAATAAACTATCATGGGACTTTTTGTCTGCAATGTAGGTAGCTAGAAAACAACAGACTACAAAAAAGACTCAAAATCAATGTTACCATTAACTGGTCAGAATATGCAATAATATCTAGAAAATTTATTATTAATGTGTATGATATGAGGTAGAAGAATCAACGGAAGTTTCTAAATAAACAATCAATTCTAGCAGGTGAACTGCAGCGTGAACCTTGTTGTACTATCTTTAGGTCAATGTTTAAAGATGACTATTTGGAAATATCTAAAATAACTGCTAAATAGGGATGCAAAATAGAGGGAGATTTTGTGTGGAGAATTTAAATAATAAATTAAATCTGAAACTGCTTAACTAGTTAAGTTTCTAAGATTTGGAAATAGGTATAAACATGGGAGTAAAAATCTTCCCAAGATTTCATCTGGTAGTAAAAAGGGAAGAGAGAAAGATATAATTGTAAGTATTGTAAAGATTTCCTATTACTTGTATCAAGGAAATAAAGATAAATAGACTCTTTTAGTTAGAGGAATACATATTCTCATAAGAGAAATATTGAATAACATGTTTCTATAATGCAGGAGATCAGGGAACAAGAAACTACCCATATTGAGAATGGAAAATCATGGTGAAACTTCTAGATTAACTGGGGGAAAATGCAATGAATAGCTCCTTTTTCTTAAAGCAAAAAATTTAAAAAGAGAAAATCACTGCAAAACAAATATTAAATAATAAAAGATGGAGAGACTAAAGCAATTTGTTTTAGTAATTAGGCTAAATGGAAACAGATGAGATTTTCCTTTTGAAAATTAGGGACTGTAACACTATGTTACAAAAACAAAATCCAACTTTGTTCACTTTATGAGAGATTCATTTAAAACACAACGATAGGAAAAGGTTGACCATAAAGGGGTGAATAAAGGGATACCATATAAATACAAACAAACTAAGGCAGAAGAGGAAACATCATTATCAGACTGATTAGAAGAAATCTGATGTTAGAAAGATTAAAAATCAGTTGATAAAAAGGCACGTTTAGGAAGAAGGTATAGCTGCACATGTCTGCATACTCCAAACACAAGCCAGTTAAACCGGAAATCTAAAAGAGAAATCTATGAAAGTTTTGTTATAATGACAACAACTGATGCAGCTTATCTCACAAGGAGAAAGGCCTTGCAGATAAAATTAAGGAGTAAGGTGGAGAAATCAATGACTACAATCAATAATCATGATTTAAATAGGTACCTATAAATTTAAACGGAAAATACTTTTAAGGTTCAAAAAACATTTGTAGAATTGGTGCCAAAATAGAACTTAACAAGTTAAAGTAATAGAGAAATTATAGACCACATCATCTCATCATGATCCAATACAATTAAATAATTAAAAAGTGATCGCAAACATTGAAACTACTTAGATACTGAGAATCATAGTCTCTTGGATCAAATAGGAAGTTACAAATTTGGAAATCACAAACCATCTAGAAAGCAATGAAATAAAGAACACATTATACCATGGAGCAAACCTGGAAAAACTCAGTAGAACATTTATAGTTTAAATGTCTTCATATTTTTTAAAAAAGGAGAGAAATAAAACCAAAACAGTATATACAACACAAACTTGGAAGCAAAGAACAGCAAATAAGATTTTTAAAAGGATGAAAGTAATAAAATAAAACTGAAATTAATTAACTTGAAAATAAAAACAGTTGAAAGTCTTATCCAAAAGGTGTAGTGTAAAAATACAGGTGCCAATGCCTTGTGAGTCAGATTGTAAAAAAGATGTAAAAGTACCAGATAGTGAGTGTTTAAGGAGATATAATGGCAAAAAACAAAAACAAAAACAAAAACAAAATCTGGAGAATCATAAACGAAGACTGTGCAACTCTATGACAATATAATCAAAATATTAGAGAAAATGTTTTCTGTCAAAATATAACTTATCTAAATTGACATATACAGACATTTTAAAAGAGGCTGATCACCAAAGAAGATATCAGAAAGATGATTAAACCCACTAAAGCCAGATAGATTCTTTTTAGATCAAACAATTAACTAAAAATATTCACTTTCACCACAGTGAGATACCACTGATTAGAATGACTACTATAAAAATAGAAAAACCAAGTCTTCGTAAGAAGGGAAAATTGGAACTTTTGTGCACTGTTAGTGAAAATATAAAATGGTGCAACCCTGTGGAAAACAGTATAGCAGTTCCTTTAAAAACTAGGAATAAAATTACTATATAATCCAGCAATTATACTTTGGGGTGTATATCCCCAAAAGTTGAAAGCTAAAACTCAGATATTTGCACACTTATGTTTACAGCAGCATTATTTGTAACAGCCAAAATGCAGAAGCAAGCCAAGTGTCCATAGATTAATGACTGGATAAACAAAAAGTGCCATATATGTGCAATGGAATAATATGCAGCTGTGTAAAGGAATTAAACCCTGATACATGGTGCAACATGAATTAACCTTGAAAGTATAATGTTAAGTGAAAGAAACCAGTCACAAAATGTTGAATACTGTATGATTCCACTTACGTGAGTTTCCTAGAGTAGTCAAATTTATAGAGACAGAAAACAGAATGGTGGCTGCCAAGCACCAAGAAAAGGAGGAGATGGAGAGTTACTCATTAATGAGTGCAGAGTTTTTGTTTGTGCTGATGGAAAATTTCTGGGGAGAGATGATGGTGATAGCTACATATGTGAATGTACTTAATGCTACTGAACTGTACACTTAAAAATGACTAAGGTGGTAAATTCTACATTACATGTGTTATACACAAAGCATTTTGCTGTCCCCTACTTCAGTAGGTGAATACACTCCTCCTACTTGGATTTGAGACTCAACAATGTGAATATTTTGTCCAATGGGTTATAGGCCAATATGCCATAAGTAGACACTTAAAAGTGCTTGTTTGATGAGATTTTTCAGTTATTTCTCTGCCATTGTCATGAGAAGAATGTTCTTGGGCTGGTCTCTGGTGTAGAAATAAGATTAGAGACATGGAGCAGATCCAAATTATTTAGCTGATTAAACCTAGATCAATGAACCCTCAGACCATCTTCAGTTTTGTGAAAGTAAATGGTTTAACTCAGCCTTTCTGATATTGTCTAAAACTGATTAAGACTCTGCTGGATTTTGTTTTTTATTTAAAGAGCAGATTTTTAAGAGTTACTTGATCTTTCCATACAGAGAAAACAAAATATTCTAAATTTTAAATAGCTGTTGGATCAAAGAAGAAAGAATAATGGAAACAAAAATAATATTTATATTTGAACGATAATAAAAAGAAGACATGTCAAGGCTGTGGAGCGTTGTAAAAACGGTATTTGGAAATCTGTAATCTTGAACATGTATATTAGAAAGGCTGAAAAGTAATGAGATGCCTCCAAATTAAGAATTTTACTTGTAAGAAAACAGAAAAATCACAAGAAGAGTAGAAGGAATGAAAAAATAAAAAAGAGAGTGTGATTGACAAAATAGAAAAAATATACTGTAAGTGGGACAATAAACAGAAATTTTGGTTTTTTTGGAAAAGCTAATTTAAAATTTGATAAAACTCTGATAATTGAGGGAAAGTCAAACAGGGAAACAGCATAATAGACAGTGTTACAAAGAAGCAATAACAAAGGATAAAAAATAATAGCAACAATGTCATGACAAATATGAAAACATAGAAAAACAATTTAACACAACTCTGGGAAAAATGCAATAATATAAATATTAAAATAATCGGTAGTTCAATGAGGCTCAAATGATTGTACATGTCACTTAGGTTTAAAGGAAGAGATCATTCAGCATGATCAATCTCTTCCAGAAAGTAGAAAATAGAATATGGTTTAATGCATTTTATGATTCCAGTGTAACCATAATATAAAAACCAGGTGAGTATAAAAAAGAAATAAATACATAAGTGCTAATAATTTTTGAAAATGGATATAAAATAATTTAAAAAGGTAATATCAAACAGAATTTGGCAGTGTATTAAAATTTAAATGCATTGTATATTGGTTATTGATACAGAACAAATTACTCAAAAACTTTTTAGCTTCAAACAACAAGCATTTATGATCTTACACGATTTCAGAAGGTATCCAGGAGTGACTTAGAAAGGTAGTTCAGGCTCAGATCATGGTGTTAGTCACCTCCTATTTACCCCATTGGGGAGAGAAGGATTTCAAACCTAGGGTTAGAGGGATGGCTGAACACACAGTACTCACACTGGACAGGTGAGCTTAATGACAGCTTATTAGTTACATGTACTCAACATCCCAGGTGAACAGGACAACGGGCCACTGGGGGTTTTGAACTCAGAGACAGAGTGAACAAGTGGGGGCTGTGGAAATCAGGCTTTGTAGTGTCAAGAGAGTGAGGTGACCCCTGGTTCTCACAGGAAGATGTGATGGGCTTGTTTGATTCTATAGGCTAGCAGGAAATTCCATCCCACCTCTAATGTGGGAACTGCATCTAGTCCCATGATAAGGGACAATAACACAATAAGATTATATGACTGGAATGTTTTATCCACAGGAGCAGAGTAGGGAGGGAAACTTGCAGTTAGGTCATTCTGTGGCCTTTCTATTTCACCAGAGTCAAGACAGCATATAGTATTGAACCTTACTTTTAGGTCTTATACCACAGTCATTTATGAGGTTGTAGCCAAGATGGTGATTGCAGCAGCAATCATCTGAAAGCTTCACTAGGCCTGAAGGATCTGCTCACAAGGTTACTCGTATGACTACAGTTGTATTAGTCTGTTCTCACACTGCTATGAAGAAATACCCAAGACTAGGTAATATATAAACAAAAGAGGTTTAATTGGCTTATAGTTCTGCATGACTGGGGAGGCCGCAGGAAACTTACAATCATGGTGGAAGGCACGTCTTCACAGGGTGGCAGGAGAGAGAATGAGTGCAAGCAGAGGAAATGTCAGATGCTTACTAAACCATCAGATCTCATGAGAACTCACTATCATGAAAACAGTATGGGGAAACCGCCCCCATGATTCAGTTACCTCCCAGTGGGTCCCTCCCATGACATGTGGGAGTTATGGGAACTACAATTCAAGATGAGATTTGGCTGGGGTCACAGCCAAATCATATCAACAGTCATTAGCAAGAGTCTCAGTTTCTAACTGGCTGGTGTTAGGAAATTTCAGTTCTTTACCACATTGACTTCTCTTTAAGGTTTCTCAAAGTGGCAGCTGGCTTCCTCCAAAGTAAGGATCCAGGAAGGATGGAAAGTGGAAGATTGAAGCAGTGTCTTTTATAACCTAATCTCAGAAATGACACATCACTTCTGCCACCTTCTATTGGTCACAGAAATTAGACCTACAATGGTTATAGTAGTGGTAGTACAGTGGACGAAACAAAGAAGTTAATACTAGGAAACAGGTTTCATGGGGAGCCCACTTGTAACTAAGTTGGTTGGCTGACAGAAATGCAAGGAAGTTTACATTTCGGAAAATCTATTAATGTAATTCTTTGCACTAACAGATTGAAAAAATAAAAAACTAAAAATATTAATGTGGGAAAAACATTTGATAAAATTTAATGTCCAAATATATCAAAAAAGATAAGAATTTTAGCAAAGGAAAACTTTCTTATCCTGAGGAAAAGTATCTAAGAAAATTACAGCAATTATCATTTTAAATGGTGAAATTTAAATATTACTTTAAGGAACTTGACCAAGATACCTACATTTACTACTTATATTCATTTTTGTACTGAATATCTTTACAACTTTAGTAAAAAAAAAAAAAAAAAAGAGAAATACATTGGCAAGTAAGAAACAGAACTGTTGTTAATCATAAGTGAAAGGATTTTGTACCTAAAACACCCTAGAAAATCTACAGAAAAACCAACAGGAATAATAAGCTTTGAAATGTGGCTGAATATTATATCAAAATACAAAATTCAGTTCCATTTAGAAAACACATTACAACAGCATGAATGAACATGAAATATGTAGAAATAAAGACCTTTTGTAGCAAAATTTAAAATCTGATTGAAATTTAAATATCTGCATTCACTTGTATGTATCAAATATTACGCAACAAAATTTTTGAGCACCAAGAGCAAACTTTAATTTATGAAGAGCTAAGAATCTAATAACGTAATCTATAGGGCATTATGCTGCCCTATAGATTCATATTGTATGAATTATGTAAGGCTTTTTAACAGTAAACTTTACCATTCATTGTTCTTACACTATGTGCTGACTTTAGATAATAACTTCTTTAAAGTGCCATTAAAGTGTGTCTTGGGGATGTTGGAAGGTGGTTTTGAATTTATGAAATGTTTTTAATATTGAGCAATTGTAAGTGTATTTCACAAATGACAGAGAAATAGCATTTATTCTGGATGCAGAGGAAAAGTACATCAGGAAATTCACTAAATTGAGGTTCAAAATTTCCATTTTCTCCTGACTTACGTGCTTGAAGAAACCTGAACAAATAACAACTAATCCCAAGTTCTTTCTTAGTAATAATGATTCTTTCTTGGTAGTTATGTGACCAACTACCAAACAAATTTCTGAGACAGGCCTTGATTCTGTGATTCTTTTGATGCTTTAAATACTGATTTTAGATGTTCCATGTCACAGGACTTTTCGAGGAGCCACTGCTGTAATACTTTTTCAATGCTAATTTTACTTGGTGCTGTGCTAGTCTGTAACTAAAATGACGTAAATTGCTTTTCCTTCTAAACTTTAGTGTATGATGAAGTTTCAAAATTTGTAGTCAATGCAGTGTTAATTGGTATACTCAATTAAAAAACTGCAACTTTTAAAAAAGAAGAGCCATAGTAGACCTTGAGAACTCAAAGATATTGTTAATTATTTCTTCCAACAAGTATTTATTGAATGCCTACCTTGTGCCAGGAACTGTTCTGGCACTAAGAACATAGAAATTTCTTCAATTCATAAAATTTTTAGACTTTTTGAGAGAAACTAGTCCCCCTACTCTTGCTGGGGGAAAAAAAAGTCCTGACAAATTGGGTGAATGCTTTGCAGTGCGTACATTGTAATGCATATAGACCAAAGGTAGTTTTCAAGAGTGTATGAAGAACTGCTACAAATAAACAAGACTAATAATGCTTTAGATAAATGGATAAAAGACATAATGAGATAATTCACAGAAAATGAAACCTTAATATCTAGTGAATATATGAAAAATACCCTCATAAGAAGATAGAGAAATGAAAATCAAAACTACAGTGAGATGTTGTTTTTACACACATCACATTAGCAAAGATTAAAGTAAAATGTATGTGATAAATGTTGGCTAGAAAGAGGAGAAATGGAAATGCTGATGGAAGTATAAAATGGTAACATGGCTCAAAATACTTTGAATAGCACTTTGCCAATATCTTTTCTTTCATTTATTTATTTATTTATTTATTTATTTACTTTTTTTTTCTTTAAATTTATTTATTATCATTATACTTTAAGTTGTAGGGTACATGTGCATAACGTGCAGGTTTGTTACATATGTATACTTGTGCCATGTTGGTGTGCTGCACCCATCACCTCGTCATTTACATCAGGTATAAATCCCAGTGCAATCCCTGCCCCCTCCTCCTTCCCCATGATAGGCCCCGGTGTGTGATGTTCCCCTTCCTGAGTCCAAGAGATCTCATTGTTCAGTTCCCACCTATGAGTGAGAACATGCGGTGTTTGGTTTTCTGTTCTTGTGATAGTTTGCTAAGAATGATGGTTTCCAGCTGCATCCATGTCCCTACAAAGGACACAAACTCATCCTTTTTGATGGCTGCATAGTATTCCATGGTGTATATGTGCCACATTTTCTTAATCCAATCTGTCACTGATGGACATTTGGGTTGATTCCAAGTCTTTGCTATTGTGAATAGTGCCGCAATAAACATACGTGTGCATGTGTCTTTATAGCAGCATAATTTATAATCCTTTGGGTATATCCCCAGTAATGGGATGGCTGGGTCATATGGTACATCTAGTTCTAGATCCTTGAGGAATTGCCATACTGTTTTCCATAATGGTAGAACTAGTTTACAATCCCACCAACAGTGTAAAAGTGTTCCTATTTCTCCACATCCTCTCCAGCACCTGTTGTTTCCTGACTTTTGAATGATTGCCATTCTAACTGGTGTGAGATGGTATCTCATTGTGGTTTTGATTTGCATTTCTCTGATGGCCAGTGATGATGAGCATTTTTTCATGTGTCTGTTGGCTGTATGAATGTCTTCTTTTGAGAAGTGTCTGTTCATATCCTTTGCCCACTTTTTGATGGGGTTGTTTTTTCTTGTAAATTTATTTGAGTTCTTTGTAGGTTCTGGATATTAGCCCTTTGTCAGATGAGTAGATTGAAAAAATGTTCTCCCATTCTGTAGGTTGCCTGTTCACTCTGATGGTAGTTTCTTTTGCTGTGCAGAAGCTCTTTAGTTTAATGAGATCCCATTTGTCAATTTTGGCTTTTGCTGCTGTTGCTTTTGGTGTTTTAGACATGAAGTCTTTGCCCATGCCTATGTCCTGAATGGTACTACCTAGGTTTTCCTCTAGGATTTTTATGGTATTAGGTCTAACATTTAAGTCTCTAATCCATCTTGAATTAATTTTCGTATAAGGAGTAAGGAAAGGATCCAGTTTCAGCTTTCTACTTATGGCTAGCCAATTTTCCCAGCACCATTTATTAAATAGGGAATCCTTTCCCCATTTCTTGTTTCTCTCAGGTTTGTCAAAGATCAGATGGCTGTAGATGTGTGGTATTATTTCTGAGGACTCTGTTCTGTTCCATTGGTCTATATCTCTGTTTTGGTACCAGTACCATGCTGTTTTGGTTACTGTAGCCTTGTAGTATAGTTTGAAGTCAGGTAGCGTGATGCCTCCAGCTTTGTTCTTTTGACTTAGGATTGTCTTGGAGATGCGGGCTCTTTTTTGGTTCCATATGAACTTTAAAGCAGTTTTTTCCAATTCTGTGAAGAAACTCATTGGTAGCTTGATGGGGATGGCATTGAATCTATAAATTACCTTGGGCAGTATGACCATTTTCACGATATTAATTCTTCCTATCCTTGAGCATGGTATGTTCTTCCATTTGTTTGTGTCCTCTTTGATTTCACTGAGCAGTGGTTTGTAGTTCTCCTTGAAGAGGTCCTTTACATCCCTTGTAAGTTGGATTCCTAGGTATTTTATTCTCTTTGAAGCAATTGTGAATGGAAGTTCATTCCTGATTTGGCTCTCTGTTTGTCTGTTACTGGTGTATAAGAATGCTTGTGATTTTTGCACATTAATTTTGTATCCTGAGACTTTGCTGAAGTTGCTTATCAGCTTAAGGAGATTTTGGGCTGAGACAATGGGGTTTTCTAAATATACAATCATGTCATCTGCAAACAGGGACAATTTGATTTCTTCTTTTCCTAACTGAATACCCTTGATTTCTTTCTCTTGCCTAATTGCCCTAGCCAGAACTTCCAACACTATGTTGAATAGGAGTGGTGAGAGAGGGCATCCCTGTCTTGTGCCAGTTTTCAAAGGGAATTTTTCCAGTTTTTGCCCATTCAGTATGATATTGGCTGTGGGTTTGTCATAAATAGCTCTTATTATTTTGAGGTACATTCCATCAATACCGAATTTATTGAGCGTTTTTAGCATGAAGGGCTGTTGAATTTTGTCAAAAGCCTTTTCTGCATCTATTGAGATAATCATGTGGTTCTTGTCTTTGGTTCTGTTTATATGCTGGATTATGTTTATTGATTTGCGAATGTTGAACCAGCCTTGCATCCCAGGGATGAAGCCCACTTGATCATGGTGGATAAGCTTTTTGATGTGTTGCTGAATCCGGTTTGCCAGTATTTTATTGAGGATTTTTGCATCGATGTTCATCAGGGATATTGGTCTAAAATTCTCTTTTTTTGTTGTGTCTCTGCCAGGCTTTGGTATCAGGATGATGTTGGCCTCATAAAATGAGTTAGGGAGGATTCCCTCTTTTTCTATTGATTGGAATAGTTTCAGAAGGAATGGTACCAACTCCTCCTTGTACCTCTGGTAGAATTCAGCTGTGAATCCATCTGGTCCTGGACTTTTTTTGGTTGGTAGGCTATTATTGCCTCAATTTCAGAGCCTGCTATTGGTCTATTCAGGGATTCAACTTCTTCCTGGTTTAGTCTCGGGAGAGTGTACGTGTCCAGGAAATTATCCATTTCTTCTAGATTTTCCAGTTTATTTGCGTAGAGGTGTTTATAGTATTCTCTGATGGTAGTTTGTATTTCTGTGGGGTCGGTGGTGATATCCCCTTTATCATTTTTTATTGCGTCTATTTGATTCTTCTCTCTTTTCTTCTTTATTAGTCTTGCTAGTGGTCTGCCAATTTTGTTGATCTTTTCAAAAAACCAACTCCTGGATTCATTGATTTTTTGGAGGGTTTTTTGTGTCTCTATCTCCTTCAGTTCTGCTCTGATCTTAGTTATTTCTTGCCTTCTGCTAGCTTTCGAATGTGTTTGCTCTTGCTTCTCTAGTTCTTTTAATTGCGATGTTAGAGTGTCAATTTTAGATCTTTCCTGCTTTCTCTTGTGGGCATTTAGTGCTATAAATTTCCCTCTACACACTGCTTTAAATGTGTCCCAGAGATTCTGGTATGTTGTATCTTTGTTCTCATTGGTTTCAAAGAACATCTTTATTTCTGCCTTCATTTCGTTATGTACCCAGTAGTCATTCAGGAGCAGGTTGTTCAGTTTCCATGTAGTAGAGCGGTTTTGATTGAGTTTCTTAGTCCTGAGTTCTAGTTTGATTGCACTGTGGTCTGAGAGACAGTTTGTTATAATTTCTGTTCTTGTACATTTGCTGAGGAGTGCTTTACTTCCAATTACGTGGTCAATTTTGGAGTAAGTACGATGTGGTGCTGAGAAGAATGTATATTCTGTTGATTTGGGGTGGAGAGTTCTATAGATGTCTATGAGGTCTGCTTGCTGCAGAGATGAGTTCAATTCCTGGATATCCTTGTTAACTTTCTGTCTCGTTGATCTGTCTAATGTTGACTGTGGAGTGTTGAAGTCTCCCATTATTATTGTATGGGAGTCTAAGTCTCTTTGTAAGTCTCTAAGTACTTGCTTGATGAATCTGGGTGCTCCTGTATTGGGTGCATATATATTTAGGATAGTTAGCTCTTCCTGTTGAATTGATCCCTTTACCATTATGTAATGGCCTTCTTTGTCTCTTTTGATCTTGATGGTTTAAAGTCTGTTTTATCAGAGACTAGTATTGCAACCCCCGCTTTTTTTTTGTTCTCCATTTGCTGGTAAATCTTCCTCCATCCCTTTATTTTGAGCCTATGTATGTCTCTGCGTGTGAGATGGGTCTCCTGAATACAGCAGACTGATGGGTCTTGACTCTTTATCCAGTTTGCCAGTCTGTGTCTTTTAATTGGAGCATTTAGTCCATTTACATTTAAGGTTAAGATTGTTATGTGTGAACTTGATCCTGCCATTATGATATTAACTGGTTATTTTGCTCGTTAGTTGATGCAGTTTCTTCCTAGCCTCGATGGTCTTTACATTTTGGCATGTTTTTGCAATGGCTGGTACCAGTTGTTCCTTTCCATGTTTAGTGCTTCCTTCAGGGTCTCTTGTAAGGCAGGCCTAGTGGTGACAAAATCTCTAAGCATTTGCTTATCTGTAAAGGATTTTATTTCTCCATCACTTATGAAACTTAGTTTGGCTGGATATGAAATTCTGGGTTGAAAATTCTTTTCTTTAAGAATGTTGAATATTGGCCCCCACTCTCTTCTGGCTTGGAGAGTTTCTGCTGAGAGATCTGCTGTTAGTCTGATGGGCTTCCCTTTGTGGGTAACCTGACCTTTCTCTCTGGCTGCCCTTAACATTTTTTCCTTCATTTCAACTTTGGTGAATCTGGCAATTATGTGTCTTGGAGTTGCTCTTCTCGAGGAGTATCTTTGTGGCGTTCTCTGTATTTCCTGGAATTGAATGTTGGCCTGCCCTACTAGGTTGGGGAAGTTCTCCTGGATGATATCCTGAGGAGTGTTTTCCAACTTGGTTCCATTTTCCCCCTCACTTTCACGCACCCCAATCAGACGTAGATTTGGTCTTTTTACATAATCCCATACTTCTTGCAGGCTTTGTTCATTTCTTTTTCTTCTTTTTTCTTTTGGTTTCTCTTCTCGCTTCATTTCATTCATTTGATCCTCAATCGCTGATACTCTTTCTTCCAGTTGATCGAGTCAGTTACTGAAGCTTGTGCATTTGTCACGTATTTCTCGTGTCATGGTTTTCATCTCTTTCATTTCGTTTATGACCTTCTCTGCATTAATTACTCTAGCCATCAATTCTTCCACTTTTTTTTCAAGATTTTTAGTTTCTTTGCGCTGGGTACGTAATTCCTCCTTTAGCTCTGAGAAATTTGATGGACTGAAGCCTTCTTCTCTCATCTCGTCAAAGTCATTCTCCGTCCAGCTTTGATCCGTTGCTGCGATGAGCTGCGTTCCTTTGCCGGGGGAGATGCGCTCTTATTTTTTGAATTTCCAGCTTTTCTGCCCTGCTTTTTCCCCATCTTTGTGGTTTTATCTGCCTCTGGTCTTTGATGATGGTGATGTACTGATGGGGTTTTGGTGTAGGTGTCCTTCCTGTTTGATAGTTTTCCTTCTAACAGTCAGGACCCTCAGCTGTAGGTCTGTTGGAGATTGCTTGAAGTCCACTCTAGACCGTTTGCCTGGGTATCAGCAGCAGAGGCTGCAGAAGATAGAATATTTCTGAACAGCGAGTGTACCTGTCTGATTCTTGCTTTGGAAGCTTCCTCTCAGGGGTGTACTCCACCCTGTGAGGTGTGGGGTGTCAGACTGCCCCTAGTGGGGGATGTCTCCCAGTTAGGCTACTCAGGGGTCAGGGACCCGCTTGAGCAGGGAGTCTGTCCCTTCTCAGATCTCAACCTCCGTGTTGGGAGATCCACTGCTCTCTTCAAAGCTGTCAGACAGAGTCGTTTGCGTCTGCAGAGCTTTCTGCTGCGTTTGTTATTGTTTACTGTGCCCTGTCCCCAGAGGTGGAGTCTACAGAGACAGGCAGGTTTCCTTGAGCTGCTGTGAGCTCCACCCAGTTCGAACTTCCCAGCAGCTTTGTTTACCTACTTAAGCCTCAGCAATGGCGGGCGCCTGTCCCCCAGCCTCGTTGCTGCCCTGCTGGTAGATCGCAGACTGCTGTGCTAGCAATGAGGGAGGCTCCGTGGGTGTGGGACCCTCCCGGCCAGGTGTGGGATATGATCTCCTGGTGTGCCTGTTTGCTTAAAGCGCAGTATTGGGGTGGGAGTTACCCGATTTTCCAGGTGTTGTGTGTCTCAGTTCCCCTGGCTAGGAAAAGGGATTCCCTTCCTCCTTGCGCTTCTCAGGTGAGGCAATGCCTCACCCTGCTTCAGCTCTCGCTGGTCGGGCTGCAGCAGCTGACTAGCACCGATCGTCTGGCACTCCCCAGTGAGATGAACCCAGTACCTCGGTTGAAAATGCAGAAATCACCGGTCTTCTGTGTCGCTTGCGCTGGGAGTTGGAGACTGGAGCTGTTCCTATTCGGCCATCTTGCTCCGCCCCCCCATTTACTTTTTTTAAGGCGGAGTCTCACTCTATTGCCCAGGCTGGAGTGCAGTGGCAGAATCTCTGCTCACTGCAACGTCTGCCTCCTGCTTCGAGTGATTCTCCTACCTCAGCCTCCCGAGTAGCTGGGACTACAGGTGCTTGCAACCACGCCCAGCTAATGTTTGTATTTTTAGTAGAGATAGGGTTTCGTCATGTTGGCCAGGCTGGTCTTGAACTCCTGAACTCAGGTGATTCACCCCCCCTTGACCTCCCAAAGTGCTGCCAATATCTTTTCAAGTTGAAGGTAAAAATAGACTTAAATAAGGAGTTCCACATTTACAGACATATCCTGACTCATGTGCATAAAAAGTCACATGTCAGATTTTACAGTAGAAACGAAAATCACTCTGAAACACTAACGATGAGATATCGACAAATATACAGTAATGTTCTCCTTCAATGCAACATTATACATCAACCAATAGAAAAAATGAGGGCTGAATATATTATCATGAATACATCTCCAAAACCTAATGTTGAATGAAAAAGGGTAAATCTCAGAAAACGTAATTTTGAATGAAAAAGTATTGCAGAAAGATAAGTACAATGTGATATTATTTATGATATGGAAAACAATGTATTTTTTAGCAATGTATATATTCATGGGAATGGTAAGTGTTCAATGCAGGATAGCAGTTCTGTGCGGGGAGGGAATGGAATTGATCAGTGAGGTGGACACGTAGTAGTACAGTCACATTTTCAGTACTTTGTTAAACTGGGCTAGTGGAATATGTTCATTATGTTATTCTCTATACATTCACGTCTGTGAACTATCACTCACCAAAGTTGAAAAAGTGGCGTTCAGATTATCTCTGTACTGACAGTATGTTTATATACCAGAAAACTCAAGAGTCTAGAAGGAAGCTGTTATAATTACAAAATTGGTAAATTTGCCAAGGAATCAGATATGCTATATTCTACTCTAGCAATACATTTCTAGAAATAGAAATGGAATGAAAATGTTGACCAGGCATGGTGGCTGATGCCTGTAATCTCTGCGCTTTGGGAGGCCAAGACAGGAGCATTGCTTGAAACCAGGAGTTTGGACCAGCCTTGGTAACAGAGTGAGACCTGATCTCTGCATAAAATTTTTTAAAAATTATTTGAGAGGTTGAGGTGGGAGAATTGCTTGAGCCCAGGAATTTGAGACCAGGCTAGAAAACATAGCAAGACTCTCTATAAAATATTAAAAAATTAGCTGAGTGTGCTAGTGCACACCTGTGGTCCCGCCTACTCAGGGGACTATGGTGGAAGGATCGATTGAGGCCAGGAGGTAGAGGCTGCAGTGAGCCATGTTTATGTCACTCTGCTCCAGCTTGAGTGACAGAGTGAGACCCTGTCTCAAACAAACAAACACTAGAAAGAAAATGTCTATTCCAGTAGCAAAAAAAAAAAAAAAAACTGGAAAAGTGTAAGAAGGGATTTAACAAGACAAAGTCAAAGTTTTATGAAGCTATCAAATTGGAAAATTGGATGGATGAATATAAAATATTGTCTGAACAAAGGTAAAGGCATCCTGTGTTCTTTAATGAAAAGTTTTATTTTGTATTAAAATATTAATACTCCAAAATTAAGATATGAAATAATGTAATAATGTAATTGGGATTCTAATAGGAATCTCAATGTATTTTTTCATTGGAAAAAATGATCTTTCATTTCACAATAATAAATGCTTTGAAATATCCAAGAAAATTCAGGAAACAAAATGGTGAGTGTATTCTATTTTAAATGAAAGATCGCAACATAAAACCGGTGCAATTAGCATCTTTCTGGTCTTGGTCTTTGAGTAGACAAACTGAGTACAGGAAAGAATAAAGAACATCTAAGGATGGAAAATTAATATATGTAAGAATGGTGGTTCAATTTATTAACATTCAAATGTTTTAATCCATTGAATGGTGCTGATGCAGCTGGCTAGCCTTCTGGAATAATAAAAGAGCATGCCTGGTTATATCACGTATAAAAATAAATTATGGATGAAGTAAAGTCTTAATTGTTTTAAAAAATAGAAAATATATGACATAAAAGGTAATACCTATGAGTGAAAGACACCTTCTTTCTCCAAAGCAGCAATGTGGATACTATTAAGCAAAATTACATATATTTGAATTCCAGAAGATTTTTAAAGTAATCTTGGGTATGGCAATGGAATATGTCATCTAAATCAACCAAGAAACAAGAGATTTAGAAAAACAAAATAACAAAAACATACAAATAGTTACTGCAAAATGGAAAGTAACAAATTCAAATACCCAGTAAAAAATGTGCAAAGAAGGTGAGAAGACAATTGGTGGAGGGGCAACTATAAAAAGGCAAGGATGCTCAAATTCTGTAGTAGTCAGAAAATGGCTCGTTAATTTGACAAATCAACTATTCTAAGATGACTTGAAGCTTGTGTGGAATGCTCCTGTTTGCCCTCCAGATCCCCTCTATACCCTTCTCCAGCGTGCCCTGTGCACTGGCAGCCTTATCTGTGTTGGTAGCTTCTTTGAGTCTATTGTTCTCTGACTTCCAAGTAGGTTTCTCCAGTAAGAAGCAGCAGCAGCCGGTTGTAGGGAGGTGGAAAGTGGAACTGGGTATTTGTTTTCCAGCTCGCTCCACAAAAGGTTAGGTTCTTGTCACAAGACCTTCTCTGCTCTCCAGTTGGTTCTTTACTCCTGGAGGTGGTAAGACCACTCTGTTCTAACCAGTTTTGGTGATGATCTCTTGTGGGTTCCCATTCCTCCTGCCAGCATCTCTGGAAATGTCCCTTTATTGCATTTTTCTCAAATTACTCTCCTCAAATTTGATAGTGGCATCTTCTTCCTGTGAGGCCCTTCACAGATGCATAGCTGTAACACCTGTTGGTGGTATGAACCTAAGAGAAAGGTCTTCTTTTAACTGACCTGATGAAGAAGTAAAATGTTGTGATCTTTGGAAGAATCTAGCAACGTCTATTATAATTAAAAATAACCATCATATCCATAAAGCTGCTTCTGGAATCCTATTTCACAGATAGCTAAAAAAGCACATGCTGATAAATATGTAAGTACAAGGACGTTTGTTGTAGCATTATTCTTAGTGCTCCACTTGGATACAGTAAATATCCATCAGTAGTATGAGAACGGCTGAAAAGAAAATGGCCTATGAACACATTATGACAGTAATGCAAGCCTTACAAAAAAGTCGTACCCTCTTGATCCCCCCTCTCCCTAGTACCTTTCCCGGCTAGTAGTAACCATCATTGTACTCTCCGTTTCTATGACGGTTAGTGGGCATAAAAATGCAGTTAGATATAAGGATCAAGATCTACTG
Organism: Macaca thibetana thibetana; assembly: GCF_024542745.1. Taxonomy (NCBI): domain Eukaryota; kingdom Metazoa; phylum Chordata; class Mammalia; order Primates; family Cercopithecidae; genus Macaca; species Macaca thibetana. The sequence goes on along the minus strand of NC_065595.1, from coordinate 19,729,847 downwards.
TTAGATAGCATAGTAGGTCAACTGTAGCTAATAATGATTTATTGTTTATTCCAAAATAACTAAAACAGTGGGATTGAAATGTTTCTTTTTTTTTATAGTATTAATGAATTTATTTATTATTTTTTTTAATTTATTTATTATTATACTTTAAGTTGTAGGGTACATGTGCATAACGTGCAGGTTTGTTACATATGTATACTTGTGCTTTCTAACACAAAGAAATGATAAACACTTTAGGTAATGGATACCCTAATTATCCTGGTTACACATGGTTGCCCTTATTACACATTATATGTCTGTATCAAAATATCACATATACCCCATACATATGTACCACTATTATATATCTATAATAATTAAAAAATAATTATTAAAAATTAAGAACGTTATGGCCCTGTAGCAGTTGACTTAGTTGAGAGAAATCTTCATGAGTTATTGCTAAGTGAGAAAACATGCGAAGAAGTATATATACTGGGATGCAGTATTTCACAAAAGTGTATATTGCAACAAAAATCATTATGTGTGTAAATATATATGAATGTTTCTGTGATTTTATGAGCATGAAGAAAAATTTGGATGAATAAATGTTAGATGTGACAAGATTAAATCGAGGGGCAGGGATTGTGTGAGTGGAGGAGAGAGGTGAGGGAAAGGGTAAAAACAAAAAAGGTGTAAAAAACACACTTGCCTCTTAATATGCATTTGTTTATAAATATTTGATGATAGAACCTAGGCACATTATTTTTAAAACTTCTCAGGTAATTCAAACATATAGCCAAGTTTGAGAATCACTGCTCTCGAAGAATAAATAATTCGAAGGTCCTTTGTCTATGTTTCCCAACTTGAATTTATTTCAATATGCTTTCCCAAAAGTGTCCATTTTGTTGTTTTGCATTGAAAATCAAAAACTCAAATGACAATTCTGTTTCTATATTTGACGTGGAAGAAGTAAATTATAAATAAAACAAATTACATTGTTTGCATAAAATATAGATTTATTTTATAAAATTATTTATAAATGCATGTTTTCAATGTACATATATTTGAATACCAAGAAAGTTCCCTGAAAATGTCAGTGACTTAAATTTCTTTTCTGATTACTGGCCTAGCATTCCAAACTGACCTTAGTCTTAATTTATGATGTCAGTCTTCACCTATTTGTTACCTTGTTCAATCATTGGTTGGATTAAACTTCTTCATGCTTCTTAAACAACAAATTTCCGTGTTTTCTTGCTTTGGAATATTTACTCTTACTTTTACTGGATTCTACAACTTCATCTATCCAAATCTTTCCTAATGATTCCATCTAAAATCAAATATCATTGCTTTTATTATGTCTTCCCTAATTAAGCTAGCTTTAAAATTTAATGAATGCCTACTATGTTCCAGATGTCATACTGGATGCTAACCTTCAACTATTTTATGGTATCCTGTTTAATTTTCCACAAGGCATGAGTTATTTGCAATATTACTGAAAATACTGAGAAGTCAGCATGTTAGCGGAGCCTTGGCTTAAACTCAATTGCACAATCCTCCAATTCAAAACGCTTTGTAATAAAAACAGTCAGTCATGTCTGTCAAGTTTATGAGTACCCATTGAAGTTTGTATTCAGTTTATGGCGCTATATATGTGTATATATATGCATATATATGTATATATGTGTGCATATATATGATAAGGGTATGTATATATGTTACAAATTGATGTATATGTATAGTTAAAATATATGCTGTATGTGTGTAAATATACAGTGTGCATGTTTATGTGTGCATAATTGTGTGTGTGTGCCTATGTATATATGCCTCACTCCTCATTTGATGTATTTGATGAGGGACAGGTGGTAGAGTATAATTCTTTAAATCTTCTCAGTATCTAGAACAGTGCCTTGAACACACACAGATCATTTCAAAACGATGAAGTGAAATAGAATAAGTAATTTATAATAAAACACACAAAGTGATCTGATCCAAAAACCAATGGAAAGAGACTTATTTTTACAAGAAAATTAAATATGGTCACTATTGGGAAAACAAAGGTTATTTAAACCTTTTTCATCATCTGTGTTGGTTTTTCCTTGCTTTATTGGGCCTGAACACTATATTACACAGTTAAGCATATTTTGTTTTCTTTTACCTGATAACAGCTGTCTTAATGCTGGGTTTAAAATATTAATGCATCTGTGTTAAGTCATATAACCATTTTTTTTTTTAACAAACTAATAATCACATTCTGCTAAAAGTTTCTTCATTTAACTGACAATGTAGTGGATTGGTTTAAGTCACTATTTCTGGAAGCAGAACACCTAACTTCAAATCCCAGCTTTCCCATTGACTATGTGCACTTGAGCTAGTTACTTAATGCCAATGTGTGTTAATCTCTCTGTATGTAAAATTGTAAAAACAGTAGTACCTACCTCATGTCTACATTATGAGGATTTAAAAATGAATTAAGTTTTGTAAAGGACTCAGAATAGTGTCTTGCACATGATAAACTGTTTTAGTAAATCAATCTAATTTTACCAGGTTTTATAGCTATTCAGCTTTTATTCTTAACTATATAATTACATAGTTCAATTTGTGACTATAACAAAAGAGTGCATCCATTGGACTTTTAAGTAGTAGAATTACTTAAAAGTCTGTGTTAGTTTCCTAGAGCTTCCATAACAAATAACCAAAAACTGAGTGGCTTAAAAAAACAGAAATTATTGCCTCCCAATTTTGGCCAGATGTCCAAAATCAAGATGCCATCAGTGCTATGCTCTCTCACAAGATTCTAGGACAGAATCTGTTCCATGTCTTTCTCTTAGCTTCTGGTGTTGCTGACAATCTTTGGTGTTCCTTGACTCTAAGACACATCCTTCTAATCTCTGTCCCCATTGCTGAATGACAATCTTCCTGTGTGTCTCTGTGTCTATATGTCTGTTTTGCTTTTTCTTTCTTTAAATTTTTCTTCAGCTTTTGAGTGCTGGGGTGTGTGTGGAGGATGTGCAGGTTTGTTACATACGTAAACATGTGCCATGGTGGTTCGCTGCAGAGGTTAACCCATCACCCGGGTATCAAGCCCACATCCCTTAACTATTCTTCCTGGTGCTCTCTTTCAACGTACCCCCACTGACAGGCCCCAGTATAAGTTGTTCCCCCTATGTGTCCATATGTTCTCATCATTCAGTTACCACTTATAAGAGAGCATGTGGTATTTGGTTTTCCATTCCTGCATTAGTCTGCTGTGGATAATGGCCTCCAACTCCATCCATGTGCCTGTGTAGGGCATGATTTTGTTCCTTTTATGTCTGCATAGTATTCCATGGTGTATATGTACCACATTTCTATCACTGATGGGCATTTGTGTTGATTCCATGTCCTTGCTATTGTAGTAGTGCTGCAATGAACATACATGTGCATGTATCTTTATAATGGAATGATTTATATTCCTTCGGGTATATACTCAGTAATAGGATTGCTAGGTCAGATGGTATTTCTGCCTCTACGTCTGTGAAAAATCATCACACAGTCTACCACAATGGTTGAAGTAATTTACATTCCCACCAGAAGTGTAAAAGTGTTCCTTTTTCTCCACAACCTCGCCAGCATCTGTTGTTTCTTGACTTTTTAATAATTGCCGTTCTGACTGGTGTGAGACAATACCTCACTGTGGTTCTGATTTGCATTTCTCTAATGATCAGTGATGTTGAGCTTTTTTTCATATGTTTGTTGGCAACATGGATGTCTTCTTTTGAGAAGTGTCTGTTCATGTCCTTTGCCCACGTTTTATTGGGGTTGTTTGTTTTGTTCTTGTAAATTTGTTTAAGTTCCTTGTAGACACTGGATATTCAACCTTTGTCAGATGAATAGATTGCAAATAAATTTTCCCCTTCTGTAGATTGTGTGTTTACTTTGATGACAGTTTCTTTTGCTGTGTAGAAGCTCTTTAGTTGAATTAGATCTCATTTGCCAATTTTTGATTTTGTTACTATTCCTTTTGGAGATTTCATCATGAAATTTTTGCCTATGCATATGTCCTGAATGATATTGCCTATATTTTCTTCTAGTGTTTTTATAGCTTTAGGTTTTACATTTAAGTCTTTAATCCAACTTGAGTTAATTTTTGTATAAGCTGAAAGGAAGGAGTCCAATTTCAATTTTCTGCATATGACTGGCCAGTTTTCCCAGCACCATTCATTAAATAGAGAATCCGTTCTCCATTGCTTGTTTTTTGTCAGATTTGTTGAAGATCAGATGATTGTAGGTGTGTGGTCTTATTTCTGAGTTTTCTGTCCTGTTTCATTGGTCTATGTGTCTGTTTTTGTACCAGTACCATGCTCTTTTGATTACTGCAGCCTTGTAGAATAGCTTGAAGTTGGAAGCATGATGCCTCCAGCTTGTTTCTTTTTACCTGGGATTGTCTTGGCTAGTCGGGCTCTTTTTTGATTCCATGTGAATTTTAAAATAGCTTCTTCTAATTCTGTGAAGAATGTCAATGGCAGTTTAATGGGAATAGCACTAAATCTATAAATTACTTTGGGCAATATGGCCATTTACATGATACTGATTCTTCCCATCCATGAGCATGGAATGTTTCTCCATTTGTTTGTGTCCTCTATGATTTCCTAGAGAAGTGGCTTGTAGTTCTCCTTGAAGAGGTCCTTTATTACTTTGTTAGCTGTATTCCTAGGTATTTTATTCTCCTTATAGCAGTTGTGAATGGGAGTTCATTCATGATTTGGCTCTCTGCTTGTCTGTTGTTGGTATATAGAAATGCTTGTGATTTTGCCATTGATTTTGTATCCTGAGACTTTGCTGAAGTTGCTTATCGACTTAAGAAGCTTTTGGGCTGAGATGATGGGGTTTTCTAGATATAGGATCATGTCATCTGCAAACAAAGACAATTCAACTTCCTCCAAATAAAAGGTATTTGAATACGTTTTCTTTCTTTCCTTTGTCTTCTTGCCTTGGCCGAAACTTCCAATACTGTATTGAATAGGAATGGTAAGAGAGGGCATCCTTGTCTTATGCTGGTTTTCAAGGGGAATGCTTCCAGCTTTTGCCCATTCCGTATGACATTGGCTATGGTTGTGTGTGTGTGTTTTTTTTTTTTTTTTTTTTTTTTTAGATGGAGTTGCGCTCTAGTTGCCCATTCTGGAGTGCAATGCAACCTCCACCTCTTGGGTTCAAGCAATTCTTCTACCTCAGCTTCCTGAGTAGCTGAGATTACAGATGCACGCCACCAGGCCCTGCTAATTTTTTTTGTAATTTTAGTAGAGACGGGATTTCACCGTGTTGGTCAGTCTGGTCTCGAACTCCTAACCTCAGGTTATCCTCCCTCCTCGGCCTCCCAAAGTGTTGGGATTACAGGCTTGAGCCACCATGCCCAGAGTTTTGTTTTTTTTTTTTAATTGTTTTTTAATAAATTATTTCTTCAATACCTAGTTTATAGTTAATTGTTTCTTCAATACCTTGCTCATTGTAAGTTTTTTTCATGAAGAGATGTTGAATTTTATTGAAGGCCTTTTCTGCACCTATTGAGATAATCATGTGACTTTTGTCTTTCTTTCTATTTATGTGGTGAATTACATTTGTTGACTTGTGTATGTTGAACCGGCTTTGCATTCCAGGGCTGAAGACTACTTGATCCTGGTGGATAAGCTTTTTGATGTGCTGCTGAATTCAGTTTTCTGGTATTTCATTGAGAATTTTTGCATCAATGTTCATCTGGAATATTGGCCTGAAGTTTTCTTTTTTTGTTGTTGTATCTCTGCCAAGTTTTAGTATCAAAATGATGCTGGCTTCATAAAATGAGTTAGGGAAGAGTCCCTCCTTTTTAATTGTTTGGAATAGTTTGAGTAAAAATGGTTCCAGCTCTTTGTATCTCTGGTAGAATTCAGCTGTAAATCTGTCTGGTCTCGGGCTTTTTTTGGTTGGTAGGCTATTTATTACTGCCTCAATTTTAGAACTTGTTATTGTTTTATTCAGGGATTTAATTTATTCCTGGTTCAGTCTTGGGAGGGTGTCTGTGTCCAGGAATTTATCCATTTCTTCTAGATTTTCTTGTTTATGTATATAGAAGCATTTATAGTATTCTCTGATGGTCGTTTGCATTTCTGTGGGGTCACTGGTGATATGCCCCTTATCATTTCTGATTGTGTCGATTTGGTTCTTCTCTTTTCTCTGATTTATTAATCTAGCTAGCATTCTATCTATTTTATTTCATTTTTCAAAAAAAAAAACTGCTGGATTTGTTGATTTTTTGAGGACAAGATTTAAAATTTTTTTTTTAATTTATTTATTATTATTATACTTTAAGTTCTAGGGTACATGTGCATAACGTGCAGGTTTGTTACATATGTATACTTGTGCCATGTTGGTGTGCTGCACCCATCAACTTGTCAGCACCCATCAACTCGTCATTTACATCAGGTATAACTCCCAATGCAATCCCTCCCCCCTCCCCCCTCCCCATGATAGGCCCCGGTGTGTGATGTTCCCCTTCCTGAGTCCAAGTGATCTCATTGTTCAGTTCCCACCTATGAGTGAGAACATGCGGTGTTTGGTTTTCTGTTCTTGTGATAGTTTGCTAAGAATGATGGTTTCCAGCTGCATCCATGTCCCTACAAAGGACACAAACTCATCCTTTTTTTATGGCTGCATAGTATTCCATGGTGTATATGTGCCACATTTTCTTAATCCAATCTGACTCTGATGGACATTTGGGTTGATTCCAAGTCTTTGCTATTGTGAATAGTGCCGCAATAAACATACGTGTGCATGTGTCTTTATAGCAGCATAATTTATAATCCTTTGGGTATATACCCAGTAATGGGATGGCTGGGTCATATGGATTTTAAAAATTTTGATGTTTTGGTCTCTACCTACTTCAGCTCCTCTCTGATCTTGTTTTTTTTTTTCTTGTCTTCTGCTAGCTTTCGGGCTTGTTTGCTCTTGGTTCTCTAGTTCTTTTAGTTGCGATGCTAGGATGTAGAATTGAGATATTTATAGCTTTTTGATGTGGGCATTTAGTGCTATAAATTTCTGTCTTAACACTGATTTAGCTGCATCCCAAGGATTCAGGTATATTGTCTCCTTGTTCTCATAAGTTTCAAAGAACTTCTTGATTTCTGCCTCAATTTCATTATTTAACAAGGAGTCATTCAGGAGCAAGTTGTCAATTTTCCATGTAGTTGTGTGGTTTTGAGTGAGTTTCTTAATCTTGAGTTATAATTGATTGTGCTGTAGTCTGAGAGATTGTTATTTCAGTTCTTTTGCTTTTGCTGAAGAGTGTTTTACTTCTGATTATGTGATCAATTTTGGAGTAAGTGCCATGTGGCAATAAGAAGAATGTATATTCTGGGTGGAGAGTTCTGTAGATATCTTTCAGGTCTGCTTGATCCAGAGCTGAGTTCAGGTACTGAATATCTTTGTTAATTTTCTCTCTCAGTGATCTGTCTAATATTGTCAGTGGGCTACTAAAGACTTCCACTGTTATATGTAGGGGTGTAAGTCTCTTTGTAGGTCTCTAAGAACTTGCTTTATGAATACTAGGTACTCCTTGTATTGGGTGCGTATTTATCTAGGATAGTTAGCTCTTCTTGTTGATTTGAACGCTTTGCCATTATGTAATGCCCTTCTTTGTCTTTTTTGATCTTTGTTGGTTTAAAGTCTGTTTTATGAGTAACTAGGATTATGACCCCTACTTTTTTCTGTTTTCCGTTTGCTTGGTAAATTTTCCTCCATTCCTTTATTTTAAGCCTCTGTGTGTCTTTTCATGTGAGATGGGTCTCCTGAAGACAGCATCCTAATGGGGCTTGACTCTTTATCCAGTTTGCTACTCTGTGTCTTTTAATTGGGGCATTTAGCCCATTTACATTTAAGGTTAATATTGCTATGTGAGAATTTGATCCTGCCATCATTGTGCTAGCTGGTTAATTTTCAGACTTGTTTATGTGATTGCTTCATAGTGTCATTGGTCTGTGTACTTCAGTGTGCTTTTGCAGTGGCTGGTAACTGTTTTTACTTTCCATAGTTTGTGCTTCTTTCAGGAGTTCTTGCAAGGCAGGCCTGGTGCTGACATGTTCCCTCAGCATTTGTTTGTTTGAAAAGGATCTCGTTTTTCCTTTGCTTATGAAGCTTAGTTTGGCCAGATACTAAGTTCTGGGTTAGGAATTCTTCTTCTTAAGAATGTTGAATATTAGCCCCTAATCTCCTCTGGCTTATAGAGTTTCTGCTGAGAGGTCTGCTGTTAGTCTGATGGACTTACCTTTGTAGGTGACCTGGCCTTTTTCTCTGGCTGCCCTTACATTTTTTCTTTCATTTCAACCTTGGAGAATCTGATGATTATGTGTCTTGGGGTTGGTCTTCTCATAGAGTATCTTACTGGGGTTCTCTTTATTTCCTGACTTTGAATGTTGGCTTGTGTTGCTAGGTTGGGGAAGTTCTCCTGGATGATATCCTGAAGTATGTTTGCCAACTTGGTTTCATTCCCCCTGTGTTTTTCAGGTACTCCAATCAGTCATATGTTCAGTCTTTTTACATAATCCCATATTTCTCAGAGGTTTTGTTCATTCCTCTTCATTCTTTTTTCTCTATTCTTGTCTGCCTGTCTTACTTCAGAAAGATAGTCTTCAAGCTCTGAGATGCTTTCCTCTGCTTGTTCTGTTTGGCTGTATTCATACTTGTAATTGCATTGTGAAGTTCTCATGTGTATTTTTCAGCTCTATCATGTCAGTTATGTTTCTCTCTTAACTGGCTGTTCTGGTTATGAGCTCCTGTAATGTTTTATCATTATTCTTAGCTTATTTGCATTGGATTAGAACATGCTCTTTTAGTTCAGTGAATTTCATTATTACCCACCTTTGGAAGACTACTTCTGTCAATTTATCCATCTCAGCCTTAGCCCAGTTCTGTGCCCTTGCTGGAAAGATGTTGTGGTCATTTGGAGGAGAAGAGGCACTCTAGCTTTTTGAGTTTTCAGTGTTTTTGCATTGATTCTTTCTCATCTTTGTAGGCTTAGCTATCTTTGATCTTTGGGGTTGCTGACCTTTGAATGGGGTTTTTGTGGGGTCTTTTCAGTTGATGTTGTTGCTGCTTTCTGGTTTTTTATAATTATTTATTATTATTATTTTAACAGTCAGGCCACTCTTCTGTAGGGCTCTTGTGGTTTGCTGGGGGTCACTTCAGACCCTAGTTACCTTGGTCCCTTCTGCACTTAGAGGTATCACCAGTGAAGGCTGTGAAACAACAAAGATGGAAGCCTGCTCCTTCCTCTGGGAGCTCTGTCCAAAGGGGGCATCAACCTGGTGCCAGCTGGAATGCTCCTAGTAGGAGGTGTCTGGAGACCCCTTTTAGGAGGTCTCATATAGTCAGGAGGAATGGAATCAAGGACTCGCTTAAAGAAGCAGTCTGGCTGCCCCTTGGCAGAGCAAGTGCCCTGCACTAGCTGCCCAACCTCTCCAGAACCAGCCGCCTGGCAAGACTAAGTCTGCTGAACCACACAGACAGCAGCTGCCGCTCCCCCCAGGTACTCCATTCCAGGGAGAGATCACAGTTCTGTTCATATAACCATGGCTGGAGTTGCTGAAATTCCCATAGGGAGGCCTCACCCAGTGAGGAGGGATAGATCAGGTTCCCACTTCAAGAAACAGGCTGGCCACAATCAGCACAGCACTTGTGGTAGGTTGTGGGGAATTCCTTTTGGTCCCCGGTGCCAGTAGGCTAGAGTGGCTGACTCCAACTGCAGATCTGGTAACTGCCCCTCCCTCCGGGAATTCAGTCCCTTTCAGGCTGTCACCAGCCTGCCACTGCTTGCTGGGTAGAATTCTAAGCCAGTGGGTCTTGGGAGGTGCCATGAGAGTGGAGCCCCACAGGAAGATGCCTCCCTGTATTGAGCCCCCTTTTCAGGGGAATGCCTGGGACCTCTTCCTTGCCAGAATTCGCAGGACTGGAGAATGCAAAACCCCTGGGTTTTCCTGCATGCCCGAGTGAACAAGCGGCTGTTTCACCAAGACTCCACAAAGCTCTGTGCTTCAGACCAAGGCCCTGGTGACTTGGGCTCAGGAGGGCATCTCCTGATACACAGCTTGCGAAGATCCATAGGAAAGGTGTGGCTTCCTGGGCAGGGTCGCACAATTACTCGCCACCTCCCTTGGCTGTGTGGGGGCTCTGTGGCTTCCTGCTGCTCCCAGGTGAGTCATCACCCCACCCTGCTTTTCCTCAGTCTCTGTGCGTCAAGCCGTCTGCCTACTCAGTCCCGTTGTGAGAATCTGGATACCTCAGTCAAAGGTACAGTGTACACTCGCTGTTTTGTGAGAGCCGCGGACCACAGCTGCTTCTAATTAGCCATCCCCTCCCCTGTTATATTTTTCTTATTAGGACACCAGTCACGTTGGATGAGGTCCTACTCTAATTGGGTGTGACCCTTTCTTAGCTTGATTACATCTTTAAAGACCCTATTTCTAAATAAGGTCACTGTGTTAGTATGGGGCTGGGTAATTTACAGAGAAAAAGTGTTTATTTTACTCATGGTTCTGTAGAGTGTATAGGAATCCTGGTGCCAGCATCTCCTTCTAGTGAGGCCTCAGGAAGCTTATAATCAGAAGGGAAAGGGGAGGAGTGTATCACATGGCAAGAAAGGAAGTAAGAGGGAGAGTGGGGAAGCACTACAGTCTTTTAAACAATCAGAGTTTGCATCAGCTCAGAGAGAGAATTCACTCATTACCAAGGGAATGGTGTTGAGCCATTCATAAAGGATCCACCGCTATGAAACAATCACCCCCCACCAGGTCCCACCCTCAATATTGGTGGTTACTTTTCAACATGAGATTTGGAAGGGACAAACATCCAAACCATATCACTCCACCCCAGCTCCCTAAATCTCATGTCTTTCTCACATTGCAAAATACAAGCATGCCTTCCCAATAGTCCCTAAAAGTCCTAACTTGTTACAGCATCAAGTCAAAGTACTAATTCTCACCTGAGACACATCTCTTTCCAAATATGAGCCTGTAAAATAAAAAGACAAGTTGTTTACTTCCAAGGTACAGTAGTTGTGTAGGCATAGACATTCACATTCCAAAAGGGAGAAATTGGCCAAAAGAAAGGGGCAACGTGTCCCATGTGAGTCTGAAACCCAGACTAGAATAGGGCAGTGATGCCCCAGGCCTGGCTCACGTGAGTCTGAAACCCAGACTAAAATAGGGCAGTGATGCCCCAGGCCTGGCTCACAGGACCGTTCTTTTCTCCCAGGCCTCTCAGCCTGTGATGGGAGGGGCAGCCTGGAAGACTTCTGAAATGCCTTTGAAGCCTCTTCCCCATTGTTTTGGATAGTAACACCTGGCTCCCTCTTAGTCAGGCAAATCTCTCTAGCAAGTGATTTTTCTGCAGCCTGCTTATATTCCTCTCCTGAAAAAGATTTTTCTTTTTCTGCCACATAGCCAAGCTGCAAATTTTCCAAACTTTTACATTATGCTTCCCTATTAATTATAAATTCTAATATTAAGTCATTTCTGTGCTCCCACCTCTGATTATAGGTTGTTAGATGCAACCACATCAAATTTTGAACACTTTGCTGCTTGGAAATTTCTTCTACCAGATACCTTAGGTCATCTTACGTTCAGTGCTCCACAGATCCCTAGGGCGTGTACACGTGTCCAGGCTGTTTGCTAGGGCATAAACAGGTGACCTTTACTCCAGTTCCCAATAGCTTCCTAATTTCCATCTGAGACTTCATCAGCCTGGACTTCAGTCTCCATATCTCTATCAGCATTTTGGTCACAACCATTTAACCAGTGTCTAAGAAGTTATAAACTTTCCCTTGTCTTCCTACCTTCTTCTGAGCCCTTCAGACTCTTCCAGTCTCTGCCCATTACCCAGTTCCAAAGTTGCTTCCACATATTCAGTTATGTTTCTATCAACATCCCACTCCTAGGTATCAATATTCTGTTAGTTTGTGCTTGTGTTGTTATAAAGAAACACCTGAAGTTGACTAATTTATGAAGAAAAGATGTTTATTTTGGTTCACAGTTCTGCAGGTTGTACAGGAAGTGTGGTGCCAGCATCTGCTTCTGGCGATGGCCTCACAGAGCTTCCAATAATGGCAGAAAGTGAAAGGGAGTAGTGTATTACATGACAAGAGAAGGAGTAAGAGAGAGAGGAAGGATGTCTTTTTAATAGCCAGATCTTGTGTGAACTCAGAGTGAGAATTCAGTCATTACCAGGGTATGGCACTAAGCTATTCATGAAGGATCCTTCCCATGATCTAACACATCCCCCTAGGCCTCTCCTCCAACACTGGAGGACACATTTTAAGATGAGATTTGGAAGGGACAAACATCGAAAACATCTCAGTCACATAAACAGGAAATGAAGGTTGGGGCTCCAACATGTCTTTTTTGGGGGGCACAGAATTCATCCCACAACAAAAGCCTTTCATTTAATTTTTTTGTTTAGTTGAGAGTAATTCTTTTAAACCACTAATCATTGTCATACTCTCTGTCAGCCTTCAGTAATTTGAATAGCTCATATTGAATCTAGTAGCTCAGAGATAAAACAAAGAGGTTCTAAAAATAGTTATAACTGGTTCTTGGATATTGATTTTGGTCTATTAAGGTATTGTCACAATACCTTCATTTCTAATGTAAGTAGTCTGATTTTATTTGAGACATCAGTAAGGAATCATGTTGATTACACCAACATGGTAGATAAAAGATTTTGGTAGAAAATCTAACAATTATTTGTTAAATATGTTAAATTTGTTAAATATTAAATACCACCCTTATTCAGTCTTAACCCTCAACCGTTTCATTTTCTACATTGCTGCTTCTAGAATTTATTCCTAAACAATTAACTAAAATGTATCTTAGGTTATCATCAGACTGATTTTTGTTTTGTTTTCTTAATATAGCTAGAATCAAATGCATGTATGTCTATCATCAGGTTGCTAGAACTCAGATTTTGAATGTGGTCAATAGATTTGTTTGAATGTTTTGTTACAGAAAATGTAAAGTGCTTGATGTAGAGTAGGTGTAATATTTTAAATACATTCACCATGCATTTATCAAGGCCTTATTGTCTGCTAATCACTGTGCCAAGTTTTGGAGACATAAATATGCTAAGGCAAAAATTCCTTCTCTCAAGAAACAGTCTGTGGAAGACACAACTATGTAAATAGGTGTGTAACACTAAAATATCATAGTAGGAAAATATAATCAGTTATGGGTCCACACATTATTTCCTTTTGGAATGTGAGCCTGCTACCTGTTCTGTTTGTTCGTTTTACAGCCCACATGCTCAGAGGTAAGAATGGCATTCATATTTTAATTGTTTAAAATAATTCAAAAGAAGAATAATAGTTTATGACAAGTGAAACTGATATGAAACTAACATTTCAGTGTTCATAAATAAAATTTTATTGGCACACAGTTCTTCCCATTCTTGGTGGATTATCTATGGCTTTTCTTATGCTATATTTAGGTAGTAGAATACTTACGACAGAGATGCTGTGGTCCTTGAAGCCTAAAATGTTTATTATTTAGCCCTTTCTAAAAAATGTTTAGCAACGCTTGTAAAAGGTGCTTTTGGAATAATGAAGAAAGGGTGACTATTATTTTTTGAAAAACTAACAGTGACTTGTGACTATGAAGAAATTTGCATTTAACTTTTATTCACTTGAAAGTACTGAGAGAAAGAACTCAAGAAAACTGCAAGACTGTTTATTGATAGGTAGATCCTGAAATTTACCAGTTTATGGAGCAGCCAGAGGTAAGTGGTGCCCAGGAAAGGATCACGTGTGAATAAGACACATATTATTTGTCCTGGGACCTTTCAAGTTTAATCTGAGAGATATAGCGTTAATTTTAATTTTTCACATGCCCCATCTTCTTACTAATCTTTCTTTCTATCTAACACCTGTAATTTCTAGAGAATTATTTGAAAATAACTGTCCATTCCTGAGGCTATTGTGTTTCAGTCCACTAGAACCCTCCAGCAGACCAACGGGAACCTCGAGAAGTGCCTATAAACTCCACTTTCTTACCATTACCAGGGAGGCAGTGCAGAGTTGGGTATTTTAGAAAAGCCAACCTTAAATCCTTTCTATTGAGGCTCATTGATCAATAACGAGTCACCACACTTACAAATGGTTTAATGTAAACAAATAGTTTTTTAATTTAAAAGTTTCTGATATTTTAATTCAGTAACTGAGAATTCATCCAGAATGAATCATCTGAATGTACAAAAAGAGTCACTTAGAAAAGGAATAACTTTCCTTATCTTTCTTCCTGGACTGAACTAATTTTTTCTACATAAAATGTCTATTGTTTCCTTCTCTATTTCACAAAAGTAGCTTTATTTTTATGAAACTTTCCTCTTTTCCCTTTTCTTTTTCTTTCATTTTCTAATAGAACAAAGCAGAAAGTGAAAATTTTCTCTTGGACTTGATTTGAGAGTGGAAAAGATTTTTTGTAGGCATAAAATGAATGACAGAAAGATAACATTTTGATATCTCTGAGATAATGCTGGATGATGTTAACTGTAGCTTAAATTTACTTCCCAGCTTGCCTTGGGTTGGAATATCACTTTCAGATCACTAAATACTAAGGATGCAAAGATGGTTCTATAAGTTACAATTGTATGTTACATCAATTGTACATTTCTTCAAAGATCATTCAAGGCTTTTTAAAAAATTGTTTTGAGGTATATTCTAAGTATTCCCAGGCTGGAGGGCAAAGGAATTATATAAATTTAGCTTCTTTATACTCTAAGGCTATAATACTCACACTTATCTGATCTCTTGAAACTCAAAGTAGACATTTTAAAGTGTCTATCATTGATATATTCCATATGTGTTTGATATCATAGGTCAACTGTATTTTATTTTTATATTTGGGAAAAATATTCTTTAAATAGCAGTATATAGTTATAACCTGCAATGTAGAACTTTTTAAAATCTATATCAGTTACATTAGTATAATTCTATTGTGAATTTTTTTCATACTACAAACTGAAAGAAAACAGTTTTCAAAGAAATAGAAATTATTAAAAAATGAAAAATACAGATCATAAGCCTAGTATTATAATTTTCCATGTATTTTATTCATTGTCATAAGCTTATTGTCACTGCAGTTCTACTTAAGAGTTGAGAAAAGTGGATACTAATTTTCCCAGGCAGGTCTACTTTTGGAGCACAAATATAATGCTGCTATAATTTGAAGATGACTAGTGTTCACACTGTGAATGCATCTGAAGTCACATTCTGCAGAATACCAGATACCTATGACTCAGAAAACGGGTGAGCTTTTCCCAGAAGTTCACGGATCAGTTAAAAGAATTTTTGCAAGACATTTAATTAAAAGACAGATGAATACATAATCTCTCTCTTCTTATTCCTTATCTGAAAGGACATAGATACAGAATATTTTTAGTTATCTTCAATAATTATGAGTTAATCAAAACTTTAACTTTTCTGACAATACATAATTATGCAGTATTTCAAATTTTAGCTCTAAGGCAACTAGAAAATTTTCCAAAGATATTTTTGTATTAGGAGTGTATATATTTATATTGATATTTATATAATATGTGACATGTAATATATGATAAAAATTCCAAGTGAAATTAACACAACTATTTTTACATATATCAAAGGCAAATACGTTAACTAGTACATTATTTTACTCAGGATTTATTTCTTTTATGTGTATGAGACTACTTAGTTTAACCTATCTGTAAGTACAAATGGATTGTCTCAGTATTGCATATCCATTGCTTATGTTTTTGGGCTTATGTTTGCCCTAAAACCATAAGAATAATTAAATATATGTATACTATTTTGGCTTAAGACATTATTTTAGATCAAGTTGGACTATAATCCTTGAAGTGGGTTTTTATCTCTACATGCAATAAACAGTACATATCTCACATAGGAAAGAGTAATTGAGCTCTGCCTTCATCCTCCTTAATAAACCAGACTGGACCCTATTTCTCCAACTCCAGTAAGTTTCATATTCCCTGGCAAAGCAGATTAAATCAAGCTGATAATGAAGAAGAAGAAGAAGGAGCTAATAGTGGGAAGCAGAAGCATTGCATAATCAGTTATACCATACTGAGGTCATCATCCTTTAGGTGCACTTTTTGAAACTGACTAGTAGGCTCCAGAGAACTTTTGAATTTCAAATAAACATTTGTAATTGTGTGTCAAAAACCTGTATCAACTACAAGCACAAACATGCACATCAATCGCAGTGCATCTTAAGTAACAATTTTAAATTCAGAAAATTGTACTGGGAACAAAACAAGAAAGTTAACCTTGGACCTATAGCAAGAAGTGGCATGTGCAAGTGTGTCTGTTAGTAATTGGAGTGGGACATGGTTTTTAAAGTCTTAGTTGAAAATTTCTAAAAATGTTTAAGATAAGGTGCTTTTAGAATTTTTCAAATATCACTCATTTTACTCATCTATCTTGTAACAATTCTTTTTTTTCATTTGCCTGCCAAATTGGTCATAATATAGAAATCAGGTATGGTTTAAATTATATTAATTTTGCTTATTAAAAATGTATGCAAATATGCTACTAGAAGTTAACTTCTCTTTCAAGGTATGTCGATTATACTTCAATAAATTTGTGTATATTACTTTCAAAAGCTATTATGTTGAAGAGATTTGTATACTTTTAAAATTTTATGAAAATTATTTAATTGAGAAAGAGTAGTTGAATAGCCAAAAAAAGTGAAACTTGTATTTAATATAAAGTTCCTAAGAACTTTATATTTCCTAAGAACTTCCTGAGAAGGCACAGGGTTTAGAAAACTTACACAGGGATAGTATCTAATTTGGAGGTAAAGCCCTTCTTTTGATATAACAAGAAAGCAAAGATGGGATATATTAGGATTGATGTAGATTTACAGGTGGATTTGGGAAGTTAAGGAAGATCCAACCCTTTGTCTTCTCTGTTCTCAGTGGAATAGAAAGAGATTGTATTAGTCCATTTTCATGCTGCTGATAAAGACATACCCAAGACAGGGCAACTTACAAAAGAAAGAGGTTTAATGGGCTTAGAGTTCCACATGGCTGGGGAGACCTCATAGTCATGGCAGAAGAAAAGGAGGAGCAAGTCACATCTTATGTGGATGGTGGCAGGCAAAAAGATAGCTTGTGCAGGGAAACTCACCCTTTTTTATTTTATGTTTTTTGACATGGAGTCTCACTCTGTCATCCAGGCTGCGATGCAGCGGCAAAATCTCGGCTCACTGCAACCTCTGCCCCCTGAGGTCAAGTGATTCTCCCTCAGGCTCCCGAGTAGCCAGGAATACAGGCATGCACCACCACACCTGGCTAATTTTTGTATTTTTAGTAGAGATGAGGTTTCACCAAGTTGGCCAGGCTGGTCTTGAACTCCTGACCTCAGATGATCTGCCTGCCTCGGCCTCCCAAAGTGCTGAGATTGCAGGCATGAGCCACTGTGCCCAGCCCAGAAACTCCCATTTTTAAAACCATCAGATCTCATGAGACTTATTAACTACCATGAGAATAGCATGGGAAAGACATGCCACCATGATTCAGTTATCTCCCACTGGGTCCCTCCCACAACACATGGGAATTCAAGATGAGATTTGGGTGGAGACACAGCCAAACCATATCATTCTGCCCCTGCCCCCTCCCAAATCTCATGTTGTCACATTTCAAAACCGATCATGCCTTCCCAACAGTCTCTCAAAGTCTTAACTCATTTCAGCATTAACTAAAAAGTTCACAGTCCAAAGTCTCATCTGAGACTAGGCAAGTCCTTCCACATTTGAGGCTGTAAAATTGAAAGCAAGTTAGTCAGTTGCTAGATACAATGAGAGTACAGGCACTGGGTAAACGCAGCCATTCCAAATAGAAGAAATTGGTCAAAACAAAGGGGCTACAGTCCCCATACAAGTCCAAAATCCAGCGGGGCAGTCAAATCTTAAAGCTCCAAAATGGTTTCCTTTTATTCTCTCTCTCACATGTAGGTCATGTTGATGCAAGAGGTGAGCTCCCACGGCCTTGGGCAGCTCCGCCCCTATGGCTTTGCAGGGTATAGACCTCCTCTTGGCTGCTTTCATGGTATGGCACTGAGTGTCTTGGCTTTTCCAGGCACACAGTGCAAGCTGTTGTTGGATCTACCATTCTGGGGTCTGGAGGACCATGGCCCTCTTCTCACAGCTCCACTAGGCAGTGCCCCAGTAGGGATTCTGTGTGGCAGTTCTGACCCCACATTTCCCTTCTGCATTACCCTAGCAGATGTTCTCCTTGAGGGCCCCACCTCTGCATCAAACTTCTGCCTGGGCTTCCAGGTGTTTTTGTACATCATCTGAATCTAGGCAGAGGGTCCCAAACCACAATTCTTGACTTCTGTGCATCCGCAGACTCAACACCATGTGGAAGCTGTTAAGGCTTGGGGTTTCCACCCTCTGAAGCAACAGCCCAAGATGCACTTTAGCCCCTTTTAGTCATGGCTGGAATGACTGGGATGTAGGGCACAAAGTCCCTAAGCTGCACACAGCATGAGGACCCTGGGCCCAGCCCATGAAACCACTTTTTCCTCCTAGGCCTCCAGACCTATAATGGGAGGGACTGCTTATGGAGACCTCTGACATGCCCTTGAGACATTTTCTCCACTGTCTTGGGGATTAATATTTGGCTCCTCATTACTTATGCAGATTTCTGCAGCCAGCTTTAATTTCTCCTCAGAAATGGGATTTTCTTTTCTATTGGACTGTCAGACTGTGAATTTTCTGGAGTTTTATGCTGTTTCCCTTTTAAAACTGAATGACTTTAACAGCCCCCAAGTCACCTTTTGAATGCATTGCTGCTTAGAAATTTCTTCTGCCAGATACCCTAAATCATCTCTCTCAAGTTCAAAGTTCCACAAATCTCTAGGGCAAATCTAGGGGAAATCTCAGGGGCAAAATACCTCCAGTCTCTTTGATAAAACAACAAGATTCACCTTAGTTCCAGTTCCCAACAGGTTCCTTATCTCTATCTGAGACCACCTCAGCCTGGGTTTCATTGTCCATATCATTATAAGCACTTTTGACAAGCCATTCAACAAGTCTCTAGAAAGTTCCAGACTTTACCATATTTTTCTGTCTTCTTCTGAGCCCTTCAAACTGTCCCAACCTCTGCCTTTTACCCAGTTCCAAAGTTTCTTCCACATTTTTGAATATGCCACAGCAGCGCCCCTCTACCTGGTACCAATTTACTGTGTTAGTCCATTTTCATGCTACTTAATAAAGACATACCTGAGACTTGGCAATTTACAAAAGAAAGAGATTTAATGAACTTACAGTTCCACATGGCTGGGGAGGCATCACAATCACGGTGGAAGGCAAGGAGGAGCAAGTCAAATCTTATGTGGATGGTGGCAGGCAAAAAGAGAGTTTATGTGGGGAAACTCCCATTTTTAAAACCATCAGATCATATGAGACTTATTCACTATGATGAGAACAACACGGGAAAGATCTGCTGCCATGATTCAATTACCTCCCACTGGGTCTCTCCCACAACATTTGGAAATTCAAGATGAGACTTGGGTAGGGACACAGCTAAACCATATCAGGGATGTTGAGTTAAAATAGGAGTTGTAAGTCAAGGGAGCACACATTGAATAGAAAACGTATGTATTAAAAACTGAGCCAGATTTGAAGGTCTGTTTGGGGTAGAGGATTATTAAATGTTGCTCCATTTCTCAATTGCGTATGTGGAATATCCATCATCAATGGATGGGGTTTTGACCTATAAAAATAATTGAAATAAGGTTGCAAGGGATATTGTTTCAAAAGTTTCAACATATGATAGATCACAGAGTTTCACAGATAGGAGAAAGTAAAGGGCTAATAAACTGAGTGGAAGTAAGTCAGTGGACTAGGGCCTTGATGTTAAACAATAGTCAGAATATGTAGCTGAAGAAGCAACTAGAAGGAGAAGAAGTTGTGGTCAGAATCTGGGGTGTTTGGATTAGTGATGTTGGATGTGGAGCAATTTTGTAAAACAATTTGGTCAGGCTATGTTGTCATTAAAGAGTAAAGAGGAAGAAAGGAGAAGATCATAGACATGAGAAAAATAAAGTACTAAGAAGTAGGCTATTGTGTGGGCGTTCATGTTGAGTCACTTAAGACAGAACTTGGGAGAGAGAGGAAAATTTTGAGCCACCAGTCACTTCTTAAAAGAATCAGGGGATACAAACATGAGGATGGAAGAGGACAACAACAAGAGTGGATGGTGGTAAAGACAAACTGAGCAGTATTTTTCGTAAGGCAGTTTTAGGGAATTATCTGTTTATGAGTTGTGATTTATCTGGCAAAATAAAACAAAGAATACAAATCTTATCTCCTGATCTTGAGGCACAAGTTTATGATGTGACCAAATTTTAGGGAAACTGTGATTTTAGATTCAATTAAGACAAGTATAAGGAGCAATCTCAGAAAGGCTGAGGACGTTTGTGGAGTTTGCTGATAATGGAGCTGTATATGCCAAGGCACAGTGAAAAATGTTCCAGGGAAATGGCCGAGTCAGGAGCAAAACTATGTGAAACTTATTGAGGATAAAGGTATGGCAAAGATCTAATGGCCAGGGATTTTGAATATAGGTGTCAGTTGGTGAAATCTGTGAGCTATGTGTGGTAGTCTAAAAGAAAATTGCTTTAAAGAGAGTGGGCTTCAACCCTGGACTAGGTTTAGATAAGAGGCATTTTGGGTGCTAAATTTAAGAACAGTCACTCTCAGGGTCATGCACACACAGGAATGCCTCTTGAACTACACTGAGAGGGTTCTTTTTTAAAGAGTTACAACCTTGAGTTCACTTTTGCTTCACCCTTGTCCTGGTCCTTGTGTCTTCAGAATAATCATCTTACTATGCCTGTGGCTGGAATACTATTTATCCCAGGGGTTGCATCCTCTGCACATGAATGTATGCTACATTATGAGAAAGTATGCTACTATATATCTTTTCTGTCTTGTGCCATTAACTGATTTTGTGCCAGAAATGCATTTTTTGGCTTCTGTAGACACATGGGTTAGTATAATTTTCTGTCCTTAATCATCAAAAAGTTTGTGATGAAGCTGATTCTTCCCAATGATCTTTAAAATAGCTTTGTGAAGTTCTCAGAGCTATACTATTGAGGGTATTGATTAGAATCATAATTTATAAGCAACTCTGCAGAAAATTTTTATTGTGCCAAGTTTCCTCATCAGACATAATTGTTTTGTTTGCCATTTAGGTGGATGTTTTTATGCCTGTAGTAAAATGTAGTAATATATATATATGGGTCCTGAGAATTTCTGTTTAAATTGAATTCTAGACATTTTATATAGTTTTTGCTTGTATTATAGAATAATATCTCTATATTTTGTACTTCTTGCTAGTATATGAACAAGTATTATTGATGCATAATTATACAATTTCCCATTAATAAACATCCATACTAATAGTGATTCAATTGATTTTCTTGCATTTTCTGTATAGACAATAACTTACATATAAAATGATAATTTATCTCACTTTCTTCTCAATGTTTGTATCAGATATGTAATTTTATTTACTTTTTACCTTTACCAAATGTCAGTAAAATGCTAAATAGTAATGGCAATAGAATTCATCCTTGTTTTTTCTTGATTTTGTATGAAAACTTCTACTTACCTAAGTTATATGTATCTGCATCTTAATTTCTTTATCTGTAAAGATAATAATGGTACCTAATACACATGATTATATGGGGATTAAATGACATGATTACATATACAATGATGAAATATGTTTCTTGGCCTGCTTGGAATCCAAATAGTAGAGATATTTCTAGTATAAAACAAAGATTCAGCTGGGCTCAGTGGCTCACGCCTGTAATCCCAGCACTTTGGGAGGCCGAGGCGGGCGGATCATGAGGTCAGGAGATCCAGACCATCCTGGCTAACACGGTGAAACCCTGTCTCTACTAAAAATACAAAAAAATTAGCCGGGTGTGGTGGGCACCTGTAGTCCCAGCTACTAGGGAGGCTGAGGCAGGAGAATGGTGTGAACCCAGGAGGCAGAGCTTGCAGTGAGCCAAGATCGCACCACTGCACTCCAGCCTGGGCGACAGAGCGAGACTCCATCTCAAAAAACAAAACAAAACAAAACAAAAAAACACAAAAAGATTCAAAGATATAAAACATGCTGGAAAAGATCAGAGCCTTGAAGAATAGATTCGGGAGACCTAACATACTGTGGTAGACAGGCTCTATGGTCACCACCATGATTCTTGCTTGCTCGTCTTCATGTCTTTTACTTTGTAAATCTATCACTTTGTATGTGAGTGAGATATTTGACTTGCTTCCAAGCAATTGAATACAGCAAAGGTGACAGGATGTACTTGATTTTGTGTATGTGATAATGTTAAGACTGCAACCTGTCTTGCTAGGAAACTCTTATCCATTGCTGGCTTCCAAAAATAAACTATCCTGTTGTGAGCAGCCATATAGATAAATACATATATCAAATAGCTGAGGAAGACTTCAGTCTGAAAATCCATTAGGAACACTGCCAAAAACCACATGATGTTGAAAGTCAGTCCTTCCTCAGTTAAGTCTCTGAGAAAACTGCACTCCTGGTCAATGTTTTAATCGCAGGCTTATGAGACCCTGGAGAACAGGATCTAGCTAAGCTGTGCTCTGATTTATTTCCCACAGGAGCTGTGTGCTAATGTATAATTCTTTAAGATGCTAATTTTATGGAAATTTACACAGCCATAGAAAACTAAAACACATGTGAAAAATAGGAATCCCAGAGAGGGAAAAAAAAGCAAAGAGAAGGAATAGTGAAAATAGCATTGTTACTAGAAAAATATTTTCCTGAACTGCAATGTTGAATTAGCAGATGAAAAGGACTCATTGAGTTTTAGCACATTCTATGACAAATGTTGTGGTGAAATCTTAAAATCCAAAGAAAACAGGGACATGAAAAACCTCCATGAAAAAGGAATAAGTTACTTACAAAACAACAATCGATCCAAAAAATGAACACAACATGAAGGAAAATGCAAAGAAGCGGAAAGGAAATATTTATTAGTAAAGGAAATATGTATTGGAATATATTTTACATATTTAGTTAATTTAACTCTAATGGATAATGGGAGATTAACTAGGAATGCCGAAGTGTTTTTACAGGCCTCTTGAAATAGAACACCCTAGAAGAGGCTAATCCACTGCCTCCATCCCAACTCACCAGAGGAGTTTTTAGAACAGTTTAAAATGTGAAGAAAAAAGTTCAAAAATATATGAATTCAAGCTGGGCACAGTGGCTCATGTCTCTAATTCTAGCAATTTGGGAGGCTGAAGCAGACTGTGTAACATGGTGAAACCCCATGTCTACAAAAAAAATACCAAAAAATCAGCGGGCATGGTGACATGTGCCTGTAGTCCCAGCTACTCAGGAGGCTGAGGTGGAAGGATCACTTGAGCTCAGGAGGTCAAGGCTGCCATAAGCAGTGATGGGGCTAGATTCTATATTTTTAAAAAAGGAGATAAAGTCAGTCATAAAATATTTATGTATAAATCACAGTTTTATTTGATTTACTCAAAATGTGACAATTGAAATTATGGAGAACTATGAAAATAGAGTCACATGCTCCAAACTTCTACCTACCAAAGATAGTATCTTACTACACGAACACATACATTTATGTCTGTGTGGATTTGCACATACGAAGTCTCACATATGAATTATAGTAATTTATGCCTCTAAAGCTACTACATATCACAAACATAAAGTATTTTATACACACAAATGCACACATACAGACATATAATTATCTTATATCCTTAAAGTATGTTCTATGTGAAAACAAGGCAACCTGATCTGAAATATCTATTTAATTGTTTCTTAAATATTTTTTCATCTTCAGCAATAAATGATAAAATCACTCTGGCCAAATTGGTAGCTATTAGCAGCTACTAAGGGCTGCTTGGTGTTCCTCAGATCACCTGCCTTAGATGCCTCTGCATAATCTAGCAGATCCCTGGTTGTATATTTGCCTTTAAGGATCAATGTGACAAGACTACAATTAAATGTTATGTATTTTTCCATTAGCATTTAATAGTAGAATCTTTGTGTTTACTGTCTGTGTTTTATTAGATTTTTGCTACCATAAGTTCTAGATTCAACCATAATAAAAATTAACTTATTAGAGTTAGTTATAGGTTAATATTAGGATTAAAAAGGATTTAGAAGCCATGTAGCCAAACATTCTCATTTTACAGATGAGAAAACTGAGTCAGAGACAGTAATTACATACAAAAGTCCACATTGGAACTAGAGGCCAAAAAAAAAAAAAAAAAAAAAGAGGCTAAACCATGAGCTTCTAACTCTCAGCTCAATTTTATTTTCCATTATTCAAATTAGTATGTAATAATCAATGAAGAATTAGTGAACAACATTATAAAAATGAAATTTATGAGATGTCAAATGAACTCAAAGTCAAAATTTCCTTTAAATAACTGTAGAGTGCCAAATCAATTCGTGTCTTAGGCATTCAGACGAAGTGTTTCTAAACTGCCTTCAAAAGATTCATTTGGAATGCTTATTAAATTCACAGATTTGGGGGCCCTAAATAAACACATTAAATCACAGTTTCCATGAAAATATTGATATTTCATGACTGATAATCTTCATATTTAGTCAATGCCCCAGCTTGTTCCTGTCATCAGATAAATTTGAAAACCCTGTGATAGACTGCAGCTATAGCCAAATAATAGTGTATTTCGGTAGCAATGAAGCCAAGGAGGATCTATGTTCATAGCTTTGCCATTGAGAGCAGGTAGAATTGATGTGATTGAGTGATCAATCACATTGCCCACATTAGGAGAGGCAGAATCACTGTATTTTTGTCATTATAAATTACTTTTCCATGATTTGTGTTGTGATTTCTTGACAATCCTATAACCACAATGAACTCTAAGGAAGGTATTACTTAAAAATTTTTGTAGGCTTATGGTTGCTTAATAGAAGTAAACAAGATTGATGAACTCAAGAATCAACTCATTGGAAGTGCTATATCCTTAAGAATAATCTGTTAAATATTCTTGAAAACAAAACATATTGAGGAGAAAAGTCATTTTTAATAAGGTAAAAATAAGCATGCCTTAGAACTCCCATACAAGCAAATAAATTTCAAGAAAAAAAGGTCAAAACAATTTTTGTTTTTAAAAAAAAGCTTTAGGTTGGATGTTGCCCCAGAGTTCATATATATATATACTTCTGTCATTTGTATGCCCTCTGAAATTTATACATAATTTCTTTGTAACATGCATAGGGGCATTTTTTCCTCCATGTAGGAAAAACTCAACCTCAAAGGAGGTCATACCCCCAAATGGCTAAGAAATATTACAATAAAGGGGAAAAATTAACATAGTGCAGAAAAAAGTTCTAAGTAAAGGATAATGTTTTAGAAATGCAGTTAAATCCATTCAAACTATTGTTTGTGAAACATGTTCCAATATATTGACATTTCTTTCCTTAATGATGCGTGTCAGAAACCTGCAGTTCTAAGTGTTCTCATTACCTGAGAGCAATTGCTGTTGTCATACAGAATACATTGATGGTTAAGGAAAAAGAGAGCAATTTCTATCCACGTGAAGTATAAATTTATATGAATAAACATTACTATAACTAAATTGTATACATGGTTATAAATAAAAGTTGGAAATCTTAGAGTAAATAACTAATTTTCTGTTCTGTACATTCCTCATTGTATCACAAAAAATAGTTTTTTGATGTTAAAACTGCTTGGTCTATTTTGTCCAAGCTGATTACTTCTATAAACAACATTTACTAGACAACAAGAAGCAAATAGTTTCATAAAAAAGAAAAATAAAATATTTTAAAAAGCAGGGACATAGTTAAACTTCTACAATTTTCACACAACAAGGATAAAAATAAGTAAAATTGGATTTTCTTTCTGTTTTCATATGAATATAATATTGAGTAAATTATTGGTGTCTTAGTTCTTTACCACTCCCCCCGTTAGGAATAACTATCACAACTTGTGTGAACTTGTATACAAAAGTATAAAAGGAAATACAGATGTATTGTCATATTATTATAACACTCACCTTGAAAATACAGATGCATATTATGACATATGACTATGAATCAGTGATTCTACCGGAAAAAAATTATTTCTTAGCATCACTTTAGATTCCACTTTTTTTACTTCTCTGAAATTTAAGTAATATATCTTTTTCCATCCCTAAAAATAAATATTTTTTCAATAAATATTTATTGATGTTAATTATTATAAAGAAAAAAAGAATAAACACAAACTTTTTCTTGGCTCACAAAGACTCAGGGGAGAAAAAATATTGCTACTTCCTTCCCATATACCTACCACATTTTCTTCTCATGAAACATTTCTAATGCTACATGTAAGGCATATAGTCACTGCTAATACTATATGAAAAGTATGCAATCTGTTGAATTCAAAACTCAAACTGAGTTAAATAAACTTTGCCACCAAACACACAGATACAAATCCATTTGGGAACCTGACTGAGAGAAAAATAGGACAGTATCTTATTTAAAGAAAATATCCTTTTTAGTAAAGAATTTCTTTTGATGGTCCAACAACAGATAATCTTTTATTCATTTATGTTTTATGAATGTATACTTTGCTTCCAGCTCATTTTTAAAAACATGGAATTCTTTGTTATGCTATGGTAAATGTAGATTGTGAAAGAGTGATATTTACATGGAATTTAATGAGAAGTGGAATCCTACTGATACTCTAAATTGTAAAAATAAAACAAAGCTTAAGATATAAAATATTATCATTATTGAGGCCGGGCCTGGTGGCTCACACCTGTAATCCCAGCAGTTTGGGAGGCCGAGGCGGGCGGATCACGAGGTCAGGAGTTTGAGACCAGCCTGGCCAAGATGGTGAAACCCCATCTCTATTAAAAATACAAAACTTAGCCAGGCTTGGTGGCACATGCCTGTAATCCTAGCTACTCAGGAGGTTGAGGCAAGAGAATTGCTTGAGCCTGGGAGGTCGAGGTTGCAGTGAGCTGAGACTGCGCCACTGTACTGCAGCCTGGGTGACAGAGAGAGACTCTATCTCAGAAAAAAAAAAATATATGTATATATATATATATATATCATTATTGGTATCACTAAAGTTAATTTTCATGTAAGTTAATCTTATTCTTTCTCCAGCAGTCTTCCCCCTATTTTGTCATTGTTAAACATTGTCCAGAAAATTTAGAGTGTCTTAGTTCTAATAGGTTGCCCACTGTTTTTCTTGAATTTTCTGTACAATCATATTTTTGTGAATGAAAACAATATAGTATTTTCCAATCTTTATATAATTGTCTTGAACGTCTAGTTTATTGTTGAATATTAAGAAATTCAGAGAGTACTTGTGTTTTCTTCCCAACCTTAAAGACAATGTTCAATGTTTTACCATTAGTATGCTTACTCATATTTTGTGATAGATTATTGTCTTCTACAGTGGTGATGCTAAGGAAGTTCTCTATTTGTAGTCTTCTCAGCATTGCTTTTTTCTTTTTATAAAATGAGAAATTTGGGATTAAAATTTTTGCTTTGTCCAGCCTCTGCCTTGAATCTACTGCAAGGCTGTCTGCTTTCTCCCTCAATGCATTGACATGGTGTATTACATTAATTTATTTTTAAAGTATGATGATTTCACTTAATCATGATTATCATTTTCTGTTTGTAATACACTATGTAAAATATTTGTCTGTTATAAATAAGTTGAATGACAATAACTTTTGTAATATTTTTGACTATGGATTTGTTATAAAGGTTCTGGTATCTTCTCTACAGAATCAATTTTTCCCCCCTTTTCAATTATATAGATTAGATTTTGTTAGATAAAGGTTATCTTATTAAGGTTTTGTAAACAGTGTCCTACAAAATTATCTGAGTCTTGGGGCTTTTATCTAAGTAAATTTTTGACTAATTGATTTAATAATTTAAATATATTTTTATATTTATTCTTGTGATATTTTTGGAAATTTATATTTTAAAAATATTCATTTAGCAAATTTTTATCATTCCTGGACATAAATGTGTTGATTGCGTTCTCATTTTTTTGAATATTTCATTTTATATTCCATCTTCCATCTTCCATCATTTTTTATATTCCATTTTATATTCCATCTTCCATTTTATATTCATAGTTGCATTCCATTTTCTTCATATTGCTACATATTTCTTTCTAATTTTCTGGAGCAAGTTCACTAGTGATTTATTGTCTTTATTAATTTTTACAAAACAACTTGTACTTTGTTGATAATCTATTAGCATTTTTCTTTTATTTTTATATTTAATTATTATCTATTCTTATCTATATAATTTCCTTTATTTTCTTTTTTTTTTAATTTACATTTTTGTTTTTCTAACATCCTGAGCTGATTGCTTAGATTGGAGTGGCAGACAATGGCCTGTCGGCCAAATCCAGCGCTCTGCCTGTTTTGTATGACTTGCATGTTAAGAATGAATTTTGCATTTTTAAGGAGTTGAAAAAAACACTAAAAGAATAACAGTTGTGACATATGAAAACTGTATGAAATTAAAATTTCAGCACTCATAAATAAAATTACATTGTAACACAGCTGTGTCATCCATTAATCAACTTTGGCTGTTTTCTTATTACAACAGCAGAGTTGAGTCATTACAACAGAGACTCCGTTTAGCATTCTCATTGCTTTGCATTGCTCTTCAGTGCACTATACACAGTGATGTAGCTGAAACATGACAGCATTTTGAGAAAATGTACACTGTTGTAACATTTTGTTTTATCTTTGCATACCCATCAAATCAAAATAAGTAAAGAAAATGTGGACTTTGAATTTTGTGCATTTAAGGCACATTGGATTCTGCATTATCTTAGTATTAAATTAGATGGAAATATATTGTGTTTTACTATTTATTGGCACTACAGCTGTGCTTAAAAATGCAGTATACAGTAACATTACCAGAGTAAGCACTCATCATATTACTAACTCACAGGAAAGTAGCCTTCCTGTGAGAACTGAAAAATTAAAACTTACAAAAGAAACATCTCATCATAGCAGAATTTATTCACAAAGGTAAAAAATAAAAATGTAGCTGAAAACAAGATTATTGGCTCATTTGTTAGCTGAGAAGAAAAACTGTTGTTGGTGGCGAGTTAATTAAATTACTTTTGATTGCATCAGCTGAATAAATATGTTCAGAGAAATTGAACTAGCTAATGACAATCTTTTGTCAAGAATAATTTTTCACAGAGCTTAAAACATTGGGAGCAAAAAGAATAATTAAAAAGCACAGTAGATAATTTGGAGTGATTTTTCTCAGTTCTTAATGATTTAACAGATATACTGATACTGTTCTGCTGTTAATTTGAACTCAGTGTTAATTTTAAAGTGACTGAAGAATTAGCTTCTATGAATAGTCTGCATGAAATAATTATAAAGGAACATATTTTCAGAGAAGCTTAAAAAATGGATTTCAATACAACCTGAAGTGGAATCCACTAAGAAGTGTTCAAACAGATGGTAGTAAAAATAGCTATGGAGCAGGAAAATGCTTAGTTGGACAAATTAAACAGTGTGTAATATTGTAAGCTGCTGAAACACTATGTCTATTAATTGTATTATTTATCAACAGATTTCTTGGCATAAATTTTTGAACTACAATGTATTATTAAACCAGTATTGTCAATGGTGAATTTCCTTTTCTCTCATGGACTTGATGGTCATCGGTTTCACAAATTTTTATCAGAAATAGAAGCAGAATACCCTAACACATCCTGTCATGCCATGGTCGAATAGCTTAGCAGTAGGAAAGATTTTTGTTTTGTTTTGTTTTGTTTTGTTTTTTGAGACCAAGTCTCGCTCAGTCACCCAGGCTGGAGTGCAGTGGCGCACGGTCTCTGCTCACTGCAAGCTCCGCCTCCTGGGCTCATGCCATTCTCCTGCCTCAGCCTCCCAAGTAATTGGGACTGCAGGTGCCTGCCACCAAGCCCGGCTAATTTTTTGTATATTTTTTTAGTAGAGATGGAGTTTCACTGTGTTAGCCAGGATGGTCTCGAACTCCTGACCTCATGATCCGCCCGCCTCAGCCTCCCAAAGTGCTGAAATTACAAGCGTGAGCCACCATGCCTGGCCAATAGGAGTTTTATTGTGATATTATTTTGCTTTTAGCTTGGGCTTGAGATTGAATTTTTTTCTTCCTGCAAAATATTTCCCTCAGTCTTTATCACCAAATACTGACTGACTTTAGAAATTAGATTTTGCAACAGACTTAATTATCATAGTTATCTTAGAAATTAGATTTTGCTACAGACTTAATTATCGTAATTAGGTATCTTAGTTATCTTAAGTACATAATTAAGATCTCACATTCTCATACGAATTGGTAGTAGATATATTTTTTGAGCCCAAACTACAGTTTTAGCAGCATTTTTCAGATTTTGATTTAGATAAAAAAGAAATGTTCAGACTTTGAAATCATTTTGTGCAATGGAGAAGTTTCCACCAAATTGTTGATTGATTTGCTATATAATCAAATGCTAAAAGGGAAATATCAAGAGAAGAATCTAATGAAATTTTGTAAATTCCTTTTAAGTGATGAGTGTGCCCAATTAAAATCACATGCTAGTGGAGTGATATCAGTATACTTTTCACACATAAGTATGTGTGAGAAGACATTTTCAAAGATGAAATACACAAAATCTCCTTATATATTATTATCTGATGAATATTTACAATTGATTGTGGAGATAGGAAACATTAAGGAGCTCAATTGATCAAACTGTTATGCCTCCCCAAAAGAATTTCATTCTTCACAGTGGTAGACCTTATTACAAAACATTATACTCAATTATGATTATTATATTATAAATTTTGTCAACTAAAGTTTGTAGAAATTTGTTTCCTCTTTTGTTATATAAGTACTTATATAATATCCTTGGTTTTTACCTCTTAGTCTATAATGATACAAAATACTTCCTCTTTGGCTCTTTACAAAAATGTTAGATGATCCCATTATGTATATCTAATATACATAATAGATAATTTTAGGAACTTTCCTTTTAAAATTATCTTCCCTTTTAATTTCTGGCTGTGGTTCTACAGATTTTTTTTCTGTTTATGGACAAATTTTCTGGCTTCTTTGTATGCCTAGTAACTTTTCTTTATATGCTAGATCTTCTGATTTTTGCATTTTGAAATGCTGGTTTTTCTTATAGTCTTTTAAAGATCGTTTAATTTCATTATGTAATGCAGTTCAGTTTGATTCATTAATGGCTTTTTTTTTTAAAGCTGTGTAAAAAGTTTAGGTTAATGATAGCTTTCGTTGTGGGGCTAATCTATTTTCCCTTCAGTAAACCATACACAGATTTCTTTGTACTCTGCCTGTGAACAGATTATTTCCATCCCTGTGTGAGTTGCACACATTGTTAGTATTTTTTTTTTTTCCTGGTGGTTCCTTCTCCAGACCTCAAGGAGTTGCACTCCATGATCTTCATAGATGCAGACTAGCACTGAACCAAAGACTTGAGAACACTCTTTTGATGTTCTTTTGAATTCTCTGTTCAGCATTCTTTGCGGTTTCTCTGCTTCACAGACTTAAGTTGCCTTGGTTTCCTTGAACTCTAATTTCTATTTGCTGAACTCACAAAGGCCACAGGGTCCTGTTTCAGTTTTCTCACTCTGCTGCAGCTTGGAAACTGCCTCAAGGTGGTTTGCTTTTATTTCTGGTGTCACAATCTTGTCTGTCTGTTGTCCAATGTCCAAAAAAAGTGTTTTATGTATTTTGACTAATATTCCAGTTGTGTATAGGAAAGGCAACTTCTGCAGCAGTCGACTCCTCATTTGCTGAAGCAGGTGTTTTTCATAGTTTTATTTTGACCGTAAAAAAAGAAAAGAAAATCTCAGAATTCTTGGGCACTTAAAGTGTCCAAAAGAATGTGAGATTATTTTTCTTCTGCTGAACCCGTAGGGGATTCTATAATTGAGATCTAGTTTTTATATTAATCTCTCAATTTGGAAGCTTTACACCACTCAAACAGTGCAAACTTGCAATTTCTTTCATGAATGATGTGGTTCCAAATTGCTTTTTGTAATTTTTTTCTTCTTCTTCATCAAAGAAAAGGAACAGCTTGCTTTCTTGTTTCTTCTCTGGGAAGATGGATGGCGTTTTTCTAATCCCTTTATCACATAGAAAGCAGCTTTTTGTGGCTCCAGGCTTTATTCTATAGATTCAATTCAATCGTTTCGAACTTGAGTGGGAAAAGGCAATGCCGCTTTTCCTTAGGAGACTACTAAAACCCTTTCCCCCAAACTCTGATTGGGTCAGAACCTTTTAGATTTGTCCCTGGCTGCCGTGTGCTGATGTGGTTTCATTTTTTAGCTTAATTTTCTCTAGTCTTTTCTAACTCATGAGAATTTTGCTTTTTAAATTCCCTGCTCACTTTTATCTAATCTGAATTTGGTCTCATATTTTAAGTGTATTTGTTACTGTTGTTTATTTTATCCAGCATTCCTGTATGATTTACATGTGTGAATATATGTAGCTAGAGGAATCTTCCAACAACTAGCTATGGACTGTGAATAGATTACATAATACCTCTTTTTCTTTTTTGTAAAATGATGAACTTGTAATAGATGACACCTGAAGCCCTTCTGGTTTTTAGATTGTGTCTATGAAGTTTTTTGGTTTTTTTTTTTGAGTTTGCCTGTTCAAAATGGCAGCAGTAACAATTTATTAATGAATACGTGTGTGTATATATATATATGTATTTAAATATGATTAAGTACAGATATATGATGTATGACCTCATTGGATCATGAAGCCAGACTTAATTGGATATTTGTCAGACAACAATTATGTAGCTACAGGCCCTGAAGCAACAAATTGAATATAATGAATTATTTCAGGGAATCAAGTCCCAAAATTTTCACTTATATAAATGCTTCCTATAATCAATCATTTAAAAAACCCAACAACAAATAACTCATGTGTAAGAATGCATTATTTACAATAGCAAAATGTCCCAAAACACTGAAAATAAGTAATTTCCATGAAGTTGCGAGCAACTGTAATAGAACACATTTCTTAAGTCAAAGTAAAATTGTCTTCTTTAATTCATGAACTTTTTTTTTCAATTAGAAAAGAAATGTAGTTATACCTGCTCAGTGAAAAAGAAGCTGTGAAATAACAAGAATTTATTACTTTTAGTGGTAGCATTAAGGTTAGTGAAGTGTAGAATTTGGGTACATGAAGCACTGGGCTCTGATGCTAACATTTTTTAAATATTATTTTACAAACAACAAAGAGGGATAAAATGAAATTCAACAGGTAAATACGGATGCAGGCTCTCCTTTGCACTCTGTACGAAGTCAACTAACATGGTACAGGGATGGATCAATTGTAAGTTGTTTAATAATAGGCAGTTCACTATTTGTTTGCGTATGAATCTGAAGGTATTTTCAAGCATGCTTTGTAAAGCAAAAGTAAAACAAGATTTCAGCTTGCATACTGGAAAAAAAAGTGGAGTTGAGTCAACCATTGATGATAAGGGATGAATGACACAGTTAAATGAAGGTACAAAATGCAATAGAATATTCCTTCCTTTGCAGTGTAATTGTACATTGTTTACCATAAAGGAACCAGTTTCTTGCTTTGAAGAAATTCATGATCTCAGGAGGTCAGTGAGAACAATGAGCATGTCTCTGTGATCTCCTTATGTGAAGTCATTACCAAAGTTACATGAATGTAGTGCATCATGACGGATGGGAGCAAAGTCTTCCTTAAAAACCTCTCTTTACTTACTTGGTAGAAGAATATGAGTATTTTGCCTTGTCTCTGAGTTAGCACTTCCCAGACATGCCTGACTTGAGACACAATAAGCTAGAGCTGTGTATTTTGGCAAGGTGTTGACAATGACCTAATGTCTGTATTCAGACAAGGAAACTCTCATTGAACTATTTTGTGGGTTAAACAATTAAACATTTGAGTGTTTTGCGAAAGTACCAATGAAATGCACAGTATTACCTGTGTTTTCATTGAATACATATATAATAATATCATGAATTTTAATTATTGCCTTCTCCCTAAACACAAAATAGTAATGAGAGCTGTCCATATTCTAATCACAGTAGCACTGGTTTATGGCACTTTTACAAATGTTTAGTATGGCAGAATCGCATAGTGGACTACATTTCAGAAGTATTATAATCCAACATTTCACAAACTACAATATCCTTATTGGGTGGTAATGAATCATTAACTACTATTGGATTATTGTTTCAGGAAATGAATTGCTATACCAGTTTCCTGATTAATTGTTGAGATACTTCTAAGTAGCTAAGTCGAGTTTCTTACCTAGAAATGAAATAAGCCTCCTAAATTATTTTTCTCAGTTCCATCCTCTGGAGCCAGAATATACCTAAGCCCTTGTTTTCCATGAGAACCCTTTAAGTACTATAATTGAAAATTGCAGTTATGTCCCTCTTATCTGCAGGATAAAGACACACACACACACACAGCACACCCATACATTCTAGACAACAATACCGGTCTTTAGAAAAATACTGCATTTAATTTGTTCTGGACCTACTAATGTCACTGTTTCTGATCCATGTGGAGTATAATGAAATACTAAATCAGTTACTCTGGACACTCAGTATCTATCTACTCAATGAAAAAATGTGTGTAAGACCATTGGTTTCTAGAGTCAGGAATCATATCTTTTTCATATAGATCTCAAATGTGCTCTATAATAAATAAATATTGTATAAATTAAAAATGATTTCGTGTGAAATGCTGACTTTTTAGGAGCTCATATGAATTTTATGCCCACATAAATTTTATGTTCACATAAATTTGTGTTAATTAGTATCGACAAGTTACTTTTTATGTTAGGGCACTGTTTGTTTCCATTGGTGACTATAATCCACTCAAGACTATGATAGGGCAAACAAATTTCCTGTCTTCTGTCATTGTAAACAGCCTTAGATAAAGTCTGCATCATCTGTAGATACAGCTGTTCCAGGAGTTCCAGTGATGTAAGTGGGCTCACAATTTCTCTCTCTATCTTTCTCTTAGGACTATTCAGCATAAAGTTAGTGGTCATCACTTAGTCTAATTGTCATTCCTTAGCTATGTCCTATCTCTCACTGATTTTTCATCCCTCTGACAAAGTCTTTGCCTTCCCTGCAGCCTGTGCAAAGAAAAATATGATGAAAAGAGGCATTAAAACACATTTTAAAGAAAGATTTAGTTCCATAAGGAAGTCAGTTTTAGTTGTCATGGTCTTAAGTCAAGTTGACTGGGCTATAGCATCCAGTTATTTAATCAAACACTAAACTAGTTGTTGCTGTGAATGTCTTTTGCAGATATAGTTAACATCTACAATCAGTTGACTGTTAAGTTAAGGGCCTCATCCCTTTGTGGGTGGCCCTCATCTGCTCAGCGGAAGCTTTTATGAGCAAAAACTGAGGTTCCCCAAAGAAGAAACTCTGCCTCAGGACTGCAACATTAATTTCTGCCTGAGTTTGTCCGGAGAACCCTGACTGATACAGAGGGGCTCAGTAGAGTTGTGGAAGAGAACTAGCCCAGGTAGTTCTTGATCATGTGACTTTTGATCAGTTCTAGAAAGCTATTTAAATAGTCTTTGACAATTTAAAAACAGCCTCATCATCACTGGCCATTAGAAAAATGCAAATCAAAACCACAATGAGTTACCATCTCACACCAGTCAGAATGCGATTAGTAAAAAGTCAGAAAATGATGCTGGCGAGGATGTGGAGAAATAGGAACTCTTTTACACTTTTGGTGGGAGTGTAAATCAGTTCAACCATTGTGGAAGACAGTGTGGCAATTCCTCAAGGATCTAGAACTAGAAATACTGTTTGACCCAACAATCTCATTACTGGGTATATACCAAAGATTATAAATCATTTTACTATAAAGACACATGTATACAAATGTTTACTGCAACACTATTTACAATAGTAAAGACTTGGAACCAACCCAAATGCCCATCAGTTATAGACTGGATAAAGAAAATGTGGCACATACACACTGTGGAATACTATGCAGCCACAGAAAAGAATGAGATCATGTCCTTTGCAGGGACATGGATGAAGCTGGAAGCCATCATTCTCAGCACACTAACACAGGAACAGAAAACCAAATACCACGTGTTCTCACTGATAAGTGGGGGCTGAATGATGAGTACACATGGACACAGGGAGGGGAACATCACACACCAGGGCTTGTTGGGGATGAGGGGCAAGAGGAGGGAGGGCATTAGGACAAATACCTAATGCACGTGGGGCTTAAAACCTAGATGACGGGTTGATAGGTGTAGCCAACCACCATGGCACATGTATAACTATGTAACAAACCTGCACATTCTGAACATGTATCCCAGAACTTAAAGTAAAATTAAAATTAAAACAAATCAGCCTATGATATTTATAAATGTATGTTAACAAAAAACTCCAGCACGTGAAAGCTCATAGCAGCTTTATTCGTAACAGCTCCAAGCCGTAAACAACCTAGATGTCTTTCAAGGGAGGGATGGTTAAACAAACTATGGTGCATTCCTACAGTGGGAATACAACTCAGCAATGAACAGCGATGGGCTATTCATATACACAGCAACTGGATGAATCTCCAGGTAACTATGCTGAGTGAAAGAAGTTAGTTCCAAAAGGTATATATGATACCATCTATAAAGCATCCTTGAAATAATGTTATTAAATAAATGGAAAGTACATTAATGGTTGCCGGGTGTTGGGGCAAAAATGATAGAGTCGGGGAAGGGGAGTAAGTGTGGCTATGTAATGGCAATAGGAAGAAACCTTGTGGTATGAAAATGCTCTGTAGCTGGACTGTATTAATATCAATATCCTGGTTGGTATATTGTGCTAGAGTTATGCAAGATGTTACCATTGTGGGAAAAGTAAGTGAAAAAAATATGGGGCCTTTCTGTAGTATTTTTAACAAGTGTATATAAATTTATAATTATCTTAAAAATATTTTTAAAAAACAGCAGCTTGTGTACAGGTAACGTAAGAGAGATTAAGGTATTTTATATCATAAAAAGGATCCTAAGTATGGAGCCAGGAAACCCTAGGGCTAGTTCAGATTTTTCCAAAATCCAGTTATCAGCATAATACATAGTGCACTGTGCTAGAGGCAGAAGATCTGGATTCTAAGCCTTGGTCCTCAATTTATTAGCTGCAAACCTTGGGTCAAGGCACACCACGACTCTGAATCTCACAGTTCTCATGGAATCAGAGAACTTTCCCATCTTCTTTCCTGAGGTAAGGATCAAGGAAATAAAAATATAAAGATGTAAAACATGAATATTACATATGAAAGGGATTCTTAGGTGACTGAATAATTACTCAGTTTGGATTTTAATACTGAGGCCATATCGAATAAGTTCTGCTACACTGGGATATTTACACTTTTATGATGACAATGAGATGTTGAAGACAATTCTACTAGTCTAAAGTAAAGACTGAAATGTGTTAAGATTGGGAAATCAGGACACAGGAGAGAGTCAAGAAGATGAGTCTGTAAGACATCCCCTCTTTTAATTATTGGATTCTCTCATTAAGATCTGTCTGGGCTTGGACATGCTGTAGTTCACAAATTCAGTAAATCCCAGGCTACATCAAGAAAGAATTTAATTCAGAATTTAAAACAAATAAAGTCAAGAAATAATTATAATAGGAATAGTAGTGATAATATAAAATGAAAAAAGTTAAAAATAATTATGATAAAACACAATGCTACATATTTAAATATTAAGTCAAAAAAGAAAATGACATTTAAAATTTATTGATATGTAATATTTGTACATATATATGGGGTATATGTGATATTTTGCTATGTGCTTACAATGTGTAATGATCAAATCACTTTGAGTATTTATCATTTCTATGTGTTTGAAACATTCCAATCTTCTTTTATAGCTACTTTGAAACATACAATACATTGTTGTTAACTACAGTTACCCTACTTTACTATTGATCATTAACACTTATTCCTTCTATATAATTCTATGTTTGTACCCATTAACTAGCTTCTCTTCCCTCCCTTCCTACCCACCCACACATTCTTCCCAGCCTGTGACATGTATCATTCTACTCTCTCCCTGCATGAGATCATCTTTTCTAGCTCCAACATAAGGGTGAGAACATACGATATTTGTCTTCCTGGGCCTGAGTTATTTCACTTAACCTAATGACCTCCAGTTCCATTAATGTTGCTGCAAATGACATAATTTCATTTTTCATGGCCTAACAATATTCCATTGTTTATATAATATTCCATTGTGTATATATTCATTTTCTTTATTCATTTCTTTATTCATTTTCTTTATTCACGTTTTCCTTATCCATCCATTGATGAACACTTAGGTTGAGCCCATGTCTTTGCTATTGTGAATAGTGCTGCAATAAACATGGAAGTGCAGGTATCCCTTGAATATACCAACTTCCTTTTCTTTGGATATATATACCCAGTAGTGAGATTGCTGGATCTTATGGTAATTCTATTTTTAGCTTTTTGAGAATTCTCCATACTGTTTTCCATAACAGCAGTACTAATTTGCATTCCCACCAACAGTGTATAAAAGTTTTCTTTTCCCTGTAACCTTGCCAGCATCTGTAATTTTTTTTGTCTTTTTAGTAATAGCCATTCTAACTGGGCTAAGTTGATATCTCAGTGTGGTTTTGATTTGCATTTACCTGATGATTAATGATATTGAGTGTTTTAAATATATCTGTTTGTATGTCCTCTTTTGAAAAATATCTATTCATGTCTTTTACCCATTTTTTAATGAGATTATTTGCTGGTGAGTTGTTTGAGTTCCTTGTAGATTCCAGACATTATTCCCTTGTTTGATTAATAGTTTGCACATATTTTTCCCATTCAGCAGGTTATTGCTTCACTCTGTGGATTATTTCCTTGGCTGTGTACAAGCTTTTTTGTTTAATATAGTAGCATTTGTTTATTTTTGTTTTTTATTGCTTATGCTTTTGAAGTCTTAGCCATAAAATATTTGCCTGGACCAATGTCCTGAAGTGTTTTCCATTTTCTTCTAGTAGTTTTAAAGCTTCAAGTTTTATGTTTAAGTCTTAACTCCATTTTTGTGTAGATGGTGAGAGAGAGGAGAGCTAGTTTCATTGGTCTGCATATGGTTATCTACTTTTTCCAGTACCATTAATTGAAAAGGGCGCCATTTCCCCAATGTATGTTTCTGATGCCTTTGTAGAAGATCAGTTAGCTGTAAATACATGGATTTATTTCTGGGCTTTCTATTATGTTCCATGAGTCTAAGTGCCTGTTTTTGTACCAATATTATGCTGTTTTGATTATTATAGCTTTGGAATACATTTGAAGTCAGGTAGGGTGATGCCTTTGGCTTTTTTCTTTTTTCTCGGGACTGTTTTGGCTATTCAGGTTGTTTTTGGATTTGATAAAAATTTTGAGATGTTTTTTCTCTCTCTTTGAAAAACGACATTGGTATTTTAATAAGGATGGCATTCAATCTGTATATTACTTTACATAGTGTGGTTATTTTAATGATATTAATCCTTCTGACCCATGAGCATAGAATATCTTTGTATTTGTTGGTGTCCTCTTCAATTTCTTTCATTACTGTTTTGTAGTTTTCTTTGTATAAGACTTTCCCATTTGGGGTTACTTTTATTCCTAGTTATGTTTGTTTGTAGTGATTATGAATGGGATTGCCTTCTTAATTATTTTTTCAGCTAGTTTGTTATTAGTGCATAGAAACACTACTGAATTTTGTATGTTGATTTTTTATTCTGAAATTTTGAATTTTTTCTCAGATCTCAAGTTTTTGATGAAGTCTTTAAAGATTTCTAAATATAAATTCATGTCCTTTGAAAATAGGGATAATTTGATTTCCTCTTTTTCAATTTGGATGTATATTTTCTTTCTTTCTTTGGTCTGATTGCTCTGGCTTGAACTTCCAGTACTATGTTCAATAGGAGTAGTAGGAGTGGCCATCCTTGTCTTGTGCCAAATCTTAGAGAAAAGGCTGTCATTTGTTTTTTGTTGTTGGTATTTTTAAGCTAGAAGGAAAGTTTAAAGATTTTAATTCAAAATATTTTTCTAAATGTACAAATATACATTTAAGTGTCTTCAAATTCCTTTTGAACTAATAAAAGTAGGGGATTGTTAAGTTATTTGACTTTAAGGCCAGAACCTTTCATTTCCTGGTAACTATGTTAACCTGCAGGCAATCTGAAAGGGAAACTTGTCCATTTCTTCCGATGACAGCACATTTATATGGCTTTTGATACAACAGGCATAGAAATTCCCTTCTCATTTTCACATTTGTAATTTTGTTTAGATGAAGAAGGTACATATAAATTTATTTGGGTCCAAATAAAATTATCAGGAAAATATTTTTTCTCATATTAATTTATCTCAGAGATGAATTAAATATTTTTTAGGCCGGACGCGGTGGCTCACGCCTGTAATCCCAGCACTTTGGGAGGCTGAGGGGGCGGATCACGAGATCAGGAGATCGATACCATCCGGCTAACACGGTGAAAACCCGTCTCTACTAAAAATAGAAAAAAAAAATTAGCCGAATGTGGTGATGGGCGCCTGTCGTCCCAGCTACTCCGAAGCCTGAGGCAGGAGAATGGCGTGAACCCGGGAGGCAGAGCTTGCAGTGAGCCGAGATCGCGCCACCGCACTCCATCCTGGGCGACAGAGCAGACTCCGTCGCAAATAAAAATACAAATAAAAAAATTAAAAAGAAATATTTTTATACTACTGAAAGGCCATAAAATATGCATATTTTATAACATTATGTAAGAGTTAATTGAGAAATCAGAAAGCCTTAAATTTGTTTTGCATTTAAACTATCCCTTGAGGGCGGAGCAAGATGGCCGAATAGGAGCAGCTCCAGTCTCCAACTCCCAGCGCCAGTGACACAGAAGACCGGTGATTTCTGCATTTTCAACTGAGGTACTGGGTTCATCTCACTGGGGAGTGCTGGACGATCGGTGCTGGTCAGCTGCTGCAGCCCGAACAGCGAGAGCTGAAGCAGGGCGAGGCATTGCCTCACCTAGGAAGCGCAAGGGGGAAGGGAGTCCCTTTTCCTAGCCAGGGGAACTGAGACACACAACACCTGGAAAATCGGGTAACTCCCACCCCAATACTGCACTTTAAGCAAACAGGCACACCAGGAGATCATATCCCACACCTGGCCGGGAGGGTCCCACACCCACGGAGCCTCCCTCATTGCTAGCACAGCAGTCTGTGATCTACCGGCAAGGCAGCAGTGAGGCTGGGGGAGGGGCGCCCGCCATTGCTGAGGGTTAAGTAGGTAAACAAAGCTGCTGGGAAGCTCGAACTGGGTGGAGCTCACAGCAGCTCAAGGAAACCTGCCTGTCTCTGTAGACTCCACCTCTGGGGAGAGGGCACAGTAAACTAAACAAACGCAGCAGACACCTCTGCAGACGCAAACGACTCTGTCTGACAGCTTTGAAGAGAGCAGTGGATCTCCCAACACAGAGGTTGAGATCTGAGAAGGGACAGACTCCCTGCTCAAGTGGGTCCCTGACCCCTGAGTAGCCTAACTGGGAGACATCCCCCACTAGGGGCAGTCTAACACCCCACACCTCACAGGGAGGAGTACACCCCTGAGAGGAAGCTTCCAAAGCAAGAATCAGACAGGTACACTCGCTGTTCAGAAATATTCTATCTTCTGCAGCCTCTGCTGCTGATACCCAGGCAAACAGGGTCTGGAGTGGACCTCAAGCAATCTCCAACAGACCTACAGCTGAGGGTCCTGACTGTTAGAAGGAAAACTATCAAACAGGAAGGACACCTACACCAAAACCCCATCAGTACATCACCATCATCAAAGACCAGAGGCAGATAAAACAACAAAGATGGGGAAAAAGCAGGGCAGAAAAGCTGGAAATTCAAAAAATAAGAGCGCATCTCCCCCGACAAAGGGACGCAGCTCATCGCCAGCAACGGATCAAAGCTGGACGGAGAATGACTTTGACGAGATGAGAGAAGAAGGCTTCAGTCCATCAAATTTCTCAGAGCTAAAGGAGGAATTACGTACCCAGCGCAAAGAAACTAAAAATCTTGAAAAAAAAGTGGAAGAATTGATGGCTAGAGTAATTAATGCAGAGAAGGTCCTAAACGAAATGAAAGAGATGAAAACTATGACACGAGAA
Organism: Macaca thibetana thibetana; assembly: GCF_024542745.1. Classification (NCBI taxonomy): domain Eukaryota; kingdom Metazoa; phylum Chordata; class Mammalia; order Primates; family Cercopithecidae; genus Macaca; species Macaca thibetana. The sequence goes on along the minus strand of NC_065595.1, from coordinate 19,687,608 downwards.
ATACGTGACAAATGCACAAGCTTCAGTAACCGACTCGATCAACTGGAAGAAAGAGTATCTGCGATTGAGGATCAAATGAATGAAATGAAGCGAGAAGAGAAACCAAAAGAAAAAAGAAGAAAAAGAAATGAACAAAGCCTGCAAGAAGTATGGGATTATGTAAAAAGACCAAATCTACGTCTGATTGGGGTGCCTGAAAGTGAGGGGGAAAATGGAACCAAGTTGGAAAACACTCTTCAGGATATCATCCAGGAGAACTTCCCCAACCTAGTAGGGCAGGCCAACATTCAAATCCAGGAAATACAGAGAACGCCACAAAGATACTCCTCGAGAAGAGCAACTCCAAGACACATAATTGCCAGATTCACCAAAGTTGAAATGAAGGAAAAAATCTTAAGGGCAGCCAGAGAGAAAGGTCGGGTTACCCACAAAGGGAAGCCCATCAGACTAACAGCAGATCGCTCGGCAGAAACTCTACAAGCCAGAAGAGAGTGGGGTCCAGTATTCAACATTCTTAAAGAAAAGAATTTTCAACCCAGAATTTCATATCCAGCCAAACTAAGTTTCATAAGTGAAGGAGAAATAAAATCCTTTACAGATAAGCAAATGCTTAGAGATTTTGTCACCACTAGGCCTGCCTTACAAGAGACCCTGAAGGAAGCACTAAACATGGAAAGGAACAACCGGTATCAGCCATTGCAAAAGCATGCCAAAATGTAAAGACCATCGAGGCTAGGAAGAAACTGCATCAACTAACGAGCAAAATAACCAGTTAATATCATAATGGCAGGATCAAGTTCACACATAACAATCTTAACCTTAAATGTAAATGGACTAAATGCTCCAATTAAAAGACACAGACTGGCAAACTGGATAAAGAGTCAAGACCCATCAGTCTGCTGTATTCAGGAGACCCATCTCACACGCAGAGACATACATAGGCTCAAAATAAAGGGAAGGAGGAAGATTTACCAAGCAAATGGAGAACAAAAAAAAGCAGGGGTTGCAATACTAGTCTCTGATAAAACAGACTTTAAACCATCAAAGATCAAAAGAGACAAAGAAGGCCATTACATAATGGTAAAGGGATCAATTCAAAAGGAAAAGCTAACTATCCTAAATATATATACACCCAATACAGGAGCACCCAGATTCATAAAGCAAGTCCTTAGAGACTTACAAAGAGACTTAGACTCCCATACAATAATAATGGGAGACTTCAACACTCCACTGTCAACATTAGACAGATCAACGAGACAGAAAGTTAACAAGGATATCCAGGAATTGAACTCATCTCTGCAGCAAGCAGACCTAATAGACATCTATAGAACTCTCCACCCCAAATCAACAGAATATACATTCTTCTCAGCACCACATCATACTTACTCCAAAATTGACCACGTAATTGGAAGTAAAGCACTCCTCAGCAAATGTACAAGAACAGAAATTATAACAAACTGTCTCTCAGACCACAGTGCAATCAAACTAGAACTCAGGACTAAGAAACTCAATCAAAACCGCTCAACTACATGGAAACTGAACAACCTGCTCCTGAATGACTACTGGGTACATAACGAAATGAAGGCAGAAATAAAGATGTTCTTTGAAACCAATGAGAACAAAGATACAACATACCAGAATCTCTGGGACACATTTAAAGCAGTGTGTAGAGGGAAATTTATAGCACTAAATGCCCACAAGAGAAAGCAGGAAAGATCTAAAATTGACACTCTAACATCGCAATTAAAAGAACTAGAGAAGCAAGAGCAAACACATTCGAAAGCTAGCAGAAGGCAAGAAATAACTAAGATCAGAGCAGAACTGAAGGAGATAGAGACACAAAAAAACCCTCCAAAAAATCAATGAATCCAGGAGTTGGTTTTTTGAAAAGATCAACAAAATTGACAGACCACTAGCAAGACTAATAAAGAAGAAAAGAGAGAAGAATCAAATCGACGCAATTAAAATGATAAAGGGGATATCACCACCGACCCCACAGAAATACAAACTACCATCAGAGAATACTATAAACACCTCTATGCAAATAAACTGGAAAATCTAGAAGAAATGGATAATTTCCTGGACACTTACACTCTTCCAAGACTAAACCAGGAAGAAGTTGAATCCCTGAATAGACCAATAGCAGGCTCTGAAATTGAGGCAACAATTAATAGCCTACCAACCAAAAAAAGTCCAGGACCAGATGGATTCACAGCTGAATTCTACCAGAGGTACAAGGAGGAGTTGGTACCATTCCTTCTGAAACTATTCCAATCAATAGAAAAAGAGGGAATCCTCCCTAACTCATTTTATGAGGCCAACATCATCCTGATACCAAAGCCTGGCAGAGACACAACAAAAAAAGAGAATTTTAGACCAATATCCCTGATGAACATCGATGCAAAAATCCTCAATAAAATACTGGCAAACCGGATTCAGCAACACATCAAAAAGCTTATCCACCATGATCAAGTGGGCCTCATCCCTGGGATGCAAGGCTGGTTCAACATTCGCAAATCAATAAACATAATCCAGCATATAAACAGAACCAAAGACAAGAACCACATGATTATCTCAATAGATGCAGAAAAGGCTTTTGACAAAATTCAACAGCCCTTCATGCTAAAAACGCTCAATAAATTCGGTATTGATGGAACGTACCTCAAAATAATAAGAGCTATTTATGACAAACCCACAGCCAATATCATACTGAATGGGCAAAAACTGGAAAAATTCCCTTTGAAAACTGGCACAAGACAGGGATGCCCTCTCTCACCACTCCTATTCAACATAGTGTTGGAAGTTCTGGCTAGGGCAATCAGGCAAGAGAAAGAAATCAAGGGTATTCAGTTAGGAAAAGAAGAAGTCAAATTGTCCCTGTTTGCAGATGACATGATTGTATATTTAGAAAACCCCATTGTCTCAGCCCAAAATCTCCTTAAGCTGATAAGCAACTTCAGCAAAGTCTCAGGATACAAAATTAATGTGCAAAAATCACAAGCATTCTTATACACCAGTAACAGACAAACAGAGAGCCAAATCAGGAATGAACTTCCATTCACAATTGCTTCAAAGAGAATAAAATACCTAGGAATCCAACTTACAAGGGATGTAAAGGACCTCTTCAAGGAGAACTACAAACCACTGCTCAGTGAAAAAAAAGAGGACACAAACAAATGGAAGAACATACCATGCTCATGGATAGGAAGAATCAATATCGTGAAAATGGCCATACTGCCCAAGGTAATTTATAGATTCAATGCCATCCCCATCAAGCTACCAATGAGTTTTTCTTCACAGAATTGGAAAAAACTGCTTTAAAGTTCATATGGAACCAAAAAAGAGCCCGCATCTCCAAGACAATCCTAAGTCAAAAGAACAAAGCTCGAGGCATCACGCTACCTGACTTCAAACTATACTACAAGGCTACAGTAACCAAAACAGCATGGTACTTGTACCAAAACAGAGATATATACAGATATAAATATAGTGGTGCTTTATTCATGGAAAGACGTAATTCTTACCTCTGTGTAACATCTTCCTCTTTCTAGGCAAATTCAGGGCAAATAAAAGGAAACAAACTTTGCACAGCTGGGAGAAACTCTGATACCAAGAGTGAGTAAACACTGAAAATAATATTTTTACAAAGGAGTTTGAATACATTCACGGATATTAGGTCCTACTGGGTTGTTAGAAGGAAGTATTTTAGTACACTCTTTTCTTTTTCTTTTTTCTTTTTTGAGACGAAATCTCGCTCTGTCGCCCGGGCTGAAGTGCGGGGGTGCGATCTCGGTTTACTGCGACCTCTGCCTCCCGGGTTCAAGCAATTCTCTGCCTCAGCCTCCCAAGTAGTTGGGATTACAGGCACCCGCCACAACGCCCGGCTAATTTTTGTATTTTTTAATAGAGATGAGGTTTCTCCATTTTGGCCAGGCTGGTCTTGAACTCCCACTCTTTTCTTTTTTACTTTGATCTCAGAAAAGCAATTTTTGCTGTACTTTAATCTTTAGATGATTCATTCTAAATCTCAGAAAATAAAAATGTTGATAAAAGATAAACTACCAGCCATATTTACTTTATTAAAACAATATCTTGTAAATGGGTATTTTTAATTTCTGAAAAAAAAAATAATTCTTTTGAAACCACATAGAAAAGACACTTGTTTTTATTATAGGTCATTATGAGAAATCTGTTTATTAGAGACATCAGTTTTAATGAATCAAAGACACATAAAGATATAACTATCTACTGAAACTTTTGATATTTAAATTACAAAAGTAAGATAAGAAGGCATCTTTTAACAAAAAGTATGTTGTAATATAGAAACATAACAGTTAAAGCTAAAGCTACTTCTTGTTTTACCTAGAGATAATTTCTGCTCTAAGTGCGGTGTGTTTCACTTCAGAACTTTTTAATGAAGTAAGCATATGTTTTGATGAATTTACACGTGGAAATTTTTTGCAGTAGATTTAGGGGCACAGGTAGTTTTGGGTACCTTGATGAATTGCATCGTGGTAAAGTTGGACTTTTTAAGTATACCCATCACCTGAATAGTATACATTGTATACTAATAAATAAATAGCTTTTCATCACTCACTCCTTTCCCATCCTCCTTCCTTCTGAGTCTCCAATGTTCATGATACTACTCTGTATGCCCCTGCATACCCAGAGCTTATCCCCCATTTGTAAGTGAGAACATGTGGTATTTGATTTTCTGTTTCTGAGTTATTTCACTTAGGATAATGGCCTCCAATTTCATCCAAGTTGCTGCAAAAGAAATTGTTTTGTTCTTTTCTGATGGATCAGTAGTATCCCATTATACATCACGTTTTCTTTATCCACTCATCAGTTGATGGGCACTTAGGTTGATTCCATATCTTTGCAATTGTGAATTGTGCTGTCATAAACATATGCATGCAGGTATCTTTCTGATAAAAGCACTTCATTTTCTTTGGGTGAATACCCAGTAGTGGGATTGCTTTATTGAATGGTAGATCAACTTTTAGATCTTTGAGAAATCTCCATGCTGTTTTCCATAGAGATTGTGCTAGTTTACATTCCCACCAACAGTGCATATGGGAACACTTTTTCCTGCATCCATACCAACATCCACAGTTTTTTGACTTTTTAATAATGGCCATTCTGACTGGGGTAGGATGATATCTCACTGTGGTTTTAATATGCATTTCTCTGATGATTTTTGATGTTAAACATGTTTTTCATCAGTTTGTTGGTCATTTGTGTATCATCTTTTAAAAATATGTCTGTTCATGTCATCTGCCCACTTTTTAATGAGATTATTCATTTTTTCTTGCTGATTTGAGTTCCTTGTATAGGTTGGTGCGAAAGTAACTGTGGTTTTTGGCATTACTTTTAATGGCAAAAGCCACAATAACTTTTGCACCACAGTACTAGATTGTGGAAATTAATCCTTTGTTGGATGCATAGTTTGCAAATATTTTCTCTAAATCTGTAGGTTGTCCATTTACTCTGTTGATTCTTTCTTTTGCTGTGCAGAAGCCTTTTAGTTTAATTAAGCCTCATTTATTTATTTTTGCTTTTGTTACATTTGCTGTGGGGTCTTAATCATAAATTTCTTGCCTAGGCCCATGGTCAAAAACATTTTTCCTAGGTTTCCTTCTGAAATTTCTGTGGTTTTTAGGTCTTAGTTTAAGTCTTTAATCAATCCTGAGTTAATTTTTATACATACACATAGAAATATTTTGTATGTGTACATTGTGTATACTTGAACAAAATGATATTATATTGCAGGTGTTATTCAGAAACTTGCTTTTATTAAAAAGTATATTGGTGTTTTCTCCACATTGATAAATAGAATTAACTCCTTTGAAAAATTATAGCATAATTGGGATTGCTAATAATTGCATAATTGCAAAAATTGCAGTAGTTCATGAAATGAAAACGCTAAAACTTTAATGTTTACTCTTCTTTTGAGATCTTTGAAAGCATATGTAGCCTGGGTGAGGTGGCTCATTCCTTTAATCCCAGCACTTTGGGAGGCCCAGCCGGGTGGATCACTTGAGGCCAGGAGTTGGAGACCAGCCTGGCCAACATGGTGAAACTCTGTCTTTACTGAAAATACAAAAATTAGCTCTGTATAGTGGTGCACGTCTGTAATTCTGGCTACTTGAGAGGCTGAGGCATGAGACTCACTTGAACCCAGGAGACAGCGGTTGCATTGAGCTGAGATAATGCCACTGCACTCCAGTCTGAATGACAGAGTGAGACTGTCTCAAAAAACAAAAAAGTAAAAGCATACGTATTCATTGATAATAATTTAGGATGGAGCCGTATTTTCAAAAGCAACTTACCAGTGACTATTGATTTTTCACTTCTTTAAAGGCTGTATTTGACAAGTCAACAATAAGCTGTACTTTTTAAAGTATTACCATATATGTGGCAAAACAAAGACAAAATTAAAATGTTTCCAGTAATTAATGATTAAAGTTGGGAGTAACTTTTCTGTAGAGTGAAACAAACAAAACTTTTAGGATCTTAAAACTGTGCTGTTACCACTTAAGGAGAAAACAGGAAAAAAATTTATACAACCACTTAACTTCTATCTCTCTTTCAAAATCCAATCTTCTTATAGTACAAATAAACTGGTTATTTGCAAGGAGACTAAAATTACACACAAAAGCAGAGAGTGATTGGGCTGCCTGTTATTTTGTGCAATTTCATCTTAACAGCAGAACAGAGTGGCCTCTGAAGCTGCCCCAGGGCTGGTCATCTGTGAAAAGTAATATCAGAGATACATTTCTTTTTATCTCTTTTGAGAATGCTCACATCCTTTCTCTCTCTGTCTCTGTGTGTCTCTCTCTGTCTCTTTCTCTCCCCTTCTCATAACATTTTTGACTATAAGCTTCTATTACTTACAGAGGAAATATTTCAAAGAAGATGATTTTGGTAGATTTTCTAGCTAGTTGTTAAAAAAGATAGTTGTTTAGAAATGTGATGGCCATCCCTTATAAAATTATTTAACCATTCATTCTATTAGCTCAATTTTACTAAGATTTATTTTTTTGGAATAAGAATAGCCAACATTAAATTAGTGCTGTGTGCCAGTTGTTGTCACAGTAATCCCTTTAATGAGGTCATAATATTATTTCCAAACTATAGACTAAATAAGTGAAATCCAGCTTGGTTACATGGCTTGTTGAAGACCACACAGCTAATCAGCAATAGAGCCAGAATTTAAAGTCATACTGTATTTGTCTCAGACCCCACACACTCAATCTTTCCATTTTATTAATTATATTGGGTAAAACTAATTAATTGAGTTATGGTTTCATAGAAACATTCCTTGGAAATATAGATGCATACATTTGTAAATGTTTTCTACATGAAAGGGCAGTTTGACACAGATCTAAATTTTTGTGAAGATAAAATGAAGGGCATCAATAAGGCAAAATAACCACAAACAAAATAAAAGTAGTGATCTTAAATGCTTACCCCTATTTTATTCTACTCCCAAAGGGAACAACACCATATTCTATATCATTCAAATTTCTGATATCTGTGAGAAAAAAATCTGTACACAAACAACTAATAAATAAAATGTAGTATGGTCATTTTCAAACAAAATTTAGACTGATATGCTTAAAATCAACTATGCTTTTTTGACAGATGTATGAATTACAAGAACTAAAAATAAGATCCTCTTTAAAGTTCTGAAAGTAAATTTGATTCTATTTCTCTCCATTATTTTCTTTAGGACCTCAGGTATATATTGAAATTACTATAAGCAGTCAATTTTCTCTGTAGCTCTTAAAATATTACATTTACTTTAGAAATATGAATGATTACTTCAACAATATGATTCAAACATGGACTTCTTAATTTTCAAATTACCTCTTTCCTTGTAACCCAAATATACTCATTTTTGCAATTATATTTGGGTCAGTCTCATATAAAGAATTTCAGTCCTCCAGCAGAATGGCTGTCACCTGAGATGCTACTGCCACTCTTGCTGGAGTGCCATGACAGTCCAGCTACCCCAGCCAGAGAGCCTCCCACCAATGGTACCCTGGGCACCCGCACCAGAGCACCTACACCAGAGGCCCTGAAAGAAGACAGCCCAGGAGTCCAGAGCTGAGCCTTGCCCCCTGAAACTATCCAGCAATGAAGCCTTTCAACTACCCTAACTTGCACCACAGTAAAAGCCTCAAGGGCAGTGAAGAGCATAAAAACAAAAAGCCCCATCCAAAGGACAGCTACTTCAAAGGATAAAGAATCATCAGCCCACAAAGTGAAAAACAAAAACAGAGCAAGAACTCTGCAACTCTAAAAGCCAGTGCGTCCACTTAGCTCTAAACCATCACACTTGCTTCTTAGCAATTGATCATAACCAATGTGAAATGGCTCCAATCTCAGACATAGAATTCTGAATCTGGATGGATAGGAAGCTCCTTGAGATACAAGAGAAGGAAGAAGCCCAATCCAAGGAAAACAGGAAAATGATCCAAGAGTTGAAAGATGACACAATCATTTTAAGAAAGAAAGAGATGGAACCTCTGGAAAGGAAAAATTTACTACAGGAATTTCAAATTGCAGTTGGAAGTATTAACTACAGAATAAACCAAGCGAAGGAAAGGATCTCAGAGCTTGAAGACCACTCCTTTGAAGCAATGCAGGCAGAGAAAAATTTAAAAAATTCAAAATGAACAAAACCTCTCAGAAATGTGAGATTATATAAAGGGACCAAATCTATGACTCATTGGCATTCCAGAAACAGAAGGAGGGAGATCAAGTAGCTTGGAAAGCATGTTTAAGGATATAGTCCCCCCAAATTTTCCCAATCATGCTAGAGAGGTCAACCTCATGCAAATTTGGGAAATTCACAGAACACCTTTGTGTCACTACACAAGACAAAACGCTGTGGAGAAAAGGGAATACATATACACTGTTGGTATGAATGAAATTTGTTCAGCCACTGTGGAAAGCAATGTGAATATTTCTCAAAGACCTTGAAACAAAACTACCATTCAACCCAGTAGTTCCACTATCTGGTATATACTGAAATTAAAATAAATCTTTCTACCTGAAAGACACATGCACTAGTGAGATGGTTTGGCTCTGTGTCCCCACCCAAATCTCATCTTGAATGTAATCCCCATAATCTCTACGTGTGAAAGCCAGAAAGAAAACAGTGATTGCCGCAAACAAACGAAAACCCGCAAACCAAACCAAGCCAAATGAAAGCAAAAACAGTATCAATTGGCTTGAGAGGTGTTAAAAAGCAAAGTCACAGGCCAGAAACCTTTCTGTTTCTATTAATATGTGTTGCCACAGAGGATATCAATAAGAAAAAGTAAGGTTCCTTTTTAAAAAGGAACAAGAAGGAAGATTTAAGAGGAAACTCATAGGAAAGGCTGTGAGAATAGTAAATATATGCAAAAATGAAAATGAGTTGACATTTCACACCCATAAGTCAATGGGTATGTCTGACCATACCACGTGTTGAGGAGTGTATGGGGCAAGTGGAACTCTCATATACTTTAATGGCAGTGCAGATTCATACAAACACATAATAAGCAATTTTTTTGATAGCTGGAGATTGAAGATCTTAATACCTTTTTGGCTCATCCATTCTACTGAAAATATACTTCAAATTATTATTGTTAGAGCCTGGAAATTAGGAGACTTCAGTTTTAGAGGTGTTGAAATATTTTTTAAAAATTGCATTTTAGAATGGATGCAATACATAGAAGAAGTTTTCACACATGTGGACAAAATTGTATACTAGAGTGTTCACAGTGATACTGTTTCTACTAGGGAATATCTGGCAATTACCAGTGTCAATCAGCAGGAACATGGAAAAATAAATTAGGGCGCGGTAATAGAGTGAAGTGACATATTCGGTGAAATGAACAAACTAAAGGTACTAAATCACACAAACACAATATTGAGTAAATAATAAATCAGCTGTATGAGGATATACATGGTAAGATATTTTTTACATATAATTTTAAATGATATAAAACAATGCTGCTTATTGTTGCATTTATATATAATAAAGATATAAAGTTGCGTTACCGAAATCAAGACTCTGGTTGTGAGTGATGGAAATGCTACCAGAGATTAACTCCAAAGTCTTTATTATATTTGTACAGCTTTATCTTTCAAGGTTTACGGTAGCTACACAATTGTTAACAGTATTCTGTTTAGATTTTATGCATCTGATATATTTCATAATGTAGCATTATTTAAATGCAATCTGGTACAACAATTTTTTTAAGTAAAAACTAAGGAAAATATATTCCATTCTCTTTAGTACAGACAGTTCCTGACTTACAGTGTTTCAATTTTAAATTTTTTGACTTTACAATGATGCAAAAGCAATAAGCGTTCAGTAGAAAACACAGTTTTGAAGTATAGGCTAGCTTTTCCTGGGCTAGCAATGTGTAGTAAGATATTCTCTCACCATGCTTGGCAGCTGCAAGGACCTACAGCTTCCAATCAGCTACATGATCAAGAGAATACAAGTACTCTACTGTATACCACATTGCCAGATGACTCTGCCCAATTGTAGACTAATGAAATTGTTCTGAGAACATTTTTGTAGGTTAGATGTATTAAGTGCGATTTCAAATGAACGATATTTTCAACTTGCAGTGAATTTATTGGCACAGAACATAACCCCATTAAAAGTTGAGAAACATTTGTTCTTTAACCCCATGACATGGTGACAGGAGGTTGGGGGGATGTCAAAGGGGCAATGAAAGGGTTTGATGAAACAGGGTCCCAAAATATTCTGAAATGAATGTGACTCAGGTATTCTCTAAAGCCGCAAAGGGCTATCTGTTTAAATTACAGATGGAGGTCCTTGTTTCATATTATAAATCGATTTCACTGGACCGTCAATCACAAATGGGGTGTTCTAATTTTTCATGCTGTTTAGCAGAGAGTGGTGAGAACCTTCCCATGTAACTACTAGTCATTTGTTTAATTCGGGAATAACTATGAAGTTTTAAGTTAATAAGGACTCTACTTAGCCTTGATCTCTTGAGCTTTTATCTTGAGACCTAATTATAATTATTATTACATTAGTAAGAAGCCACTTCTCTTATTCATAGATCATAGTGAAATATGTACTTTATTTAAAACATCCCTATTAGGTAGATCAAAGGATTTTGTTACATTTTATTTCATAATCGCTCAGACTGAGAAGAGACCACTCTTTATATAAAAGCAGATGTTGATGAACAGCAAAAGTTTTACTTGTTTTAGTCCTAAATTAATAGACTCAGAATATTATATATTATATATGTGCATTTTCTATCATTTTCTGTTGTATTTAGTCTTTATAGAAAATGATGCATAAAATAAAAATAGAATATTTTTTCTAATAATAAGAATGGTATTCTATAATTAAAAATGACATTCTCTTCTCTTAAGCCAGTAATTATTTAGAAATTTTAATATACAGATGAATATTACTGACTCTAACGTTCTACCTGTAAGAGGAAAAAAAAAGGTTGGAATTTCATTAGTTTGACACAGTAAAGTGACGTAGCACTGATTCCTATTTACCCCCTTTCCAAACTGATCACTTGTAAAAGTTGGTACTTCTCTATTAAGATTCAAAAGTTGCACGGCTGGGCTCTCGGGCTCATTCCTGTAATCCTAGCACTTTGGGAGGCCAAGGCGGGCAGATCACTTGAGCTTAGGAGTTCGAGACCAGCCTGGACAACATGGCAAAACCCTGTCTTTACCAAAAATACAAAAACTAACTGGGCATTATGATGTACATCTATGGTCCCAGCTATTTGGGAGGCTGAGGCCTGAGAATCGCTTAAGCCTGGGAGGTAGAGGTTGTAGTGAGCCTGGGCAACAGAGCAAGACCCCATCTATAAAAGAAAAAAAAAGATTCAAAAGTTGCAGTTTGTCATCCCACTCAAAACTGGTCTTCCACTCATCTTATATAGGTTCCAAGAAAGATCTATACTTCTCAGTGGTTCCTCTTATTTATACAGGATATCCAGGATGGTACAGCTAAAGAAAGACTTGACAAAAACTACTTCCCTCATAATCACTAAAATATTTTAAATGGCAATGGAGAAACCACAGGGCATCTTGATTTTCTAAACCAGACAGCCAGAGACCAAAATGGCTTGAATCTACAGTGTGGAACATTCCTTGGCAAATTCAGCTTGTTCCTGTAATCTAATCTCTCCTGCATATGTTTGCAGGTTAATCTTCTTTAAATACCACTTCTGATATGCCACTTCTCTGGCTAAATACCCCTTGCCTCTTCAGCTGGAATGATTTATATTTCAGTTTGAATTTTCAATATTATAATATGGAAACAAAATATCACACATATGTTTCAAAATGCTGCAAGGATCTGAATACTGACTGGGTAATACATTGGGATATGGTTGAAGCTCTAACCCTGAGTCATTAGTAAAGAAAAATGCTGCTTTTCTTTTTTTTTTTTTTTTTTTTCTGAGATGGAATCTCACTCTGCCTCCCAGGCTGGAGTGCAGTGGTGCGATCTTGGCTCACTACAACCTCCGTCTCCCGGGTTCAAGCAGTTCTCTGCCTCAGCCTCCCAAGTAGCTGGGATCACAGGCAACAGCCGCCACGCCCGGCTATGTTTTTGTATTTTTAATAGAGACAGGATTTCACCAGCTTGTCAGGCTGGTCTTGAACTCCTGACCTCGTGACCAAACCTCCTCGGCCTCCCAAAGTGCTGGGATTACAGGCGTAAGCCACTGCGCCCGACCCAAAGATGCTGATTTTAAGATCTAAAAAGTATCAGACAACAGCAGACAATACCTCAGGCAGAAAGAAGGAGAGAAAAAAAATTATGGATTTAAGAGATCAAGAGACCAGAAGAACAAAGTATAGTGGCTTAGGAAATGTTCAGAAAATGCTGATTGTGTGGAAGCAAAACCTCTTTCTCCCCACACTGGGGGAATACCACTACCGAAAAGAAAACAAAACGAAAAAAGCTATCCTTAGTGAAATGTCGACGAACCACAAAAGCAGTAGTTGAAACTCCTGGAGGTTCTTGGGGAAATAGAATAATGAGGAGGTTCAGGCTACTGCAGGCTCTCCCCAGTGCTCATCTTCTTCTGTTACCTTCTGTCTGCTCCTGTGTCCTGGGCCTTCCCTGGTGTATCTTACGCTTTGGAAGAAAGGGAAGTCAATAGAAAAGCAACAGCAAGGTTTGTTTCTCACTAAAATAACAATTTTCTTATTAGTAATAATAACAGTAGTGATAATAGCCAATATTTATAGAATGTGTAAGCCAGAATACAAACTCTGATACTTGAGTTTCAGCCTCAAGATCATTTCTTTACAACTGTATTTTCTGGTGGCAATATTTTGTTGCACTACCTCAACTTGTGGTCCACAGATTCTGACTGGTAAGCCAATTTTGTCTCCTATAACACATAAGCACGCTTAGCATCTGCTCTCTTTTTCTCACCTTCCAAGTTTAGATGAGAAAGAAAAAGCAAACAGATCTTTAAGGAGTCTATGATACTTACGATCAAGTACTTGTGATTATTTTTGAATGAGAATGCATTTTGCACAGTAATTCCACATTGGGGATTAAAAGACTTATATTTTAGTCTTGCTTGTACATTTCATAAGCTGTGTGACTCAGAGGAAGTCACTTGGTTTAGAACTGGCGCTATTAAAACAGCTAGAGGTGAGTCTTTAGAGAATACATACATATATATTGTTATTTGAAACAGAAGTGAATGCATGTGAGTACTTGATTGTTTTTTTGGGTACATGGTTTGGTATGGTCATTTTCACAATAGTGATTCTACCCATCCATGAGGATGGGATGTGTTTTTATTTGTGTTATCTATGACTTCTTTATCTTTCTGAAAGATGATTCAAATATATACAGATGTGTGTGTGTGTCTGTATTCCAATTTTAGAAATGTATGCCAAAAATATCTGACAAGTGCATGAGATTCACATCTGAGGTTGTCTATTATAAAGCTTATATAAGTTGTCTATTATACCCGCAAGGGTATAAGTCTTCACTCTCTTGACTTCCGTGGAATCACCAACACCTAACAGAGTGCCTGGCATAACAGAATAAACATTAGGGAATTTTGTTGCATATTTCATTAAAGTGAAACTGTCCTTACGGGGTTAACGTGAATTTGCCGTGGAATTACCAACATCTAACAAAGTGCCTGGCATAACAGAATAAACGTTAGGGTCTTTTGTTGCATATTTCATTAAAGTGAAACTGTCCTTGCAGGGTTAACATGAATTACATACCAGGTTCTGAACAGAAGTATGGTTATAATTAAGCACTAATCAGGCCACATTTTGACCCACTTTCCTGTAACCTAAACTCAATAGCATTAGATACTGACCATTTACATCCCCACTGTTCCTATGGATAGGTTCTCTAATGTTAGAGTTATAATGCTTTTGTTTAAGAATTGCTTAAGAGGTTTTTCAGATCTTGAATTCCAGTGGAAGGGCTGATACCAACCAGTTTGAAGACCCGTGCCGAGGAATCGAATCAGCATGAGAATGCAACTTTTTCATCTGCCATTCCATGACCTCTGCACTCTGTTTGATCCAGGATTCCAACACCTCAGCTTACTCCAGGCCCCTAGAAATCTCTAGCCCCAAACTCCTTAGGGAGATGAATTAGAGGTTTCCTCCCACTTCCTGGTTCAGTGGCCTTACAATTAAAACTATTTTCTGCTGCAGCCTTCGTGTTGGCATATTGACTTACCACACATCAGGCAATGGACCTATTAGGATCACCAAAGAACAATATATGTCACTTGTAACTCCTTAAATAATAAGTGTATTTAAATAATCATGGTAAATCTATTTAAATAAAATAGAAGGCAGGTGTTTAAAAATGATGTATATTTCTACTTACTAGCAGAGAAAGTGCTCATTAGATACAGTAAAACAATAAAGCAACTGGTAAAACAGCACATACAGTATAAGACCTGCCTTATAAAGAATATATCCATGTTCTAAGAATGTATGTGTTGGATATGGTATGGTAAAGTTGGTGCAGCCACAGGAGGAGACAAGAGTGAGACTTTGAGGTAGGAAGTATATTACAATGAGAGGCCCCAGAGAGAGGAATCACTAAATGCCGCACAGGACCACAGCGGAAAACACCAATGTCGTCAGAAGAGAGAGCAGCAAGAGGAAAGTCTAGGCCAGAGGCTTATTTGGAGTTTCTGTGGGAAAGGCAAGGCTGGCCAGAGTGCACAGTTTAAGACCGGCTGCTCTGAATAATTCTGGTGGGCTTTGGGATGTAGGAGCAGTCACTGGTTGCCTAGTACCTGATCCTGGGATAACAGCAGGGGAAACATTGACTTGGTGTGTGACAATTCAATAAGGCAGTGGTTAGGGCTATAGATTTGGGATGGGTTGGTTTGCCTAGGAAAGACGTGCTTCAGCTGTGCCCTTTAGTGTCTCTAAGAACTCACTAACCCTGGGTAGGGCAGCTTCTCCCTCGGCTGAGAGGCTACAAGCACCAGAACATCAAGAATACAGAAAATAAGAAAATGTAGCTACTACCGTTGGCTCTCTGATAAATGGAAGCCACACAGACAAATATAAAAATCTGAGAAAACAGAGCAGAAATATGGATATCACTATATCTATATTTGTATCCAAAGATTTAATTATAGAAATCCCCAAATATTAATGGTAACTATCAATGAATGTGGGATTAACTATCATGTTTTTAGACAGCTAACATTCATTGATTATTATTTTACCTGATAATCTGATAATCACCTCTCATTTAGCCCTCTCAACAACCATATTTGTTAGGCTCTGTCATTATTTGTATTATAGTGAGAAAAGACTAAAAGAGGTTGAGTGACTTTTTACAAGTCATGCACAGCTAGTGAAGTTCACAGCAGGGGCTCTACAGTCAGTCAGATTCCAAAGAGTATTTTGTTAATGAGCAAATTACATTATGTTTTCTGAACTGCACACTTGATGATGTGTTACTTTTTTAAATGAAAGGAAATACTGGTAGGCATATATTTGAAAAATTGTATGTGTAATTAGTCTATTCTCGCATTGCAATAAATAACTACCCGAGGCTGGGTAATTTATAAAGAGAAGAAGTTTAATTGGCTCACAGTTTCGTAGGCTGTACAGGAAGCATGGCTGGGGAGACCTCAGGAAACTTACAATCATGGTAGAAGACGAAGGGGAAGCAGGCACATTGTACATGACTGGAGTAGGAGGAAGAGAGCAAAGGGGTAGGTGCTTACACTTTTAAACAACCAGATATCATGAGAACTCACTATCAAGAAAACAGCAAGAGGGAAATCCATCCATGATTTAGTCACCTCCCACTAGGCCCCCCCTTCTAAAATTGGAGATTACAATTTGATATGACATTTGAGTGGGGACACAAATCCAAACATGTCAGTACACAAATTATGTATAAATAATATATAAACATACACACAAAAACCTGTGTGTATATGTATGTATGTATGTATGTGAGTATATATGTATTATATATGTGTGTGTGTAAAAACAATAATGTCTTAAAAGTTCTCAGCACAAGTGATGTAAAGTATAAACGTGGGCAAGAGAATAGGATATAAGGATAATAAAGTGAATATTGTCCACTCTTCCTTACTTGCTCTCTTTATGTAAGTGTATATGTGTGTGTCTATAACAGACTTTTTCTTTAACAGTTGTATGTGCATTTGAAAGTTTTTAAAATATATTTTCCAAGGCTATTTTATGTACACTTTTTTTAAATAGTATTTTGGTGATTTTTAGTTAAAGTAAAACAATGTTTTCCAAGGGCAAAAAAGTGAACTGGAGGTCGGAAGGTAGCTGAGTGTGGACTTCTTACGAGCTCTTGCTCCAAAACCTGGAAACGAGGAAAGAGGGCCCTCCCAGGAACCCTGAGAAAAATTGACACAGCAGAGGGAATCCTTTGGTGGGGTGGGTGGAGCTGCCAGCCCACTGTGTGACTGTATTGTTTTGAGTGGGCTCTAAGGTAATTTCCCTGTGCCACTCCATTGACTTAATTAACATTATTAATCTTGGAGGGCATTAAATTAACGAATGATACAAGGGCCAAAAGAGTGATTTATTCCCTTGGATTCTGAATCACAATCAGGAGAGTCTTTATCTGGTGCAACCATTGTTTCATTCTTCATGGAGCAGATTCGAAGGAAGGTATCGATTTCATTCATGGTACTCTGTGAATGAGTATTCTAGGGATCGATTTCATTCATGGTACTCTGTGCCTTCCAAGGAGGTTATGCCTGAGGTTGGCATACTGTGTGGTGGTGGGATTGCCTGTGGTACTTTTGAAGGGAATGCCTTTAAGGAGTAAAACAACTGGATCACTAGGGCTGCTGTTGGGTTCTAGATGGCAACTGTGTGCACATCAGGGCCCCATTAGGCCTGGCTCTATATCTGTATCTTCCTGAGTATGGTAGCATTAGCTGTGTATTTTTTATAATCCATCCCCTATGGGGGTGATGGCTGAGTGGGAGCCAGTCACTTCTGTGTTCAGTATGATGATTCCCTGCACTGCCTTCTGGGTCTGAAGTCATTTCAGGTGTCTCCTTCACCTCTGCCATTTTGGACCAATCTGGTAGCTCCATGTCGCCAGCACTCAGCCCAGTCCCATGCCTTTCTGCTACAATAGTTTTTGAATAACAGACAAGGGAGCAAACCTCTACTGGATCAGTGACAACTTGGTGCTTTCAAGAACAATCAGACACAAGACAGATAGAGTGCTGTTTAACAGCAGCTGAGCTTCAAGTATCTCCTACATTAAAGAATCAAAATTATTGAAGTAGCTTGCAAATGTTAGAAAAAAAATTGAAGCATATATTTAGTTTCTAAGCAGATGAAAAGAAAGCTTTGAGAAAAACTCATCTTGTGCAACATCGTCCTAATGTAATATTCACGTTATTTGAAATTATATTGACCCCATTCATTCCGAATGGAAAGCCAGTAGTAGTACTTGCTGTAAAATGACTACACTGAGGGGAAAAAAGGCAAGTTTTCCAACTTTGGAGAACAGGAATTTACACCTCCACACAAAGTTTGACATTTGCTAAGATAACAAACTTTTTCCTGCTTAAAGTATCTGAAACATCAAATTTGAGCTAACTTCAAAGCCAGCAAGGAGGAATTCAGTGATGTTGGTAGGAAATCCCTTCATTGATTTATGTGAGTACCCTTTCCATTTGCATTCAAAAAACAGGAATCACAAATGTGGCTGGGAACACTGTTTTGTGACCTACTAGATCTCTCTAACTTTCTTTCCCAATCTCCTCACTGTAATTTCTCAGTTTTTTTTCTGAACTGCCTTAGCTGTCTCTTGACTACCTTATCAGAATAAGAAATTAATTTTCAAAATTCTCAGTTC
The DNA here is from genome assembly GCF_024542745.1 of Macaca thibetana thibetana. Taxonomy (NCBI): domain Eukaryota; kingdom Metazoa; phylum Chordata; class Mammalia; order Primates; family Cercopithecidae; genus Macaca; species Macaca thibetana. The sequence continues at coordinate 19,669,214 of NC_065595.1, read as the reverse complement.
TCTTGTCCAGGTTTCTACATGCTTCTCAACTCATACAGAATCACAGATGGTTCTATGTGTGGTAATACCCATTCCTGGCTCATGAGAGTCAGAATGATAGATAATAATGTAGCAGTGTCTTGAACTTGTAAAGTCTTATGAGATAATAGCATAGCATTTTGGATAAATGTAGCAAAGTTCTGAAAAGTTAAATGCTACTATTAATGTTTATTTTGGTTGAGTACTGTGCTAAGGAGTGAATATGGATGAGCTCCTTTAAGTCCAACAAAGTCCTGGGTAGCATTTTTTATACACATTTAAATATGAATTCGCTGAAACTTCAACAGGTTTAAATACTTCAAACGGGAAATTTAATAATTAGTGAGTCAAGGTTTAAAATGCAGTGGTTCTGTGCAAGAGCTTTGGCTGTAGAAAGAACTTGGTGTATAGGAAAAGACTACTGTCTCACTGTAATCCTAAGCAAATTGTTTACCTTCTAATTCTTAAGTTTCGTCATCTTTAAAATGGGTACAAGGCATGATAGTATTTACTTCACATGGCTTTGTGAGAATTAAATGTGTTTATATGTGTACAGTAATTAGTGTAGGGTTAGCATCGAAAGATACCTTCATATATAATAGCTCTTATCACTATCTATAAGTTACAGCAGCAGCCACAGCACCATTATTATAATACTCTCTCCAATGTTTAGAAATGCCATATGATAATTAGAAAATTAAAGAAATAAAAATCTATGGTAAGACAGGCAGTATGGACAGCCAGTGAATACGTAATTGAGAGAGAGTTGACTACTCTTCTTATTTTATCTAGAGTAAAGGGAAATTCAGAAACTAGAATATTGGATAGACTGGAAGCCCTCCATTCTGTTGCTGATCATAGCAATTTTTTGTAAGAACCTATTTAGTGCATCTACCAAGCCTTGAATATAAAAATTTTAAGGACAAAGGACTATTAGAAGTATAGGCCAAGATGCAATCTGCATAAGACCAAAGGATTTGCTGATATTTCATAGATTCCCCAATGGATAACAGGAAAGAACAGAAGCCTTTAATCTGTACTTTATTAACATCTTATCTTCTCCGTCAAGAAACTTCTTCATGTGTCAAGGAAAATTCTGCTAGATGGGGTTAAACAAGTAAGGAAGACTTCGTTCAAGACTGTTGAAATAAAGAAGAGAGATTTAACTCAATTCTGCTGAAACAGAAGGCAGGAGGATTTTTAAATGCTGGGGTGAGCTAATAGAAAAGCAATGAAGTGTGGGCCCGGTGTGGTGGCTCACGCCTGTAATCCCAGCACTTTCGTAGGCTGAGGCGGGTGGATCACAAGGTCAGGAGATCGAGACCATCCTGGCCAACGTGGCGAAACCCCATTTCTACTAAAAATGCAAAAATTAGCTGAGCATGGTAGTGCATACCTGTAGTCCCAGGTGCTCAAGAGGCTGAGGCAAGAGAGTCCCTTGAACCCGGGAGGCGGAGGTTGCAGTGAGCCGAGATCACGCCACCGCGCTCCAGCCTGGCAACAGAGCAAGACTCCATCATTTTTTAGAAAAAGAAAAAGATAAAAAAGTAGTGAACTGTGTAAGGTGGAGGTTGGTCAATGAGGTGGCAACCTGTATTTGCTAGGCTCCTACCCTTCCGCAGAGACTGGAAAGTAGAGGCTCTTTCTTGATTGCTGTATACTTGAAAGAGAAGCCTCTTAGGTATTTGAGAAAGACATTTTTTGGGTGTTTAAAATGGTGAGAGACTGAGAGGAGCTTTACTTTTTCAAGTGTCAGTGAAAGAATTAATCATTGAAAATTTTCTAAAGTAAATACTCTAAGAAAAAGATAGGTCAGGGACCTAGCGTCAGGATAAAACCTGTCTAAGGCTGTTAACCTGGGGGAAACACAAAGGCAATCCTGGTCCCAGGCAAAGAAGGGAAAACAAACGCTGAAAAGGAGAAAGTAGAGATCAAAATAGGAGCAGGATTGTAAGAAAGGATATTATTGCTCCAAATAAATGTAAAAGTCAGGCCCTAGATAAATTATATTGGATAATGATCGACATATTTTACATATGAGCTTTCCTAACTTTTGTCGGTGGTTTCTGTTGAGCTGCTGAGAATAAGAAAGGAATCAAGACAAAAAAAATTCGAAAATATAATTTTAGGCCAGACACTGTGACTCATGCCTGTAATACTAGCACTTTGGGAGGCTGAGGCGGGTGAATCACCTGAGGTCAGGAGTTCGAGACCAGCCTGGCCAACATGGTGAACTCCCATCTCTACTAAAAATACAAAAATTAGCCTGGCATGGTGGTGCTCGCCTGTAATCCCAGCTATTCGGGAGGCTGAGGTGGGACAACCCGGGAGGTGGAGGTTGCAGTGAGCAGACATCACGTCACTGCATTCAGCCTGGGCGACAGAAAAAATATATATGTATGATTTATTAAGGTAATAATATCATTTGTAAAAATGATGTCATTTTAAAGTCAAAGTTAATATATTTATAGGTCTGAAAATTAGCATATCAATAACCCAATTTATAATCTTTCCAAACCCCAAGACTTATTCCTCTCCCATGCTTTCCAAGCTCGAGCATCGCTACCATTTAGATCCCACACTTAGGAAGCCAACACTATGCATCTCTTTCTGTCACATGTCACATCCAATATATCAAAAATCCGTAATGCTTACCTTTCATACACATCTATGATGTCACCATTTCTACTGTTACCATTCTGCACCCTGGTGCTGTCATCTCTTGCCTACATTGTTGCAATAATCTCCCATCTGGCCTTTCTGTTTCTTCCCATGCTCTGTTCTTATACAACAATCAAGATATCCCTTTAAAATGTAAGTTAGATCTTGTTTCTCTCCTGCTCAAAAACTACCCAATGGCTGCCCTTTGCCTTCAGATCAATTGCCAAATTTGTCATGGTAGGTCATCAGGCCCACTCATTACTTTTCCGACTTCAGCGTTCACCACTCTTCCTTTGACTCACTCTCTCAAATTCACAGGGATTCTAGGTTGGATCAGGGCCTTTCACTCACTGTTGCTTCTTCTTCAATGTTCCTCATCTAAATATCTGCATGCCAGGGTTCTTCACCTCTTTCAGTTTCCTCTTCGAATATCACATTATCAGTCAGACTTTATCCAACTAGCAATGTTTTTGTTCTCTATTTATCTCCAATGTACCTACCATTGTTTGATATACTTCATTCAGTGTATCTATCTATTTATTCTATCCATCCATCCATCCATCCATCCATCCATCCAACTATTCATCCATCCCTGAGTGAGGAAAAAATGTCCTTGGTGGAAGAGTCTTTTGCTTTGTTCATTCATGTATCCCTAACATAGGCAAACAGATATTTGCCTGTATCTGGCAAATAATGAGCACATCAATGAATGGTAATTCAATGTTCATTCCGTTTTCATAAAAACTTTCATACATGCTTGGTGACCTGGAAATCATTTCAGGGGCTGAGCATTAGAAGATAGTTTCCATCAAGCTTATGTATGTGTGAGTGTGCACTTTGAAATAAAACCATTAGAAACTTTGGTGGCTTCAGGACTATTTACATCTGGATAATTTTGCAGGGCTGTGGGAGAGGGTAACAAAACCAGTGTTGTTGTAAGTATAACTCTGAAAATAGAAGCAGACTTCAGAAGTATGAAACTTCATTTTTAATATTGCATCCTTTATTATTATTATTTGTGTATGTTGTAGCAGGAGACTTAGTGCTATTGCAGAAAGAAGTCCATAAAGCATCATTTGTTTTGGAGAACTTCTATAACATACTGCATGGTGTCCTGGCTAGAAAATGTATTTGGAAAAGTTGGCACTTGTTACATCAATGAATATAGTCAGCCTGAATATGTGGCAGCCCTGTACCCAGTTTTACTACTGAGGAAACAGCCACTAGTGCCTGGAAGCTAAGGAAGGGAAGAGCTCCCAAAGAGGTGTGATATCATAACACCTTTTTGCAGGCATGATTACTTGGAAATGGTGAAAGGGGAAGTACATATGGTTTTACTTTTATAACCAAAACTTAAATACGCTATAACATTTGTTTTTTATTTTCACAGAAAGTCTTGTGTTTATTTTGAAATTTATTTGATGACTATCTTCTCTGTTCATATAAATATTGAATAACAGTGAAGTCATACAATCAAAGTGATTTTGCAACAAGTAAATTATTCACAATTCTCTTTTGTTATCTCTATTCTTATTATCTACTTTTATTTCATTCATGGAACCTTTGGTTAAAATATACCATGGGCACTGCCAAGACAGTGAAGGTATAAATCGAAAGAGCCCACAGAGAGATCTGCAAGGATGATCACTCGTGGATTTATTTCTTCCCATAGGTAACACAGGATCTTTTCATAAAGTATAAAAGCAAGTTATTTCTTATTGTGTATTAATAACTTTCACCAAGTATTTGTGACAGCTTACACAAGGATACACACATTAAAATATAACTATTAACAGAAACAGAATCAGGGTGAGGGTAGAAAATAAAGTTTTGGAAAATAAACACAAATAGGCTGCTCTGAAGGTTATATGGATGCTGCAGTGAGCTTCAGATTTATTTTTGAAGCAATAGAGACCCTGTTATTTAAGCAATTCTGATTATCGGGGAAGAAAACACGTACCAGTTCATCGGATGCTGTAAATTATATTGAAAGTACTCTGAGTCACTGAAACCTTTGGCTGAATGTTAAATTGACAAGATAGCACGCACTGTGCAGGGACATTTTGGAATTAACAACTGGAAGGTTTTGTCATTCAGCTGGCACCTAAGCCAGGACAAACTCTTCTGCATATCACAGATGCATTCCGGTATTTTCCTTAATAAGTATGATAATAGCATTACAATACCAATAACAAAATCAATAGTTCTTTTAGAGAACTTAGTATTTGAATGCGTTGTTCTAAGCACTTCACTTTTTAAAAATGTATTAAATTTCTTCAATAAGTATTATTAGATTTCCCATTTTATAGATAAGAAAACTGAGGTACAGAGTGATTGAGTACCTTGCAAGAGAGATTACTCAGCTAGAAAATGACAGAGCTGAGGCGGGGCATGGTGGCTCACGCCTGTAATCCCAGCACTTTGGGAGGCCGAGGCAGGCGGATCACGAGGTCAGGAGATCAAGACCATCCTGGCTAACACGGTGAAACCCCATCTCTACTAAAAATACAAAAAATTAGCCGGGCGTGGTGTCAGGCGCCTGTAGTCCCAGCTACTCGGGAGACTGAGGCACGAGAATGGCGTGAACCCGGGAGGTGGAGCTTGCAGTGAGCCGAGATCCCACCACTGCACTCTAGCCTGGGAGACAGAGTGAGACTCTGTCTCAAAAAAAAAAAAAAAAAAAAAGAGCTTAGTGATATGTTAATATATATTGCATCTATAACTTCATAAAGCTACCCTCCTAAAGATGTTTGACTTTTAGAGAATGGAGAATAAAATAGGATATGAAAATGTATATTATTGTTAATGTTATTTTATTTTATTTTATTTTTACTAATTTGTAGAACAAAATCTGAGGGAAGAAAGGTAAAGTGTAGGCCACCAGAAAGCTCAGCTGGCTACAGCAACATCCCCAAAACTGATATCTCAATTACGGGATCTATATTTGTTTGGATCAATTAGATTTGTTTTATTTTCCAAACTGCCCAGGAAGGGGATTGTATAGAGCTGGTAGATACCAGTGTGAATTGAGCTATCACGATTAAATAAAATGTCACTCAAACCGCAGACATCTCTATAAGAAAACAGCATTTTTCTTACCTCTAAAGCAGCACATCTTATGACATTAGGTGACTAGCAGGTCTGAGCAATAGTGCTAAGACGGGAGACTTTATGGAAATTAGAATCTGGGATGAGCTAATGTACTTGTACCAGAATATGAGGATCATTCTATTAGCTAGCTTCCAGGTGGCTCTTTAAAATTAGGTGAGATCCATAATAAAAAGCATTGAGCGTTCTGCTTCGTTATATCAATAGATTTATTCCTCTTAGGGAAATGAGGTTGTGGGTCACTTCACTTATTACTCTACCACCAAGCATTGTCTAAATTATACCTAATACTTCACATTTACTTTGAAATTCTTATTTTTTCATCTTTTAACACTCTTCTATTTAGAATACACATGTGTTCATGGAATATAATATCACTACTAAATATTCATGATTTTGCTTCTTAGCCTGTAATTACATTTTTTTTAAAAGTAGTAATATCTGGTAAGAAATTGTTTAAATTATGCATTTTTAGCTAAATCCTTTAACCTTGTTTTTTACTTAGCAGAAACAAGATAGAGCGCAATGAATTAAAAAGTATCAAATGGATAAAGTAAAATGGAGGAGAAAGAAGCAGCAAACATGCTGTGTAAGTGATGTTGCTGCTGTAATTGGACGCAGAACTTAGCTCTTATCTTCCTGCAGCTAAGGCAGAAATGGAAATGTAATTACTTACAGAACTTATCTTCTTGCTTCCATAGCAACCTATGTATATTTCTAGCACTGGATTTATTGCATTGTTTTAAAATTAACTTTCTTCGAGTCTGTGGCCACTAAATTGATTTCCTTGAAGTTAGAGGCATTGTTTGCGCAAAATTGTTTCTCATAAAACCCCACATTTTCCCCACCCCCAAACTAACATTTATTGACTTGGGAGAAATAATCCACATTTCTTGGACCATATAGATTTTCTATTTATTAAATACAAGGGAAATTGTCTTGGTTGGGATCTTATAAAATGTCCATTGGGTGATTACCTCAGACATTTTCAAAAACAGTTTTATCGCAAGTGCAAAAGTGAAATGCAAATGTGTGTTTTCATGGTGAAGTCTGATGTAATTTGAGGCTGTAACATCAGTGCACCTGTTAGTGTAGTGATCTTGTAAGGAAAATACTCAGGTGCTGTATACATACAGGCTTCTGATGATCTCAGTTAACTTGAAGCTGAAACACGACACCTAAAATCATGGACTATGGATTTGCGATTGTGTTCCATGGACCCTGCGGATTCTGGATGGTCTCAGAATCTACTAAGGAGTAAGAAAGAGGTGAAAGCTTTTGATGCTCTGGATCACAAATCATTTTTTAACCATAGTAAGTGTTTAACCTGACTTACATATTGTTTCAGCATAAACCCATCTAGAAAAAAACTGCATTGCTAAACAAACAAATCAATAAGCATTGAAAATCGCAGACCTAGATGATTAGGTGAATATGGTGTGCCTTGGACTCAAGATGCCCAAACCTGACTGGTCAATTGATTCACCTGGGGTTCTTTTCATAGGCACAGATATGAGGATAATACTCCTTATTCTGATCTATTAAGTGTGAGTCTGAGTGCAGATATCTGTACCTCAAAAAAACAAACACATGAACAAACAAACAAATAAAACCCCCCCTGAGAGATTCTGATACTTTCTCAGTGTAGGAATACACTGGTTTGGTTTCCCAATTAAAATTTATTTCTGGTAAAGTTCTTCAGTGAGAGCCTGGGTGGTATTCATTAATATCTTCCTAAAATACGACATATATAGGGCATTTGGTGTTAATTCTCAGGGATGAAAAAAATGTACTTTAACCCATACGAAGATCATTTCCAAAAGACAAATTGCATGTGAAACACTACCAATTGCCACTTGAATAAGTGAAACGAGTAGAGTAAGTTATGATCATTTTTTCTCATGACAAAGTTGTTCACTTGCCTCATATTGAAATAAGATAAAACATCAGTTGGCATGCATTTAGTCTGAAAAAAAATGTAAATCAGCAAAAAAAAGATGAGAAGGTAGTAAAACTTCACTAAAAGTGGAAAGGATTTTCATCTATAATGTGATTTTTATTTTCGACCTAATATGGTATAGTATTTGTCATTACACTGCATAATTAAAAGGCCCAAGCAAATATTTTAAATGCATTGGCACAACAAAGTCTAACCCAGGGATCAGTGGGTGAGATAATATCCAAACACTCCCAACACTGATATGTGGCAGATGTGAGCATCTGTTGTGAGAAGCAAATGCAGGTTGGCAGATGTACATTGCTTTATAAAGGCATGTAGGAAATTAAAAATTGAAGAATATTATCCTCTGACTCCTAGGAACCCAATGATTGCATGTCAATGGCCTGTAATGAACTACCTGAAAACATAGAGTTAATGTTGCAGTAACATTTTATTATGTAATTATGGTTTACATATACTGAGCTCTTACCTTAGGACAAACACTGTGTTAAATGCTTTACATATACTCTACTCTTAATGCGCACAATTACCCTGTGATATAGATGTATTATTCTCCCCAATTTAATAATTAAAAAGTTGCCCTTTATAGAAGCTAATAGCAAGGTTCAGATTTGAACTCATGAGGTGACTTATTAAGTCTTTCATCAACTCATGGGCAAAAACCAAACAACTGAGTTGAAACTTTGAACACAGCTATGGTTAGAAAATATTCATGAAAATGTCTAAGATATTGTTGATGCCAGTAAAATAATACTAAGTGCAATAACAGTAATGAGTTGAGAGAAATTTATTGTATTTTAAAAGGATAATTCTGCAATATCTGTGTAATACTGAGCATTTCAATAGTTCATGAAGTGTTGCTTACAATTTAATTGAGGGTTTTTTCAAGAACTTTGGAGAAATAAACAGATTTTCTCATCCTGAAAAACCTTTAGATGTCAAGTTTCTTTAAAATAAAATTAATGGTTTGTTTTTAGCGTTTGATCTTAAATTTAAAAATGACTTTGGAGTAAAGGTAGGACAACTTAGAGTAGACAACACACGGTTGATTGACTCTAATCTGTTTTTTAAATTATTCATTTAATAAAGGGAGAACTAATTTAACCAAAGTGGCCCAAATTAGTGTTGAGATAACCTTTAATCTTTTTTTTTTATTTTCAATTTTCTTTTTCTTTTTTTTTTATTTTATTTATTTTTATTTATTTATTTTAATTTATTTATTATTATTGTACTTTAAGTTGTAGGGTACATGTGCATAACGTGCAGGTTTGTTACATATGTATACTTGTGCCATGTTGGTGTGCTGCACCCATCAACTCATCATTTACATCAGGTATAACTCCCAATGCAATCCCTCCCCCCTCCCCCCTCCCCATGATAGGCCCCTGTGTATGATGTTCCCCTTCCTGTGTCCAAGTGATCTCATTGTTCAGTTTCCACCTATGAGTGAGAACATGCGGTGTTTGGTTTTCTGTTCTTGTGATAGTTTGCTAAGAATGATGGTTTCCAGCTGCATCCATGTCCCTACAAAGGACGCAAACTCATCCTTTTTGATGGCTGCATAGTATTCCATGGTGTATATGTGCCACATTTTCTTAATCCAATCTGTCACTGATGGACATTTGGGTTGATTCCAAGTCTTTGCTATTGTGAATAGTGCTGCAGTACATTTATCTCAATCTATTAAAGATTTAAGGAGATAACCTTTAATCTTTAATAGATTGAGATAAATGTACTGATGAACAAATAACACAATGTATAGGTATAAAACCATTTGTAAAGTAGGCATTAGACACTGCATATATAGAGAATTTATCTGATCAAGTAAATTAGCAAGTGAATAGTAATAAACAATTCAGCTTACAGTAAATGTTTAACAAATATTTGTTGAGTTCTGGCTTAATTATTTCACAAACATGGCTCAGATGTTGATTTCAAATTTTTCTCTACAAGAGTCATTCTGTCAACATAATACTGTTACTCTTTTGGGTCATGATAATATAACATGGGAAATAATTGGAAATTGTTAGTGTAGAACAATTGAAAAAAGTAAAGGGATAGAAAATAGAGACCACTAGACTTAAAAGGAGCTCAGAACATTTGGCGTGTGTGAAGGTAAAACGTCATGTGCTCTAAACATGAAGAGTTCATACCAGGAGGAAAAGGTGGACAATTTATATATGGCGAAAGAGTGCAGTACGTGGGTGGGTAAGTAGGGTAGGAAAGATTAAAAAGTGGCAGCTACCTCTACATCGTTGCTCACGAGAGCCCTGCAAATGATGAAGTTATAGGATTAGTTATAGGATTCCCTGACTGTACTACCTTCTTAAGTAACAAGGAATCATTGGAGTCTTTCAGCATATAATGGGTTTCAATTGCCTCTTATGTATGCCACTGTTGAAGTAAAGATTCCTGCCATAGGGTTCTGGGGGTTATCCAACACATGACATCCAACACGGGTCAGATGAGGCCAACAGCAGTTTATTAATTACAGACGTTCACAGCCTGGGAAGGAGGACATGGCAAGCTATACAGGCCACATTGGGGTTCCATTTGGGTACAGACAGTACAACCAGGGGCTCTGGGAAGCAGACTTTGAAGTATTCAAAAAATGGTTTTTTGAATACTGATCCCTGGTTTCCCAGGAGGGTGTAATTGGCTTGTTTAAACAACTCCACGGACTGGCAGAGAACTGAAACCTGCTACTCTGGGATAAAGCAGGAACTGCCCTGGTCCCTTTGATAAGGAGGGTAGTTAGGGGACCTCATTCTTGGGAGCAGATCAGGAGGAGAACTTGTGTTTATGCTGTTGGAGACCCTCCCAACTTCAGCACATATCAAGATAGCACATATTAAGGGGCCTTGAATTTAGGACTTACACCACATGATGACATAAAACATTGCCAAAAATGGAACATTTTATTTCACAAAGGCCTAATAAAGTTAAAATACAAAGTCGCCCTCAGTTGGTTAGGAAACAGTTCTTTTCCTTGGAGCAGAGGTGAGGTGAAGGGAAATAAAATTTCCCTTTGGGGTAAAGAAGAGACTGTTTTCTTTTGGTCCTCTGTACTCAATAGACACACAGACAGTGCCTGGGCCTTGCAGAAGTATGTTGGTGAACAGACAGGCAAGAAATACCTTCTAATATTTTCCTTGACTACTATGTCATCTTCTTTGTTCTCATAGAAAAGTTATCCCAACTAGACGAATGACAGCAAGAATTCTTCATTATTTTTGCTGTGGAGTTTACACAATAGCTGTAGGTCCAATTTCAGCAATACAGAGAAGGAAGAAGAAATAATCTCTAGTTCTCTTCCACATCCTATCTCTGGGCCCCTTCGACATGTTATCATCTTCTTGAATTATGTTCTCCCACATCTTCTTTCTTTGCATACCTAGAAGGACTATCTTTAATCAGATCATTATCTTTCACCCAAATAAAGATGCATTTTTCATGCTCATCAAAACTTGCAATATTGTCAGAGTCAGTATTTTCTACTTATGTGCTCTGATGTATGGGAATTTAGATTTTGAAAAAATAGATACCAAACTGATATCAGATCTGCTACGAACTGTGCGATCTTAAACTTTCTTCATTTCTCTGGACGTGAGAGATTTCATTTGTCAAAATGATCAGATCGTGATCCCGGAGGTACCTTTCAGTTCTTTCATCTTGTGCTTCTGGATCTTTTTAACAGAAGCCTGTTAACCTCAGGCCTGATTGGTGCCTGTTCTACAAGAGCGAGCCTACGAGGCTTCCTTCCTGAGTTGAGCCTGACTCTGGTTTTGAAGTCCGTGCTTCTGGTGGGCATGTCTGCTTCTGCCGACTACTTGACCCGCATCTCGGGTTTCATTCCTGATTTTCCTCTCTGCCTTTGACAGACATCTGGCTTTAGTTTTCTTCTGGAATCATTCCCTACCTTCCCCCAATTAAATATCAATTATCTTGCCTGCTGGCTCAGGTTTTCAATCCAGGAGTTTAATTGGAGCCTGTGTCTGGAAAAGCAACTGTGTTAAGTTTAAGTAGTTGCTATGAGGAAAGTCTCTAATTAAGCCTTGTAAGAATTAAAAGATTGTAAACTGGATATCATTTGAACTCGCACCACAAAGGTGATTGTCTACTTTGCTCACTAATAAATTCATTTGTACTGGCAGTCATTGTAGGGAACCAATTTTCTCTTTCTTTTTCACAATTACCATTCCTAAAAGATGCCATAAAAAAGTCCTTCTTGTACATAATAAGTCAATATTTGGTGTCTTTTATCACTGGTTGCTGAGTTTTACTCTGCCTTTGCTTCAAAGAAGGTGATTTTAAAGGGGCCTGAACTTCTAAAGGAACCAGTCTTATCTGCTGTCTTTTTATTTCGTATTGATCTAGAAAGGAAGCTCCCCAAGGGAAAAAAACTAGATGTGATTAAATCATGGGAAGCAATTCTTTGAAAGGACTATTCTTGATAAGTCGTTGAGATTTAATTGTATGTCTATTAAATATTGATCATTATATTGGCATATTGTGATCATTAATTCGATGTAACTAATTTGATTTAATATCTAACATTATTATTTAATAAATAATAAAGATTTAATAAAATGAATAAAACAATAAAGTGATTGAATAATCATTTTAATCACAAGTTAAACCCTTAGTGGAAAATTAATCTTTGACCTCTAATTTAATGTGAGATCTCTGTTTAAAATTTAAAACTAAAGAGAAAAGCTAAGTTTTCATTTTCAAGGGCAATAAAAAGTTTTGGAAATACAGATCATTCTTCTAATTAGTACAACTTACAAATTTCTGTTCCAAGAGGAACCCCTGAGCAGCATTACATGAGCAGCCTGAGCACTTGGTAAGCCATTTCAGGTGAACCACAGTCAAGGGGTATGATCAGGTTTAAAATCATAGAAAGGGTTTCGTATTAGATCATTTTCATTTGCCTATCAGACACTGGATTGGCTGGTGAAAAAACTACATATATGTTTATTTCAGAACTATTCAGAATAATGCAATTCATGCTTTTCAGGACTTGACTATCCCCAAGGTAGTTCTGAAGTTCATTGCTTGTCTGCATTCCGTTGTGGTAGCCTCCAGAAGTCGTAAGAGCTTTCTGCACTCCGCTTTTCCTAGACTCCTGAGTACAGAATATACAGCACCACCATTACCAGACACCAGCCCAGTAACACAGAGTACGAGCTTTGCAGTTGAACAGATGGGCATGAATTCTGCCTTCTGTATTTACCAACTCTATGCCTTTGGGAATGCCACCTGGCCTCTCTGAGTTCTAGTTATCTCATTACAAAACAGGGATAATAATACATAGCTTCATCATAAGGTTGTTGTGTATTTCAAATCAGATAAAATACAGTGTCTAGTATGTTTCCAGGTCTCTAAAAGTGATAGCTAATACTATTTTATTCTTGGAAATGCTGACAATAGTACTCTACATGGAAAACTCAGTCTAATTATCCCGTATCATGAGAATGATCCTAGCCTGCTGTGAAGCAATAATCTGAGCATGAAACCCAGCAGAGTTGATCATCATTGCTAGATGATTTTCTTTCTTATTAGAAATTCTATCCCTAGATCACCTGGGAGGCCTCTACAACAAAATCTGTGAAAGTGACTCATAATTTGGTTTGATTTTGAAAATGGTCAAGTGAAATTTATAAGGAAACACAAAGAAATTTAAAAATACAATCATGTTTACTTCCCTGATCTTTATTATAATTTTCAAACTATATTGTTGACAACAAAACAAACTATGTCTTATATAGAGAGTTCTTGTTAAACTACTGTTTTTCTAAATAGTCCAATCATTAATACAGTATTAGGAGGTGAAGAAATTCATAATGATAATCATCATTCACTTCCACTCACATACACCTTGAGAAGAGACATTTCTTTGTTAGAATACTTTGTAAATTGTGTTATGGAATAGAGTCATTTCTGAAAAGTTTGCTGTTTTTCCTTTAAATACTACCGTGCCAGGCCTGACACCAACATATAACTATTTTCTACAGTTGATTTATATGCAAGGAGGAGTTAGGAGTCTTGAGCAAAAAATACTAAGTTTTCTCTTCATCTCCTTTTTAGTTTCTGATGGCCTTGGCATGTGCTTCTGTATTAGCTAGTCCAAATTCATTAAAAACATTCATTCTCACATAGAAAAAAATAAATTATGTGGGGAAAATAATTTACAATAAACTGTCTTTAAAATGTTTGTTTATAAAATTTGTAAGATGCCCTAGTGCAATAAAATGCACTGACAACCCAGGTTATCCTAGATGCGTCCTTTGTTTTATCTTTTCCTTGTGGTAGGAGATTGTGTTTTTAAGCTAAATATTAGAGCACATGAGCAGATATTGAATTTTTGTGGTATAATCTCAGTTTGAGAGATTTGTAAGCATAATTTGGATGCAGAAATATTGATATCTCTATTATATTTATAGAATACACGGTTATAGAATAAATACTATAGAAAATTTTTGAACACTTGTGGTAGCTCACACTGTAATCCCAGCACTTTGGGAGGCCGAGGCGGGTGATCACGAGGTCAAGAGATCGAGACCATCCTGGCCAACATGGTGACACCCTGTCTCTACTAAAAATACAATTAGCCAGGTGTGGTGGCGTGCACCTGTAATCCCAGCTACTCAGGAGGCTGAAGCAGGAGAATTGCTTGAGACCAGAAGAGGTTCCAGTGAGCTGAGATCACGCCGTTACACTGCAGCATAGGCAACAAGAGCAAAACTCCATCTCAAAATAAATAAATAAAATTTTTGTATGAAGATTGTCCCAGAAAATTCGGGACATATTTATTGCCATTTCTGATGTAAGTCATACAAATTTCATGCTCATGTGGATATCCTTTATGCATACATTCTTTGCCCTTTTGAAATGTAGGTCTTATTTTTTACGGAAAGTCAATACAATCAGTGGCTGAGAGAACAGTGATGAAGATCATAAATTTTCAGTAGGTGCTAATATCCATGCATAATGTATTTCAAATGAAATATCTTTTTATATAACTTCAAGTCACATATATGACTAAATTATATATGCATATGGTTAATATATACAAATTGCATATATGATTAATATATGCATATACACATTTATATATAATTTAGTTTTTAAGGTAAAACAAAGAATAAGTATTAGAAAGTTTCAGGTAGCCGATACTTTTCATACTTGTTTATTATATAATTTCATAAAATGCTCTCTATAAATTCAGAATACTAATTGATTTGTGTTCAGTAGTCACCAAAACAGAATTACTAGAATAAATATTAGAGAATGTTATCACTCAGTTATGGCCAGCACATAGGGAAATCATTGTCATCAGCTGTTGGTCAAAGTATAGATAAAGTACAACTTTTTTTCAAAAGCAATTTAGCAGTATGTATCAAGAGCTTTACATGGATGAACTGCTTGTGGTTACTTTTTAAAAATATATTCCAACAAAGCACATAGTTGGATTAGGCAGAGTGTTATATACAAGGTTGTTGAAACAGTATTGCACTAACAAAAATTTGAAAAAGATTAGAAAATATTCGAATGCTTAAAGTATAACAGAGTAATTCAAGGAAATACTTGTGGCAATTTAAAGTATGAAGTAGGTGCATATTGATATAAAAATGCTCATTCTAAATTTTAAGATAAAATGGTCACAAAGAGGTGGCTCCCATTTTAAAAAATATTATCATAGTAGAAGCGACAATTATTTCTTTGTGATGGGGTTGGCTACAGAGGATGGTGAGAGTTAAGTGTAATGAGAAATACTCTAATTCCAATGTTAGACAATACATCTCTCAGTCAATAATGATCAATCTCACTTTAAATTCACAATTCCTCCCTCAAATAGTCTCTGTAATCCTCTTTGAGCTCCCCAACTCACTCTTCCACTTTTCTACACTGCCTCTCATCAAACCTTCACTAGTTCCTTTTTGTTTTCCCCATACTCTGCTGATAACCTTCTTAACTCACTAGAAAATGTAAGCAATTGGAAAACGGCGTCCATCTGCTTCATCTTCCAAATCCACTCTCCTTACCTGCATCTCTACCCATATGTTCTGCCCTGCCTCGTAACTTTTATTTTTTTATTTTTTAGATGTAGTTTTGCTCTTGCTGCCCAGGATGGAGTGCAATGGCGCACAGTCTTGGCTCACCACAAGCTCCGCCTCCCGGGTTCAAGCGATTCTCCTGCCTCAGCCTCCTGAGCAGCTGGTATTTCAATGGAGAAACTGTGTGTGCTGCTATGCAAGACCAGCCTCTTCGTGGGTCTACTTTGTAACTGTCTTCTCTTTCTTATCAATGTGAATTTTTCCATAAAGATTTCAACTTGCAGTTTTTTGATTGCACATCACCTCACAGCTACCGTTCCACTTCTCTGTCACTCTTGACTACAAAACATCTTCAAATTGTCATCTATCTCATTGTCTCTTATTCTTATTTTCCTATATGCTCTGGAATACCCCTCAATCAGGCTTTTATCACTATAGCTATTCTTGTCAAGGTCACCAATGGCTGTCCTCCTCCCTCATGGTCATTTTTCAGTCCTCCTCTTTCTCTCTTAGTCATAGTTTGTGCCTAGATCATTTCTTTCTTCTTGAACCACTTGCTTCGTTTGACCTCCAGTGCATCATTGTCTTTGAGTTCCCTCCTACTTCACTGACTGCGCCTTCTCCGGCACTGTTACTGAATCCTCCTCATCTCCCTGCCCTTTCAATTTTCTAATTCTATTAGGATCAGTACTCATTTTTTCTTTCCTTCTCTGGCTATAATTACTCTTAGGTGATCTCACTCATATGATATTTAATATATATTTCATTGTGTCTTTCACCTCAGCTTCTCACTAACCCCAGACTAACAAGTCTCACCGCCACCCTACCCTCACACCTACACATTCCACAAAGATGTGATCTTTCCCTCCTTAATACATGTAAACTTCAACTAATCTGTTGCTTCAGCTAAAAAAAAAAATGCGAATCACATTCGGCCTGTCACTTTCTCTTACATCATCTCACATCTCTCACGTTCTCTGAAATCTCACACCTTCTCTTACAGCTCAAATCCAGGAGGAAATTCTGTTGGCTCTGCCCTAACAATATTTCCGTCATCTAGTCATCTAACCTCTTCTCAACACCTTTACCATTACCCAAGTCTGAGCGCCACCGTCTCTCATGGCATCTGGATTGTTATTCATCACAGGAAGAATCATCACTGGTGGTTTTACTTCCACCTTTGCCAGCCTATGGTATTTCTGTAACATAGCACTCAGCTGGATCCTTTTAAAACACACAGCAGCACATCTCTTTTCTCCACTTCAAGGTCTCTAATGGCTCTATCTGTCTCTCTCAAGGTGAAAGACAAAACGCTTGAAATGGCCTGTAAGGTTAGCTCCTCTTGCCTCACTGAATTCAACTCTTCCTACTCACCCCTGGCTCCCTCAACTCCACTTACTTTGAACTTCTTGCTGTTCTTTAAACACATCAAGTAAATCCAAAGCTCAGGGATTTCCCCTTCTAGAACTCTGTCACCCAACTCATTCCATTTAATTTACTTTCTCACTTCATTTTTGTCTTTGCTGTAATTCATCTGATTAGAAAGAGCTGCCTTGACCACACTATTTGAAATAGCACTGCTCTCCTTCCATCACCGTCCTCCTTATCTCACCAAAACTTCAGAGCTTGTCATCACTTGACGTAGTTTATACTATGTATTTATTGACTATTTTCCTCAACTAGGATGAAAGCTACATGAAAGCTTTGGCATGTTTTGGTCATTGCTACCTGTCCCTTTTTGAAATTGTAAGCTGCTTCTCCACAACAGGGGCCAGTCTGGCCTATGACTCATACCAACAACTCCTTGCAGATAAGCTCAGCCAGAACCCACCAAAAGAACCTGTCAGCCAAAGGTGACCCTGGACCTTGTCCTTAGCAGGATGGGCCATTAACTGTTCCCCCCTAAGTCTCAGGGGCCCATATCGACTTCAGGGGGATGTCCTCTTTCCAATCCTCATACTCAAACCATGAGTATTAAAGTTTTTAAGTAAGTGTTTTTAAAAATTCGCCTAGACTATTTCTAGAAATGTGGTAGGTACTTAGCAATAATTTACAAACAAATTTGACTAATATTAGCAGAACATTGGGAGAATCACATGCAAACACACAAACATAACAATTGAGCTATAATAACTCAGGGTCTAGAAAATATCTAGAAGACAAACTGGGCAATAAATGTAAAGTTTCATAGGGTATTTTGTGTAAGGGGTCATACTTAGAAGACCCTAGATGTGGCCAGGCATGGTGGCTCATGCCTGTAATCCCAGCACTTTGGGAGGCTGAGGCATGTGGGTCACCTGAGGTCAGGAGTTCAAGACCAGCCTGGCCAACATGGTGTAAACCCCATCTCTATTACAAATACAAAAATTAGTCAGGCATGGTGGTGGGCACCTGTAATCCCAGCTACTCAGGAGGCTGAGGCAGGAGAATCGCTTCAATCTGGGAGGTGGATGTTGGGCCTGGGCAACAGAGTGAGACTCTATCTCAAAAAACAAACAAAAAAAAAGAAGACCCCTAGATGTGCCATTCTACAGCTTTCCAATAACTAGAGTCTATAAATGCAAAGATACTTTTGGAAGAAAATCTAGAAACAGAGTCATAAATTTAACTTTAATGTGTAACAAGCAAACTTTAAAATTTTGTGTACAACTTACTGTTGTCATTTTGGTAATATTTATGGTAGTTTTTGACCACAGAAACAACCTAGTACATTGTGAAAAAGCTTTTAGTAAATACATTTTGCTTCAAGAACTCATACTTATGGATGAGTTTAACTTTGAGCGATGATGAATGTGAAGGTTCTATGATCTGTGTTTGTTGTCAGATGACTGGTACTTTCATTTGGGCGAAAAGTACAAAATTTAAAAAATAAATACAAACAACTGTTGCAGCAATACCTAAATCTGAAGTGCCCAAATCACTTGCAGTAATATGTAAAGAAAGTCATGAAACTAAAGTTGTTATGATTAAGTGGAAATTTATTGTCATCATCAGAAGCTAAAATATATGTGAGATGGTAAAATAGAGAAGGCTTGTGCAACATCTACGACATCTGAGTTTTAATTGTACACATTGGCAACTAAGAAACTATGTTCTAATTTGTATGGAAAGGCTTTATTTTTAGTTTTATTATTTTAGTTTCTTGCTTATTAATGTTTCAGAAGAAGTAAATCTGGAAAATCTCTGGGTGGTTTTATTTGAATTAAAATCCCATATTCTTGATGATTAAGATAGACCACCTTCTTTTTTATTCTTTGAAATTTTATGCTGATGGCTTTTGTGTTACTCTGTTCGCACACTGCTAATAAATACATACTGAGACTGGGTAATTTATAAAGGAAAGAGGTTTAACTGACCGACAGTTCCTCATGGCTGGGGAGGCCTCACAATCATGGCAGAAGGTAGAACTTGTCTTCCATGGTGGCAGGCAAAGAGAGAAGGAGAGTATGTGCAGGAGAACTGCCTTTATAAAGCCGTAAGAGCCTATAAGACTTACTGACTATCACAAGAACAGCATGGGAAAGACCTCCCCCCATGATTCAATTACCACTCACTGGGCTCCTCCCACAACACATGGGAATTATGGGAGCTACAATTCAAGATGAGATTTGGGTGGCGACACAGTCAAACCATCTCACGTTTTTAAATAAATTCCTGGTGAAACTACTAGTGATTATTCTTGAGGGGACATCAGAACTGTATTGAGTTAATTGCCGAGAATCAACTAGGTCTGTGATCTTCTGCAAGTTATTTATGGTTAGTGAAACGAAGTTACTATATGTGCAAAACATGTATGATACAAGTGTTGGAGGGTTGTTTTCCCATGCTAAATGAGATTATTTTAGCAACAAATGAAATTATTTTGCTTGAGTTTACAGTGATACAGTACATACATTATAGTAAGTTTTAAATAAAAGGGTTAATTCATTTTCCTCAAGGTCTCTTATGAAACTAAAGAGTCCAAGGCTTATCTGATACTTAGTTTTTGTCCTGGTGAGTTTCGATAGTTTTGTTCCTTCTTATGCTTTTATTTTAAATTAAGAATCTACACATTGAGTCCCAATTTAAGATAGAACTTATTTTTCCATTTCCAACTTACTATGAAATGTTTATAAAAATCACAAGAGTTCCAAGGAAACTTTTATTTTTACAATGATGGAATAAGTGGTACTGGATTAGCCCTATATTCATAATTTAAAGAAAAAAACAGGCAAGTTGTATGAGGTATGAGTTTACAGGCTTTGGACAATAGGCAAAGCAAGTCTGTTATACATTATTAAAGAGAAACTCACCAAGTGAATCCCAGGGTCAATGTATGGCTCTCTGTGTGGGCAACTTCTTGACCTCTAGTACAAGGAGCTAGAGGTGAAACAGAATACTCTCTCTGAGCTTCTAGAAATCAGACTGCAGGGTTTCTGAAGCAGCTGAAATCTACAAGATAAGATTCCAGAGAATAGAAATCTGCACAGAGGAGAGGATGCAGAAGGCTTTGTGTGAATTAACCTGTCAGTCATGAGTTCTATCCGAAAGCTGGGCAGTGCATGTTCAGAGACTATGAGAGGCACACCAGAGAATGATTACTAAAGGGGTAGATGGGAGTAGAGATGCTAGAAGGTAAGTAGTGCTGAGAGATGATAAAGTTTGTGAAATGACTTTGTTAACTCCTGCAGATATCAGACTGTGACAATAGAAAGGTCACTCTTAAAATAAAAAAATCTAATTGTGAAAAAATGGAGAGAGAATTTGGAAGCTGAGTTTTAGTAAGTGAGACTGGCTGGGAAAATACTTTGGGCTTTCCACAGATTTGTCCTAATGAGACCTAAACACAAGCATAGAGAAATTTAAATTAATCACCTACTAAATAAATGCCTATTGGAACTAAAATCAAAACTCATCAGAGAAAATTAACACAATTCAGACTGTCTATACCATATCATCCATAATGTTCAGTATGTAATCAATACTTGATACAAATGCAAATAAAAAATATTTGACCTGCAGTCAAGGAGAAACGCCATTCATGGAAACTGAATCCAAAATGGCCAGTATACGTATGTTGAAAGAGGTAAAGGAAAAAATATGGTTATAATGAGAGAATAAAGTAAATCTCAGATGAGAAACAAACACCTTGCTAATGAAAAACCTGGACTAAAAATGTAATAACAAATTTAAAACCCACTGCACATAGTTATCAGTGTATTCAAGACGGCGGAAGAAAAGAACAGAGAACTTGAAAAGACATCAGTAGGCAGTGTCCTATCTGAAGAATGGAAAAAAATGATTGAAGTTAAGTGAAGAGACCCTGAAGTACCTTTGTAGAAAATTGTAGGAAAATATCACTTGATCTAACATTAGTGTAATTGTGGTTCCAAAAAGATAAGAGAGTTGAGAATGCCACAAAAATAAAAATGAAAGGGGATGTATGGCCAAAAATTTTACCAGTTTGATTGAAAATATTAATATAGACATATAAAAGCTAAGTAAACCTCAAGAAGGAAAATACCAAGCAAAGGCAAATCATTCTACAAAAAAGAACAGAGAACTTGAAAAGACAGAAGCGGGAAGTGTCCTATCTGATGGATGGGAAAAAAATGATTGAAGTTAAGTGAGGAGACCCTCAAGTACCTTTATAGAAAATTGTAGAAAAATATCACTTGATCTAACACTAGTGTAACTGTGGTTTCAAAAAGATAAGAGAGTTGAGAATGGCACAAAAATAAAAATGAAGGGGGGTGTATGGCCAAAAAGTTGACCAGTTTGTTTGAAAATGTTAATATAGACATATAAAAGCTAAGTAAACCTCAAAAAGGAAAATACCAAACAAAATCAAAGCATTCTACAAAAAAGACACAGGCACTTGTATGTTCCTTGCAGCAGTATTCACAATAGCAAAGTCACGGAATCCACTTAAACGTCCATTAATGGCAGGTTAGATAAAGAAAATGTGGTACATATACACCATGGGATCCTACACAGCCATAAAAAAGAATAAAATCATATTCTTTGCAGCAGCGTGGATGCAGCTGGAGACCATTATTCTAAGTGAATTATATTAGTTTGCATTTCAATAAAGGAATACCTGAGGCTAGGTAATTTATTAAAAAAAGGTTTATTTGACTCACAAAGACATTTACACATAGTGAAATGAATCAGACCATTGCTTGCTGGAGCTAAGGGTGGGGTACACACAGGATTTTTCTGAGGTTTCAGCCAGGTGCTGGTGGCTCACACCCATAATCCCAACAATTTGGGAGGCTGAGGCAGGAGGATCACTCAAGGCCAGGAGTTTGAGACCAGCCTGGGCAACATGGCAAGACCATGTCTCTATAATAGAAATTAAAAAAAAAATATATATATATGTTTTATACAAAATATATATATGTAAAAAAATATATATGTCTTTTTCTTTGAGACCAGTTCTTGATAAGTTGTGAACAGAACTAGAAGATTTTTGCATGCAACACTAGTTTTACTTGAAAGAATGACTGACAATTTAGGGTTATTTAGTTTTGAGTATTTGGCAGACATTTTATTGTAAATGAACAGAGTGAGTCTGCAACTGAAGGAAAATAACAGGAACAAAATTCAAGTTTTGAGCAAAAACTAAAATTTTTGTAAAGTTTTATCTGCCATCTTTAGCTTGACCACTTCCTAATACTTAAAGATTTATCTTTCTGATGACAACAGTGGTGATATTAATGAAAGTGATTTTTTATATTATGTAATAAAGTGCATTAACATTTGAAGATCTGCATAGCTCAGTAGACCAATAGTTTCCAAGTGACTAATGCATGTTAAAAAGTCAAACATGCGTAAGATCCATTCAAGGCACATGATAGACCAGTGGATTTTTATATAACTACGAAAAGTTCTTTCATATGGTTTCAGATTGAACATTGCAAATAACCTTTAAGATAAGTTTAACATTCGTCAAGTTTTGAGCAGTATCAAAGAAAACTATTCACAATTATCTAAATGGGGTTATTAAATACTGCTATCGGCAATCATCACCATCTGCTGGCTCATTGGCATCAAAGACTTGTATGTCAAGGTCTTTGGGTCCATCAGTATGCTTAACCTCACCTAGGGCCTCTTTCATGGGCTCTCCAGCCAGGAAACCCATCAACAGCTGGCTGATAAAAAGGGCCTCCACATTGTGGCCCTCTGCCCGTAGTGGTTGCCTGCCCCCTGGGGGCCTTGAGAAAGGATCTGGAGCTGAATGATGAAATTCCAGACATCAATCTGGACTAGGAAGAAGTGAAGGCTGTGCAGGGAATGAAGTGCTCTGTATGGGCCAGTTGAAAGAAAGCTGCCAAATAACCTCTTTGACCTTGTGCAGCCAGTCCCTGGTGCTACCCAACACCTAGGAGAGATTCAGCTCCCTCACATCTTGGGGTGTTATCTTGTTTTTTGTTTGTTTGAGGAAACTTTAAATTGTTTAGAAATAAATGATTATAGCTTTCGTTTATTGACCACATGGTATATGCCAATCAATGTGATAGGATCTTTCCATACATTTCTCAGTTCAAGACTACTTTAAATATTCATCCAAACTAACGAAAGTAAATGAATTAGTGAGATAGGGCTAATAATCTGACTGAATTCATAATAATGTGCACGACAATAATTGCTGTAATTATAGCAAATACATATTAATTCAGTCTTCCAAAGTGAATGCGATTAACCTCATTTTACTGAGCAGTTAAGTAATTTGACTACCTTGAGGAAATGACAACCTGTTTTCCGCAATGGAAATGGAAGCCTGAAAGCTACTAATGGGAATGTTAAATGGTGTATTAATTGTACACCATGGTAATTTTGACTTGTACTTTCCTGGTGGCTAATGATGTTGAGCATTTTCTCATGTGCTTATTGACCATTTGTGTGTTTTTTGGAGAAATGTCTATTCAGTGCCTTTGTCCATTTAATAAGTTATTTTTTGTTATCATTGAGTTCCTTATATTTTCTAAATACAAGCCCCCATCAGATACATGATTTACAAATTTTTTTTTACTCATTCTGTGGAACATATTATTATTTTTTATTTCTTTGAATACTTTTTCTGCCCCACCCACATCCTTTTTCTGGGACACTGAATGAGACAAATGTTAAATCTCTTATTATAGCTCTGCGAGTACCTGAGGTGGCTCTGTTTATTTTTTCCCAGTCTGTTTTCTCTCTGTTGCTCAGTTTGGGTAATTTATATTGTTTTACCTTCAGGATAACTGGTGATTTTCCGTTTCCTCTCCATTCTCCTCTTGAACCATTCTTCTAATATTTTAATTTTGGCTGTCCTATACTTCAGTTAAAATTTCCTTTTGACTGTTTTCTATATCTCCTGTTTCTTTACTGAGGTTTTCTATTTGCTGAGACTTTTTTTCTTTCTTCTTCTTCTTTTATTTTAATGGCTTCAAGAGTGCTTATAATTGCTCACTTAAGCTTTTTTATAGTAGCTGCTTTAAAATCGTTGTCATAGGGTGGGTGTGGTGGCTCATGTCTGTAATCCCAGCACTTTGCAAGGCAGAGGCAGGAAAATTGCTTGAGCCTCGGAATTTGAGACCAGCCTCAGCAATAAAGTGAGACCTCACCTCTACAAAAAATAATAAATTTTAAAATTGAAATAAATACTATCAGTTCTAAATACATTTTCATGAAACCACATTATTTTCATGTTGTAACAGATTGATTGCAAAATTAAATATAGAACCCAGATATCTTTTCCAAAGCTAGACATTAAATATATTTGCAAAATTATGAAACAATGACATTCTTCTCACTATTTTAAGTATTTTTTTCAATAACAATGTTATTTGTATAACATATATGTTATACAATGTAATGTAGACATGTAATGAAAGTATTATTTTAAATGACAAATATTTCAAGAATTCCTCAGTGTTAATTTCTATTAAGTATATATATATATGTATAACTCACATAGATAAAAGGTCTTTGGTATCTTTAACCGTTTTTAAGCTTTTAAAGCGTTAACGAGACAAAAACTTTTGTGAACTGCTAGTAAATGAATTCTTGGAATTGATACCATTTACTATGACTGAATGCCGAACTCAAAATTTACATTCAAGCTCAAAACAATCTGTGGAAGTCTATGTGAATGTTTTCATGACATACGATAAAAACATTATGTTCTCAGAGAAGATAAAAAAATATAATGACAGCGCTCAGGAATGGAATAAATGTGGCATAGGTAGCAAGAAAAGTGATTTAAAAACATCTCCTCTGTTTAAATCAAGTGAGTAGGTACACATTAAAATGATAGTAAATGCTAAGCTTCATCTGTTACACTATTAAAAAATGTTGACTGTATAGCACTGCAAACTTCAGTCAATGAGAAGAGGCAATAAAACATAAATTTTATTTCGTTTTTCTTTTACAGATGAAAAGGTGTTAAGAACTGAAGTTTTCAACTTTTCATACCTTAATACCCTTTGGCAGTTACTCTTTGCACTTTAATTGGCAAATGAACAATACTAAGGTTTATTAATTCCAAATTCTTAAAGAGTTTTGGTTTTGAAGGATGAAGCTAGATACATTTCTGCATTTTAAAGTGCAAATCTCAAAATATATATATTTTTAAATTTGGCTTGAACTATTTCAAAGGAAAAGAGTGTAAAGATATTGAAAAAGATTTTTTGGTTTCCTCTGGTTTTTCTTTTTCTTTCCTTTTCAAAATATGTTTCCAATAATTCAATTTTACAGTGAAAATGCTGATGGCTGTGGACAGCATGGCTCAGTATTGACCTCTTCTAAGTTATTATCTATATTACTTACAATTATCTGAACAAAAAGACTCTAACCTTCTTTGAACATGCACTTCAGCCAGTACAATCCTCAGTGCAGCAGTAACACAGGCCGCCCTTTAAATACAGAGCAGTTGACTTGGTTGCAGATCACTTGTTCCCCTTCTGGTTCAAGAGCACTATGGTACCTTGGACACTTCACAGTGTAATTCTTCATAAAGCAGGGCTGGCATATGGACTCATCCTTGACCATCACTTGCTGTTTCCCAGCCCTAACAGAGCCACTATTAAAGCTGCAGCAGTGTTTCCAACACCAGACTTGGTTTATTGCCTGGATATACTCATCTGCCTGCATATCCCCGTATCACACTTTGCAGCCAGTCCTATGGGATTTCTCATGGCCACAATATACTTCACCATACCATACATTTTCACTATTTCAGAATAAATAACAACAATGAAGAATTCCTAGCAGTTGTCATAAATGAAACAAACTTGGTGCCACAATTTGTTATGCCCCACCGCCTCAGCATGGATTACAACATGGCCTTTCTTTATACTCTCTTTTTGGCAAATTCAGGGATACTGACTTATTCTGAGATTTGCGAATTTATCCTCTTTGTTCTCACTGCAGTTGCAGTGCTTCTCTCCTCACCAGCAAAATGAATTTTATTAGTGACCTACTCATCTACTTCACTGGGAAATGGAATATCTCTCTAAGATTTACTTGTGTATTTTACACACTCAGTTGTATCTATTTCACTTTGGAAGAAGATAATTCATCATGGTGCAAGATCCTTGTAGGATCTTGATCATGAGTAGTCAGCTGTCTTTCCAGCTGCTTACCCCAAGATTGGGCCCCTCTGAGGCAGCCACAGAAGTTTCTCTGAAGATGCAAAATAGATCATTTAGCTGGTGAAGATAGTTGTCCTATAAGAAAATGAACAATTTAATAACAAAACAGTAAATGAAACATTAAGTAAAAAATTTAAAAATATATATATAATCTACATGAAAGTTCAGAAACTTATTGCAAGATATATTTACACAAAGAGTTTTAATTTAGAGGGTAAAAATGAAACTGCCAGAAAGAAAACACAGACACACACACATATGGGCGCAAATAAACACAGACGGGTTGCAGAGAAAGAGGTGTCCGTGTTTCTCAAATTGTGAATGAACAAAACTAATACCCAAACACAAACATGCCAAAGATGGAAAGCTTTTATGAAACGTACTGTGACTCACAACGTCTGCGCTTCATCAAGTTAGGATGCAACAGAAAGGATGCAATAGAAAGATATTTTCAGTTATTCAAAGACTTAGTACACTCATACTATCTTCTTAAAAACAATGACAGGAGCAAACACAATGCTCACTGATACAGAGAAAATGCAAATATAGTTATAGCTGTAGAGGTAGGCATAACTATAGATAAAGATATGTACAACAGCTACCTGGGAGATGAACAGCTTAATGCTAGGCAGTAGTTTTTTGAAAAAGCTGATGGAGTAAAAGACAAAGAATAGAAAATAAGAATTTCATTTTTTATCATTTACCAAATTAAGAGACATTAAAACATTTTTGTTAAAAGGCAAAGGTTTTTAGCATCAAATAAAAATATTCAGATATTTGTATCTTTATGAAGAAACATTCCTAAAGTGAAATGCTACAGAAAGTAAACAGAAAACATACCTTAGTAATGTTAAGATGTTACCAGAAGAAACTGGGTTTGGGGTATGTGGCAACTCTCAGTACTATCCTTGCAGTTTTTCTGTATATCTAAAACTGTTCTAAAATTAAAAGTTTATTAATAAAACACAATTCTACCTGACATACTGCTTTGCAACTTGCTGTTGTTTTGAATAAAAATATGCTGTGGAATGTTTTCCATGTTGACACATTGATTTATTCCATTTCTTGTAATACTTACAGAGTAATTCATTTTATGATGGAGCAAGATTTATTAAACAAGCCTTTTTTTAATTTTATAGAATCTGAAACAATGCTGTGATACAGTATCTTGCACAAGCACTTTTCTGCTCTGGTAGTTTGGAAGGATATTCATCAAAATGTCAACAGTCATTATGATGGAAAGGTGAATGTACTCTTCGTTTTTATGTGTGTAATTTTATGTAGTTTCTCAGGTTTTTGCTTGTAAAATGTATTATTTCTATAATCAGAAGTACTATGATCAATGTTTTTCTTAGTCCTATATAAATATGACTTATTTTGTTTATGAGGTGAAACATATTAATAAAAATGATTTTATTAATATATTTCAGGGGCAAAGTGTTAATTTTGAGGGCAAAAATGGAACTGCCAGAAAGAAAACATAGACACACACACACACACACACACACACACACATAGGCACACATAAACAGAGACCAGTTGCAAAGAGGCATCAGTGTTTCTCATTGCATTTGATGCAATGTGCAACGTTGCACATTGCAAGGATAGTACAAAGGGTTCCCATATATCCCAAACCCAGTTTCTTCTTCTAATAACATCTTACATTACTAAGATATGTTTTATGTTTTCTTTCTGTTGCATTTTATTTGTGGAATGTTTCTGGGTAAACATTTTATCTTAAAGGTAAAATAGGCAAGTACTTTAGTCCCATATAACATTGCACATTTCATCAAATGTATTTGTTACAATGATCGGAAGATGATCTAAACTTGGGAATCACAACCGGTTTTCTGATTTAGCTTTGCATTTCCATGTAGTGCAAGCAGGCAAATAATAAACAACTGCGAGGAGGAGCCAAATAACATATTTCAGATGGTCAATTTAATACATATTTTATGGAAGCTTTCTTTCAATAAGTCACTTACATAAAACATTTATAAAATCCTTCAAGATGATCATAAAGATCAAACTTAATCACATCAATAGCAGTACACTCAGCTATTTAAATATCCTATATGTAATGTGTAGCTTTAAATACTGTTATTAAGTTGAAATAAATATGAAATAAGTATTCAATAAAAGATTCAGAGAGAGTAAAATAAATTTAATGAAATCACATCGAAATAATACTAATAAAATGCTGGAAATAAGTAAATGAAAACGCTGGTTCTTGAAAATGTCATGGCAATACACAATCCTTTGGTGAGGACAATTAAGACAAAAAGATGGTGAATACAAATTCAAGCATTAAACAAAGAATATTACCAGACTATAGAGCATCTCTCATGGTTAATGAATACTAATGAGAATATCTTGCTGAATTTGCTAACTTTTAAAGATAGCTTAAATTACCAAAATAGGCTGAAAAAGTAAAAAATGATTTGAGTAGAAGATCTATGTTTCAAATTTGAGCAGGCTGCCTATAAAAAGCTGGACTCAGAGAGTTTAATATGTGGCTTTACGCAGACTTGTAAGGCTTTGTCTGCTCTGTATTACATAGTGGGCATTTTAGATTGTAAAAGTGGAATACTTGCCTTTTCTTTTTGCCATTAAAGTAACATAGCACTAATTTCTAAGATGAAAAAGACATTGTTATGGATTGAGTTGTTTCTCCAAAAAGAGATATTGAAGTTCTAGTCCTCAGTACTAGAGATAATGTCATACTGCAGTAGGTTAGTGCCTTAGTCCAATGTGACGGTGTCTTTAGAATAAAATGAAAATGTTGGGAGGTCACGGTGGGTGGATCACTTGAGGTCAGGAGTTCGACACCAGCCTGGCCAACATGGTGAGACTCTGTCTCTAGTAAAAATACAAAAAATTAGCTGGGCCTGATGGTGGGTGCCTGTAATCCCAGCTACTCTAGAGGTTGAGGGAGGAGGATCGCTCGAACCCGGGAGGCAGAAGTTGCAGTGAGCCGAGATCGTGCCACTGCACTCCAGCCTGGGTACACAGCAAGACTCCATCAGAAAGAAAGAGAGAGAGAGAGAAAGAGAGAGAGAGAGAGAGAGAGATCAAGTCACAAAGCAGGAGCAGAATGTGAATATGTAGAAGCTAAGCATGCTGCTAAGAAACAAGAACATGAGAGGATAAAAATGAAGGAGAAAAACTCAAAGGCTCCTAGACAAAGAAGAAAATGCAAGTATTCCAAATATTGAAACAAAAAGATAAGAAAGGGCCAACCAAACTTGAATTTATAAATGGAGTATCTTCTTCATAAAACGCATAAAAATAAATCAGGAATTTTGCTTTTAATAAAGGGTTAAAATATCTGCTCCCTATTGAATTATTTTGCATAAGTAATGTGTCTCCTAGCAATTAACTAAACTTGTCAACATAAACTGTATTGCTTAGCTATATTAAATATAAAATGTCCAAATATTTTTGCTTTTGTGAAAGAAAATTTTTTCTTTTTATTACAGATAGAGTCTCACGCTGTTGCACAGGCTAGACTGCAGTGGCATGATCATAGCTCACTGCATCCTCGAACTCTGAGGCTCAAGGGATCCTCCCACCTTAGTCTCTTGAGTACATAGGACTACAGACTGGTGCCACCACACCTGGCTATTTAAAAAATTTTATTTTTTGTAGAGACAGGGTCCCACTTGGTTGCTGAGACTGGTCTCTAACTCCTGGCTTCAAGCAATTTTCCCACCTTGGCATCCCCAAGTTTTAGGATTACAGGCGTGATCCCAGCACCCAGCCAGAAAATTTTCTACATATGCTTTATATAATATGATTTTTCTGTTACTTATTTACTTAAGGAAGCCTTGCCTGAAGAACTAAAAGAACCTTCTTCTATTTGAGAGACAACCTCAAGTACATAATCCTTTTATATTATGGAAAATTCAAATGAAATGAAGTGTTTTGAAAATCAGGGTGCAGAGCTTTCAATAAAGCATTTTGATGAATTTTTCCAGTACAGTAATCAGCTGTTATGCTTTTAAGTTCATTTTAATGTCAGGGAAGGCAAAGACTCCCTTTTTACTTTATTTATTTTGAATTAGGTATACGTTGCAGGGAAATGGACTTTCCAGAAACCTGAAGGCGGAATACCTAGATGCTGAAACTCCCTTTGGCTCCTCGTATAATGATGTAGTGGTGTTCATAAAGCAGGGTTTGCTATAGGACTCAGAGAGTCTGATTGGAAGTTCACAGTTTGTTAGCCTAAGCACATCGCTTGCTAGTGTTGAAATATATAAGTTAACAAAAATATAAAATACCTGGAAGCAAGCAACAAGAAATGTGTAGAATTTACATAGGATGGCATGTGCTCATGTGGGTATATGTGGGTGTATATCTGAACCAAGAGTAAACAATACTGAGAGAAATATAATAAGTCATAAATATGACAGACTTCTCTAAAACATTTAATTTATAATTCAAAACAATTCGATGTTTTACATATGCGTGCACCCTGGGCCAGTCATAGATCAGAGACAGTAAAAAGGAAAAAATACGTTATTTGCGCCTCTCTGTCCTCCCCACTTTTGTTTTTTTTTTCTTTTTCTGCAGAGAGGTGTTATTATAGCTGATTCCTGACTCCACACATGCTCAGATGAAAAGTGCAGTAATGAGGCTACACGGCAATCTGGTTTAACACTTAAAACTTAATGCTTGTAGATTGCAAAAATTTTCTCCCATTCTGTAGGTTGCCTGTTCACTCTGATGGTAGTTTCTTTTGCTGTGCAGAAGCTCTTTAATTTAATGAGATCCCATTTGTCAATTTTGGCTTTTGCTGCCGTTGCTTTTGGTGTTTTAGACATGAATAATCTACTTATCTGACAAAGGGCTAATATCCAGAACCTACAAAGAACTCAAACAAATTTACAAGAAAAAAACAAACAACCCCATCAAAAAGTGGGCAAAGGATATGAACACACATTTCTCAAAAGAAGACATTCATACAGCCAACAGACACATGAAAAAATGCTCATCATCACTGGCCATCAGAGAAATGCAAATCAAAACCACAATGAGATACCATCTCACACCAGTTAGAATGGCGATCATTAAAAAGTCAGGAAACAACAGGTGCTGGAGAGGATGTGGAGAAATAGGAACACTTTTACACTGTTGGGATTGTAAACTAGTTCAACCATTATGGAAAACAGTATGGCGATTCCTCAAGGATCTAGAACTAGATGTACCATATGACCCAGCCATCCCATTACTGGGTATATACCCAAAGGATTATAAATTATGCTGCTATAAAGACACATGCACACGTATGTTTATTGCAGCACTATTCACAATAGCAAAGACTTGGAATCAACCCAAATGTCCATCAGTGACAGATTGGATTAAGAAAATGTGGCACATATACACCATGGAATACTATGCAGCCATCAAAAAGGATGAGTTTGCGTCCTTTGTAGGGACATGGATGCAGCTGGAAACCATCATTCTTAGCAAACTATCACAAGAACAGAAAACCAAACACCGCATGTTCTCACTCATAGGTGGGAACTGAACCATAAGATCACTTGGACTCGGGAAGGGGAACATCACACACCGGGGCCTATCATGAGGAGGGGGCAGGGGGGAGGGATTGCATTGGGAGTTATACCTGATGTAAATGATGAGTTGATGGGTGCAGCACACCAAC
Organism: Macaca thibetana thibetana; assembly: GCF_024542745.1. Taxonomy (NCBI): domain Eukaryota; kingdom Metazoa; phylum Chordata; class Mammalia; order Primates; family Cercopithecidae; genus Macaca; species Macaca thibetana. Next base: position 19,637,126 of record NC_065595.1, on the reverse strand, counting down.
ATGGCACAAGTATACATATGTAACAAACCTGCACGTTATGCACATGTACCCTACAACTTAAAGTATAATAATAAAAAAAAAAAAAAAAAAAAAAACTTAATGCTTGTTTGGGTCTAGACTCTGCGCTACGTACTTTACAAATATCATTGGTTTAATCTTCACAATAACCCATTTTAAAGATGAAAAAGCTGAAAGCACAGCGTTGTCATCCACAAAGTTATCCAATTAGAGGTTTGTTTTTTTTTTTTTAAATATGAAGGGCCCACAAATTTTTAAAGAAATAGTAATAAAACATTACCTTTAAAAGTGTCTGTAGGAAGATGTATTTAGCACAGAAATATTTTGGGGTGTGCGTGCCAGTTCTCAATTTGTTGCCTTTCAGCTCCAGAAATACCTTCATACCCTTACTCTGTAATAAAGGACAGACATACTTTTAGTGTTTCTCCTTTACAGTAAGAACAGCATTAAGCTTTCTTAGGAAAAGGCGCTGGAGGAAATTTGCAGGAGGAAGAAGCTTCTCTTGCTGGCACCAACAACAGTACACTTGGTCTGCAGTGTGGGTGGGAAGGTATCTGGTGTGGCTGTGCCCCAGGTTGCGATCCCTTAGTGACCTCGAAGTCCTGATCCAGCCTGATGGGCATCTTCCTGCAGCCCTCAACACAGATGCTATACCTAGCACCCCCACTTTCTCTTCACATGCGTGCACTCAGCCATGAGCTGAGGCTTACCCAAACCTTGGTAGCTGACTCTCTGCCTCACCAGCTACTGCAGACCAGCCCAGTCTTGGACAAAGCAGTGACCCTTGGTGTCTTCCCGTGGGTTGCAACTGTACCTTCACAAGGAAGTCTGATCCTTAGCAATAGGAAGAGGGACTCTTTTCAAGATGTTTCTTCCTTGGGTATGCTTCCTCAGCCCTTGCATACTGTATAGAATTCTATTGTATTTCATGATTACTGTTGTATTATAGTTTAATAATTCTTTACATTTAATGTTCCTTGTTTAAATCACCATGTGGTTTCGGTACACTGATAAAACCCAGGCTGATACTTGTGGATGTCTTGTTTTTGATATAACATTCAATGGACTCTGTGATAACCACTGGGCTGCTTCGCCTTAACCACAGGCTTTTAATGTTATATACAAAAGTGACCACAAAGAACATACATTATTCCAAGTTATGTTTTAGCTTAACTCTTGAGGTTTGTTTTCTTCTCTCCCCTGAATTGTTCGATCAGCTCTAATCCCATACCTTTCCCAGATGTTAGGAATCTCAATATCAATTTCCTAACATTTCTAGCCCCATATATTGTGTTCAGGATCCCTAGGGGAGACACAAAGCTGTACAGTGAGGGCTCTTGTAGGAGTAGGGCTCCTACTATTTTCTGGTGGGGTGGCATTTCAGTATTTTCACAGCCTATTGGAATAGGTCATAACATTTTAGAATGTTGAATATAAGCCCTGATTATCATCTGTACTGTCCCTGTAGGGAAATACGTGAATTTTGAATAAGCAGCAGGGAAGAAACTGAGGTTTAAATTTGTTCAGACACACCTCAAATAAGTAGTCAGAGGTTACCAGAAAGCCTAATGAGCAGTAAATTAATGAAAATAAAACAACTATCCAGATGAAGAAAATCTTTTGTTATCGCCATTTATATTTACAAGACATTGACATTTTCTAAAATTTAATCTTTATAAATTTTCTGAAAAACTAACATGTTTTCTAGTATAAGATTATTAACTGTCATACAAGATCACAGCAAACCCTAACCTATACAACTATGTTCTTCATTTATTCTTCAGTAACCCATAAACACCAAGTTCTTAGCAAATAGAAGTCAAGCATCCAAGAGAGGGGAAAACTATTTTCTTATATAAGCTATAGATGTATTTCTATTGTCTATTAGAAAAAAAACTCGTTCTTAGGAAAGTCATTGACGATTTGCCACAGTTAATTCTGAAATTTCTTTGTTGAAAGCAGGAAAGTAGAAAATAATTGATTGCATTAACAAGAATAAGAAACACAATCATCCATTTTTATATCAGATCAAATTATGAAAGTCAGAAAGCTGACTCATAGGAAGAAACTCATCAATGACACACACCTCTCTAGAAAGGAAAACGTCCATTTCATTTCCTCCAATATTCCTATATTGCCATTTGATGAAACTGAAGATTCTTGTAAGTTAAAAACAAATAAACAAAAGTTCAATTTGTGAGGTTTTCACTATATACTTCAGTTGAGGTGAACTAAAGACCATTTTGTTACTAACATAAAGCTAACAATAAATCATGTACCCGGAAATAAGGTGTAAGTAGTTTTGACGGTCACAGTGACTTGATTCACAGAATAAATGTCTGACTTCATATGAGTCAGAGACTCTGACCACCCATTTTAATGCATATAACCATTTATTTCCCATGACATCACTGCTGGACAAGGACATTGGAAATATGATCCCCTTTAAGAATGTGGGCATTATAGTGCTTTGCGATAAAGCAAACTGGGGTTTTAATCCAGGCTCTCCCATTTTCTACCCATGTGAGTCTCATCTTCTTTGAACCTCATCTTTAAAGTGAAGAAAACAGCACCACTCTTGCAGAGTTGTTTTGAAAGTTAAATCAATTCATGTGGCATGTGAAATATATGTGCCTTGCAGCAGTGACAAGAAATTAGGCCAAGTCTATGGGTATCAGGAACAATGTCTCTGTCCGATCCCTGTAGCAGCTAAAACAGCCTGTCACCACAAGCCATCTTCCCTGTTCTACACTGGCTAATAAAAAAGTACTTAGCATATTATAATAATCACTGTAACATTATTAGGAAGAGTAGAGATAGGATATTGAGTTCCTAATATAGGCCACACGTTATTCAAGCCCGTTTCTATTAAGTGTGCACTTGGAATGAACTTCCATGACTTTGCCGTACAGCAGCAGTGTTGATAGCTGATATAATTTACTGTCAGCTGAATCTAAGCTACTTGTGAATAAGACCTACAATCATTTCTCATATTCTCAGGGGATTGGTTCCAGGACTTGGTATCCCAACAGATACCAAGATCCATGGATGCTCAAGTCCCTTACATAAAATGGTCTAGTTTGTGCATATAACCTATGCACATTCTCTCCTAGACTGAAAAAAATCTCTAGATTATTTATGCTGCCTACTAAAATGTAAATGCTATGTAAATAGTTGTTACACTATATTTTTATTTGTAGTTTTATTGTTTTGTTATTGCTTTTTATTGTTTTTCAAATATTTTCAATTTGCAGTTGGTTGCATCATGGTTACAGGATCTGCAGATACAGGGGCCAACTGTACTTTTCATTTCTCTGTGTTCTTCAGCTTACCTTCACATGGTAGATGCCCATGAAAGACCCTGGAACTCATGAAAGGTAGCAAGATTTCAAGCTATGTTCTCCCCTCCTCTAGAGCACCTTGTAAATAGAGAAGACAGGTGTGATGCAAACAAACATGACAATGTCAGGGGTGTTGATAGCCACAGGTAAAGTGAGAGTAAACCCCAGTGACACTACTGTCTCCTCATATTTGGGGAACTTCTTCATTTTCCACTCATCTTTTTGCCCTCGACTATCACAATTATATCAATATATGGATATATTGAAATACAATGAGTATTATGCTGTGTCAGTTAAAGCAAAATGGTTTAATTTGGGATGAGAATAAATCTAAATAATTATACATTATTCAGTTAGGCATAGGAAGGTATACAGATGTGCATTTTTTTCATACTGAAATGTGTCTCCCTGTTTCTAATAAAAAAGAGAGAGCTCTAAAAAGGTGAAACCCTCTTCATTGTATGACTTTTACTGTTACTAATTTTTAAAAATCATGATTCAGTTTTTGAATAGTTTTATATGTGCTTATTAAAAGGTGAAAGAATAAATGTCAGTGGCTCCGGAGAGACTTAGGAGTGAGCTGAAGGGAATCCTCTCCCATTACAAATAATAAAATGTTGAATAAAATGTAAAAACAAATACTTAAAATATACAGCTGAGTTGTAAAGCAAAAAACAAACAAACAAAACAAAACAAAGCAAAAACAGAAAACTTTGAGTGCTAGAAATGTATAAGACCCTGATCCAGAACAGGAGGCTGAAGCTAATGCTGCTGTAATCCCAGACAGTGAAAATAAGAGTCAACAGAATGGAAGTAAACCCTAAAAGTTTGGAGCAAAGGTTCCGACCCCCATAGGGATCTTTGACCTAACAAGTGTAGGAACTGAATCCAAGAACTCTAAATAAAGTTACGTAGCTAAAACCTTGAGGTGGTGCCTATTCTGTGAAAATAAAACTAGAAAAATATATTCCAACTAGCCTGAAGAAGCAGAAAAGAGAGTTTGCATTCTGCTTGAGGTACAGGATCACATGGAGGACGGGGGTGCCTTTCAAAATAGAAAATTTCAAAAAATGGGGCACATATAAGTGGCTTTGAAATTCGTATCATGTTTGCGGTATGGGAAATCAAACTGAAAGAAGACACATAAAAAATTGATCCCGTCTGAAAGCTATGAGGTCTGGTAGTAGAAACAAACAGAAAACTGTGCTATAAGGCATACTCCTCAAATTCAGGACACGTGAGATTCTCATCTGGAAAAAAATTTTCACAAAAGATGAAGTCAATATGGAAAAGTTATAAAAACATGACAAAATCACCACGAGAGTGTGTAGAAGATGCACAAACATGAAGAACTTGCGATTCACATACTACAGAATAAAATCTTAAATAGACTATAATTCAGAATCTTGAGAATATTAATAGCTTAAAAATACCATAAAATAAAATATAGGTCCACTTAAGAAAGAACCTTAGTATTCCCTCAGTATTCTTAGATTGTGACAGAGAAAGTTTTGATAAACATAGCCTCATAATTCAAAATTACAAAATAATCCGGGGGGCGGAGCAAGATGGCCGAATAGGAACAGCTCCAGTCTCCAACTCCCAGTGCGAGCCACACAGAACACCGGTGATTTCTGCATTTTCAACTGAGGTACTGGGTTCATCTCACTGGGGAGTGCCGGACGATCGGTGCTGGTCAGCTGCTGCAGCCCGACCAGCGAGAGCTGAAGCAGGGCGAGGCATTGCCTCACCTGGGAGGCGCAAGGGGGAAGGGAATCCCTTTTCCTAGCCAGGGGAACTGAGACACACAACACCTGGAAAATCGGGTAACTCCCACCCCAATACTGCGCTTTAAGCAAACAGGCACACCAGGAGATCATATCCCACACCTGGCTGGGAGGGTCCCACACCCACGGAGCCTCCCTCATTGCTAGCACAGCAGTCTGTGATCTACCTGCAAGGCAGCAGTGAGGCTGGGGGACGGGCGCCCGCTATTGCTGAGGCTTAAGTAGGTAAACAAAGCTGCTGGGAAGCTCGAGCTGGGTGGAGCTCACAGCAGCTCAAGGAAACCTGCCTGTCTCTGTAGACTCCACCTCTGGGGACAGGGCAATAACAAACACAGCCGAAACCTCTGCAGACGCAAACGACTCTGTCTGACAGCTTTGAAGAGAGCAGTGGATCTCCCAACACGGAGGCTGAGATCTGAGAAGGGATAGACTCCCTGCTCAAGTGGGTCCCTGACCCCTGAGTAGCCTAACTGGGAGACATCCCCCACTAGGGGCAGTCTGACACCCCACACCTCACAGGGTGGAGTACACCCCTGAGAGGAAGCTTCCAAAGCAAGAATCAGACAGGTACACTCGCTGTTCAGAAATATTCTATCTTCTGCAGCCTCTGCTGCTGATACCCAGGCAAACAGGATCTGGAGTGGACCTCAAGCAATCTCCAACAGACCTACAGCTGAGGGTCCTGACTGTTAGAAGGAAAACTATCAAACAGGAAGGACACCTACACCAAAACCCCATCAGTACATCACCATCATCAAAGACCAGAGGCAGATAAAACCACAAAGATGGGGAAAAAGCAGGGCAGAAAAGCTGGAAATTCAAAAAATAAGAGCGCATCTCCCCCGGCAAAGGAGCGGAGCTCATCGCCAGCAACAGATCAAAGCTGGACGGAGAATGACTTTGACGAGATGAGAGAAGAAGGCTTCAGTCCATCAAATTTCTCAGAGCTAAAGGAGGAATTACGTACCCAGCGCGATGAAACTAAAAATCTTGAAAAAAAAGTGGAAGAATTGATGGCTAGAGTAATTAATGCAGAGAAGGTCATAAATGAAATGAAAGAGATGAAAACCATGACACGAGAAATACGTGACAAATGCACAAGCTTCAGTAACCGACTCGATCAACTGGAAGAAAGAGTATCAGCGATTGAGGATCAAATGAATGAAATGAAGCGAGAAGAGAAACCAAAAGAAAAAAGAAGAAAAAGAAACGAACAAAGCCTGCAAGAAGTATGGGATTATGTAAAAAGACCAAATCTACGTCTGATTGGGGTGCCTGAAAGTGAGGGGGAAAATGGAACCAAGTTGGAAAACACTCTTCAGGATATCATCCAGGAGAACTTCCCCAACCTAGTAGGGCAGGCCAACATTCAAATCCAGGAAATACAGAGAACGCCACAAAGATACTCCTCGAGAAGAGCAACTCCAAGACACATAATTGCCAGATTCACCAAAGTTGAAATGAAGGAAAAAATCTTAAGGGCAGCCAGAGAGAAAGGTCAGGTTAACCACAAAGGGAAGCCCATCAGACTAACAGCAGATCTCTCAGCAGAAACTCTACAAGCCAGAAGAGAGTGGGGCCAATATTCAGCATTCTTAAAGAGAAGAATTTTCAATCCAGAATTTCATATCCAGCCAAACTAAATTTCGTAAGTGAAGGAGAAATAAAATCCTTTACAGATAAGCAAATGCTTAGAGATTTTGTCACCACTAGGCTTGCCTTACAAGAGACCCTGAAGGAAGCACTAAACATGGAAAGGAACAACCGGTACCAGCCATTGCAAAAACATGCCAAAATGTAAAGACCATTTAGGCTAGGAAGAAACTGCATCAACTAACGAGCAAAATAACCAGTTAATATAATGGCAGGATCAAGTTCACACATAACAATCTTAACTTTAAATGTAAATGGACTAAATGCTCCAATTAAAAGACACAGACTGGCAAACTGGATAAAGAGTCAAGACCCATCAGTCTGCTGTATTCAGGAGACCCATCTCACACGCAGAGACATACATAGGCTCAAAATAAAGGGATGGAGGAAGATCTACCAAGCAAATGGAGAACAAAAAAAAGCGGGAGTTGCAATACTAGTCTCTGATAAAACAGACTTTAAACCATCAAAGATCAAAAGAGACAAAGAAGGCCATTACATAATGGTAAAGGGATCCATTCAACAGGAAGAGCTAACTATCCTAAATATATATGCACCCAATACAGGAGCACCCAGATTCATAAAGCAAGTCCTTAGAGACTTACAAAGAGACTTAGACTCCCATACAATAATAATGGGAGACTTCAACACTCCACTGTCAACATTAGACAGATCAACGAGACAGAAAGTTAACAAGGATATCCAGGAATTGAACTCATCTCTGCAGCAAGCAGACCTCATAGACATCTATAGAACTCTCCACCCCAAATCAACAGAATATACATTCTTCTCAGCACCACATCGTACTTACTCCAAAATCGACCACGTAATTGGAAGTAAAGCACTCCTCAGCAAATGTACAAGAACAGAAATTATAACAAACTGTCTCTCAGACCACAGTGCAATCAAACTAGAACTCAGGACTAAGAAACTCAATCAAAACCGCTCAACTACATGGAAACTGAACAACCTGCTCCTGAATGACTACTGGGTACATAACGAAATGAAGGCAGAAATAAAGATGTTCTTTGAAACCAATGAGAACAAAGATACAACATACCAGAATCTCTGGGACACATTTAAAGCAGTGTGTAGAGGGAAACTTATAGCACTAAATGCCCACAAGAGAAAGCTGGAAAGATCTAAAATTGACACTCTAACATCGCAATTAAAAGAACTAGAGAAGCAAGAGCAAACACATTCGAAAGCTAGCAGAAGGCAAGAAATAACTAAGATCAGAGCAGAACTGAAGGAGATAGAGACACAAAAAACCCTCCAAAAAATCAATGACTCCAGGAGTTGGTTTTTTGAAAAGATCAACAAAATTGACAGACCACTAGCAAGACTAATAAAGAAGAAAAGAGAGAAGAATCAAATCGACGCAATTAAAAATGATAAAGGGGATATCACCACCGACCCCACAGAAATACAAACTACCATCAGAGAATACTATAAACACCTCTACGCAAATAAACTGGAAAATCTAGAAGAAATGGATAATTTCCTGGACACTTACACTCTTCCAAGACTAAACCAGGAAGAAGTTGAATCCCTGAATAGACCAATAGCAGGCTCTGAAATTGAGGCAATAATTAATAGCCTACCAACCAAAAAAAGTCCAGGACCAGATGGATTCACAGCTGAATTCTACCAGAGGTACAAGGAGGAGCTGGTACCATTTCTTCTGAAACTATTCCAATCAATAGAAAAAGAGGGAATCCTCCCTAACTCATTTTATGAGGCCAACATCATCCTGATACCAAAGCCTGGCAGAGACACAACAAAAAAAGAGAATTTTAGACCAATATCCCTGATGAACATCGATGCAAAAATCCTCAATAAAATACTGGCAAACCGGATTCAGCAACACATCAAAAAGCTTATTCACCATGAACAAGTGGGCTTCATCCCTGGGATGCAAGGCTGGTTCAACATTCGCAAATCAATAAACATAATCCAGCATATAAACAGAACCAAAGACAAGAACCACATGATTATCTCAATAGATGCAGAAAAGGCTTTTGACAAAATTCAACAGCCCTTCATGCTAAAAACGCTCAATAAATTCGGTATTGATGGAACGTACCTCAAAATAATAAGAGCTATTTATGACAAACCCACAGCCAATATCATACTGAATGGGCAAAAACTGGAAAAATTCCCTTTGAAAACTGGCACAAGACAGGGATGCCCTCTCCCACCACTCCTATTCAACATAGTGTTGGAAGTTCTGGCTAGGGCAATTAGGCAAAAGAAAGAAATCAAGGGTATTCAGTTAGGAAAAGAAGAAGTCAAACTGTCTCTGTTTGCAGATGACATGATTGTATATTTAGAAAACCCCATTGTCTCAGCCCAAAATCTCCTTAAGCTGATAAGCAACTTCAGCAAAGTCTCAGGATACAAAATTAATGTGCAAAAATCACAAGCATTCTTATACACCAGTAACAGACAAACAGAGAGCCAAATCAGGAATGAACTTCCATTCACAATTGCTTCAAAGACAATAAAATACCTAGGAATCCAACTTACAAGGGATGTAAAGGACCTCTTCAAGGAGAACTACAAACCACTGCTCAGTGAAATCAAAGAGGACACAAACAAATGGAAGAACATACCATGCTCATGGATAGGAAGAATCAATATCGTGAAAATGGCCATACTGCCCAAGGTAATTTATAGATTCAATGCCATCCCCATCAAGCTACCAATGAGTTTCTTCACAGAATTGGAAAAAACTGCTTTAAAGTTCATATGGAACCAAAAAAGAGCCCGCATCTCCAAGACAATCCTAAGTCAAAAGAACAAAGCTGGAGGCATCACACTACCTGACTTCAAACTATACTACAAGGCTACAGTAACCAAAACAGCATGGTACTGGTACCAAAACAGAGATATAGACCAATGGAACAGAACAGAGTCCTCAGAAATAATACCACACATCTACAGCCATCTGATCTTTGACAAACCTGAGAGAAACAAGAAATGGGGAAAGGATTCCCTATTTGATAAATGGTGCTGGGAAAATTGGCTAGCCATAAGTAGAAAGCTGAAACTGGATCCTTTCCTTACTCCTTATACGAAAATTAATTCAAGATGGATTAGAGACTTAAATGTTAGACCTAATACCATAAAAATCCTACAGGAAAACCTAGGTAGTACCATTCAGGACATAGGCATGGGCAAAGATTTCATGTCTAAAACACCAAAAGCAACGGCAACAAAAGCCAAAATTGACAAATGGGATCTGATTAAACTAAAGAGAACAGGCAACCTACAGAATGGGAGAAAATTTTTGCAATCTACTCATCTGACAAAGGGCTAATATCCAGAACCTACAAAGAACTCAAACAAATTTACAAGAAAAAACAAACAACCCCATCAAAAAGTAGGCAAAGGATATGAACAGACATTTCTCAAAAGAAGACATTCATACAGCCAACAGACACATGAAAAAATGCTCATCATCACTGGCCATCAGAGAAATGCAAATCAAAACCACAATGAGATACCATCTCACACCAGTTAGAATGGCGATCATTAAAAAGTCAGGAAACAACAGGTGCTGGAGAGGATGTGGAGAAATAGGAACACTTTTACACTGTTGGTGGGATTGTAAACTAGTTCAACCATTATGGAAAACAGTATGGCGATTCCTCAAGGATCTAGAACTAGATGTACCATATGACCCAGCCATCCCATTACTGGGTATATACCCAAAGGATTATAAATTATGCTGCTATAAAGACACATGCACACGTATGTTTATTGCAGCACTATTCACAATAGAAAGACTTGGAATCAACCCAAATGTCCATCAGTGACAGATTGGATTAAGAAAATGTGGCACATATACACCATGGAATACTATGCAGCCATCAAAAAGGATGAGTTTGTGTCCTTTGTAGGGACATGGATGCAGCTGGAAACCATCATTCTTAGCAAACTATCACAAGAACAGAAAACCAAACACCGCATGTTCTCACTCATAGGTGGGAACTGAACAATGAGATCACTTGGACTCAGGAAGGGGAACATCACACACCGGGGCCTATCATGGGGAGGGGGGAGGGGGGAGGGATTGCATTGGGAGTTATACCTGATGTAAATGACGAGCTGATGGGTGCAGCATACCAACATGGCACAAGTATATATATGTAACAAACCTGCACGTTATGCACATGTACCCTACAACTTAAAGTATAATAATAATAAATAAATTAACAAACAAACAAACAAAAAAACAAAATAATCCATCAAGCATGAGTGAGCAGAAACTTAAAATACTAGAATTTGAACTCTTAAGAACTTTAGATAATGTAAGTTTTTATGGATTATAAAATATATTTTATGTTTTTAAATGTAATAGAAGGTAGAGCATAAAATATGAGAAGACAACAAAATACAATTAAAAAGAATACCAATGCAATGACCAGATTAAATGTTTGATTTGAGTCACCCAAGAGATAGGAGTAAATTTGACATAGCTCAATAAATCAATAAAATGACTAGCTTTCAGCATTAAAACTTAAAAGTGAAGTGTATTGGAAGTAAAAGGAACACTGAAAACATAGGGAATACAGAGCTAAAGTAGTGCTTATTTGTAAATTTATAGCTGTAAACATCTACATTAAAAAGAAGAAGGCTTAAAATTAATAACCAAACCTTTCGCCATTAGCTAGAAAAATAAGAGCAAATTAAAACTTAAGCTAAGAGAAGGAAGACAATACTATTGACTAGAAGGGAAATAAGTGAAATGGAGATTAAGACACAATAGGGAAAGTAAATAAACCAACAACTCAACAACATTAATAGATCTTGGGTAGCCTGACAAAGAAAAACAAAAAGATGCTTAAATTGCTAAAATCAAGAATAAAATGAATATCACAATAGAACTTACAGATTAAACAAAAAGTTTAAATTAGCTGGGTGTGGTGACATCCTCCTGTAGTCCCAAGTACTTGGGAAGCTGAGGTGGTAGGATTACTTGAGTCCAGGAGATGGAGGGTGCAGTGAGCTATAATCATGCCACTACACTCCAGCCTGGGTGAGTGAGACTGTTTCAAATTAAAAAAAAAAAAATTGAAAAAAAAATACCATAAACAATTGTATGCCAACAAATCTAATAAAATAGGCAAAATGAACAAATACCTAGAAGGACATAAGCTACCAAAACTGATCTCCCCCCAGATATTAAATTTAAATAGACCTATAACATATACAGACATTTAATTGGTTATCAGAAATATAAAAATTCATGCTGGATTTTTTTTTCAGAAGTTGGCAAAGATTCTAAAATTCACACAGAAAAACAAACAGAAGAAGAAACAAAAAGTACCAATAAAGAACAAAACTGGAAGTCTTATGCCTCCTGCTTTTAAACTTCACTGCAAAGCTACAGTAATCAAGGTAGCCTGCTACTGGCATAAGAAGAGACACATAGATGAATGAAATAAAATTGACAGCCCAGAAATAAACCCTTACATGTATAGTTAATTGATTTTCAGCAAGAATGCTTAGACTAATAAACGAAGTCAAATAGTATTTTCTTCAACAGATAATGCTGGGACAACTGAATATTCATGCAAAAGAATCAGGTTGAAGCCTTATCTCTCACTATTACCAAATCAACTCAATAATAAACACATGTGTAAGAACTAATACTCTTGGAATAAAGCTTTGAAGTAATGATTTTTGAGTTAGTTTTTGAGTTAGTTTTCTTAGATATGACACTAAAATCAGGATGTAAATTGTACTTCATCAAAACATAAAACTGTTATGCTTCAAAGAACACCAGCAAGAAAGTCAAAAGGTAACTCACAGAATGTCAGAAAATATGTGCAAATGACATATCTAGTAAGGGACTGAAATCCAAAATGCATAAAGGGCTATCACAACTCAATTATAAAAAGACACCCCAATTTTTAAACTGAGCAAAAGATTTGAATGATCATTTCTTCAAGGAGATACACAATTCAACAATAAGTACTGAAAAGATGCTCAGGTCAGTTAGTACTTAGGTAGATACAAATCTATGCCACAAACAGATAGCATTTTCTACTTGCTAGGATGCCTAAAATGAAAAGGCAATAACAAGTCTTGGCAAAGATGTGGAGAAACTGGATCAGCACATTGCTGATGGGATTGTAAAACAGGGCCATGACTTTGGAAAGCAGTTTAACAATTTCTCAAAATGTTAAACATGTAGTTATCTTTATAACCCAGTAACTCCAATATATATATGCCCAAGAGAAAGGAAAATATATGTCTACACAAACGCTTGTACAGGAATGTTCATAGCAGCAGTATTCATACTAGTCAAGAAAGTATAAACAAATCAAAATATGGTATATCCATACATGGGAAATTATATAGCAATAAAATGGAATGAAGTATTGATATTTGCTATAACGTAGATGAACTTGGAAGACATTATATTAAATAAATGAAGCTAGTGATGAAGGGCTACATACTGCATGATCTCATTTATATAAAATATTCAGAATAGGCAAATCCATAAAGACAGAAAGGAAGTTTAGTGGTTGCCAAGGGCTGGGAGTTGGGGTAGGGAGAATGAGGAGTGATTGCTAGTGTATATAGGGATTTTTGGTGTAGCGGTAATAAAAATGACTTCTATTGGATACTGGTGATGATTGCATAGCACTGTGTATATTCTAAAAAGCACTAAATTGGTTTTCAGAGGGTGTGAAGGGGAGGGAGAAGCAGAGGATGAGAGAGACAGCATGAAGGAGAGGGAAGGACCTTTAAAAAATACAGAAAGAAATGACAGGACATCTAAAACTAATGACAACTAGAATGACAGCTGACTTCACATCAGCAGGAATAAAAAAAAACCTATAAAAATATATATGTATATGTATGTGATAGAGATGGTACTGTAAAAAATAAAATAGGGAAAGGATGGACTGTTTTTTAAAAATTACTACTCATTACCTAGCTATATACATGATTCAAAACTTAAAACTAGATCCCCGCTTCACAACATAGAGAACATTTAAAGACTAAAATTTGAAAAGGAAATTTTTAAAATTTCAAATTGTAATATATATTATATGTAATTAAAATGTTATTTTCCATATAAACTTTATATGCATTATATGTTGTGTGTGCATATAAAATCCTGAAGCAAATATGCAAAATGTTTTTAATATCTGGGTAGTAAGTGCCTGATTGCCTCATTGTTCTCTGTACTTTTACTGTGTTTGAAATCTTTTCTAATTCAAAATAAATATGTAAAACTTTCTTTTGAACGTCAAAAAAAAATGAAAAATATCACGTTTCTGATATGATTAACAATTAATTAAATACAGGTTGTCTTTATTTAAGTTTAGCATATATTTAAGGAAGGTTTTTTTGTTTTTGTTTTTGTTTTATTCCCCAGCTCTGAAAAGTTAGTTTACAAATTAAATGAATTGATTCAAAATAAGTTTGTTATCCTAAGGTACTCTTAAAAGACTGGAAACCAATTATTAAAATGACAATGTCTAAAATAGTATTTATCTGTTCCTTTGCATATGTATGATTTCTTTTCAAATTTACCCCTAGCTAAATCTGTGGCTACGGACTTATGAAGATCATCATGTTACATTTTATATCTACTAGAAAATTTACTTGTTTTTAGGATGAATATGTGGGCATTATAAAAATGAAATTTGCAAATAGAAGTTATCACTACTATTTAAAAAGTATTATTTATTAGTAATTAAATAACCAATATACTAATACTAAAAGATTCCTAAAAGTTACAATCCATAGCAACTAGAACAGTAAATAGCATGTAATAATTAGTAACTATTTTTTTATTGGTAAATGAGTAAATGAACACATATGGGAATACTATTTCATTTCATTTTCAGGATAGTCTTTAAGGAAAGTTTTAATCTCTGGGAGATTAATGAGGTTTTTCTAATTTACCCAAGTTCACACTAAGCCATTGTATCTTTTGCAGTTACCTCTTAAACCATCCTCCAATGCAAAGACCAGGGTTCCCTTCCCCAAGCAGCAAGGGTGGCTGTGGGTAGGTCAGCAGTAAAATCCCTGATTGGGCTGTTTTTCTAGCGGGTAGAGATACTGGACCTCCAAAAGTTACTGGAATTGGGTTCTCGCATTTATTTCCTGTGAATTTGTGATAGAGGAATTTGGGGATTTTCTCTTTGGAGAGAGTATACACTCATTTCTGTATTCTGTTTTCTCAATTGATGGAACACAAAACACCAGAGTTTCTTTGTTTCCATTTGCTATTGTTTCCTGGGAATATATCTCCCTCAGGAACTCTTGATGTTAAGTGCATGGAGTCAGGTGGGCCCTGTGATTTCAGACAATGACCTCTCTCAAGATTTTTATGAATTTTAAGTGTTACTCTGTTAAATGACATTCAGTTGAGTAATGCAACTTTCAGACATCTTTAATTTCAGATAATTTTATTAGATTAAGCAATTGTTCTCCCAGTTCATGTTTTATATCATGTGTAAAGTAAAAGTATAAGCCATCAATTTCACTTATTTTGGGTTGTGATTCATCTAATGAGGACAGAACAAATTTGAGAAACCATTTAATCTTACTACACAAAGTTGTTTTAAATATGTAAATAGAAGATCATTTCTTGCAATGCCATGGGATATAAATTGGAATTTTTGAAAAATAAAAGATCAGAATCCCTACAAGCTCAGGAAAATAATTTTGCCATATGTGTATCATTTTAACCAAGCCAAGGATGGATTGAGCAGCAATGAAGGGCTTTGTATCATTCACCATTCATAAGAAGAGCTCTAAATGATTTATAGGCATCATTATGCTTTCTCTTTGGCAAAGGGAGAAAAAAATGCTCACAAAGTCTAAATAGCTTTTTCATGTATCAGAGTAATTAAAAGGAAAAATCAAACTAACACAATGTACTCTTGTATTGCAAGCTGGAATTCTCATCAAATTGATTCACTTTTAAACTCTGTTATCTCTGATTCCAAGAAGCTTATCATAAAATGTCAATTTTATTATCTCTTTCTCCTGATCAAAATACTCAGTGACTCTCCCATTCATTTTAGCATTCAAGTCAAGGCTATCTACAGACTGACCACAACTTATGTACTGATACTAATCTCCCACTAATTGATTTCTGTTTGTTTTCTTGTATATTGTATTCAGTTTTATCTTCCTAAATGGTGTACCCTAGGATCCTTTACCTTTTTTTGCTTCTACTACATTATCAAAAATAACTTAGGACTAGAAGTCTTGACTCCTTTCTATTTTAGTTTTATAATTTGCAAAATGAAATTGATATTTGCCTTTCTGACATGTTATTGAGATCAAATGAAGCAATGTGTAGGAAAGTTCTTGAGAAAGAAGAAAGCACTTTTGAACTGTAAATTATAATTATTGACTGTCATTCAAATCCTAGTGTAAAGCCTCCTTGTTTAAATAGTTTTTCATGTTCATTTTAGGTCATAGTGATGACAATAACGATTAATACTTCGAGACCAATTACTACAGACCAGACACATTTCAACTGCTTCACATATTTTAATGTATTTAATCTTCTCAACAGTCTTTAAAAGTAGTTTATATTCTCACTCCCAATTTAAAGTTGAAGAAATTGAGTCACAAAGAGGTCAATAACATCCCTGAGGCCATTCACATATCTGCTAAATGATGGAAGAGTAATTAAAATCCTTGCCATCTGATATGGTTTGGCTGTGTTTCCACCCAAAGCTCATCCTGAATTTAAGCTCTTTCAATTCCCACGTGTTGTAGGAGGGACCCAGCGGGAGGTAATTGAATTATGGGGGCAGGTGTTTCCCATGCTGTTCTCCTGATAGTGAATAAGTCTCACGAGATCTGGTGGTTTTATAAGGGCGAGTTTCCCTGCCAAGCTCCTTTTGCCTGCTGTCATCCGTGTGAGACGTGACTTGCTCTTCCTTGCCTTCCTCCATGATTGTGAGGCCTCCCCAGCCATGTGGCACTGTGAGTCCATTAAATCTCTTGTGGATATGTCTTTATTAGCAGTGTGAAAACAGACTAATGCACCATCTAACTTGAATGCCTTATTCAGAATTGTAATGTCAGTGTAATCTGTGTTACTCTTGTTTGCACTTAAGCACATGATATAACTAAGAATGCTGCAACTATTATTATTTATCTCACTAATAAGTTTATACATTCTTTGAGAAGAAAACCACATTTCTGTTTACTTTATATAACCCATATGACAGAGTTGGTAGTATAAGTTCATTGATTACTTTATAAATGTAACCAAATCAGGGAAAGATCCTATCCGAGGTTGAGTTTCCTGGGAAATGGGTTATAAAACAGAAATGTAAGTGTGGGAAGGTTATGGGAGATCACTTTGGGGAATGAAGTCTGTGAAGGAGTGAAGGAAGGAGAATTGGGTGGAGGGAGAATATTAACTGCAATGTGGCTACAAAAAAAAGCCTCAGCAAATGCCAAAGAGGAATCAGAGTTGTCCCAACTGAGGCAACAGAATCGTACTTTGCATCCTTGTTTCTATCAGTCATTATATATGGGTTTTCTTGCACCTCTGATCTCAGGAAGTGGGTGACCTTAAGGCAGTTCTGTATGGTCAAAATGACTCAGCTATAAGCCATTAGCTGCAAACACTCCTAGCAGCTGGGAGGTGTCATGCCACACAGTTCTCTCTAGTTGATCTCTTGTACCACTCAAATCCACTTGTGTTGTGTGATAAGGTTACATCATCTAGAAATAGTTTATCTAGAACTCCAGTTGCTCTCATTTCCTGGGACACTTACAAGAGTTAAAGTGGTATGTTCTGCAACTCCAAGTACTGAAGCAGATCTCAGGGTTGTCATTCATCAACTCCTTTCATTCTAGATTCCTTTCACTCACAGCAGGCATCTCTCTTTACCTGGTGCAGCAGCCTAGATCTTCATTAAGTCTCTAAAACCCTGTTCACAAAGCCCTTATCACATGGTGGCTGCTGCACTTGTCCATTTACCATCATAATCCACCAAGGGAGTAGAAAGAGATAACCCATTGGATCACCTAGATGCTAAGTGTATTCTTCCCTTCTCCCATTTTACCTCCTCCTGATGATCAATTGCCAGGATGGTGAATCCTTTCTTTGCTTCTGGGTTTTATGGCATAAGAAGCCTGAAATAATCAGAAAGCAGCTGCAGTTTGATGGGTATCTTGCTGTGTGCCTTGATTAAAGCAGTTTCTCTTCGGGAAGTAGGAACTTTGAGCCTGCAAAGACCAAGCTGTGAGGTGGGAAGCAGAAAATCCCTAGTGGTTCTGAGAATGACAGTAACTGGAGCCCTTATATCCCATGCTTCCTGAACCCGTGTATTCTATGTATTGGTGACATGGTACCTTAGGAGGGTTGCTGGATTTTGCTGGACCCTTTCTCCTGAAGTACGGTGATCTGTCCTCACGGAGTATAACTCCTAGATGACCCTCAGCTGGGCCTCCACCAGATTTTTCTATTGCTCCATTAGGCTGGGAGCTGATTAGTTAAGTAAGTAGGTGACAAGAACTTAGATCCAATGGTTGCATGTTACTGCTCCTCCTTTGCTAGATAAAGGGAATCCTGTGTTAACAACAACAACACAATCATCACTGAGAGTGGTGCTGATGAAGGCACTGCCATCAGAAAAGGAAAAGCCAAACCTGGCATATATATCTCTCCTGGCATATCTATCTCTCCTGGAATATCTATCTCTCCTGGAATATATGTCTCTCCCTGCTCCTTTGAGGGTGGTAGCACCCAAACTAATCTATATGACACTATTTTAAAAAATATATCTCTTATAATTCTAGCAATCTAATAAGGGAAATAGTCATTAAAATTAAAAATTATAAGACATTGTGATTGACAAACTAAGTTCACGTAAGAAAGAATTGATCTCTTGTGTTTGAGGATTTAGAAAAGTGGAGGTACATGAGATGGACATTTTAACTGGTCAGTATGCTCCTGATGAAGTGAACATTGATATTAGGAAAACGAAGTATCATTACTGACGGTCCTGAAATGTAAACATGCTGAATGCAGTGCATGGATTCACTGAATCGATATGTGTGTATGTGTGCCCAATCCAAATTAGTCCTCAATCTCGTTGTTTTCACTGTGAAACATTCTGGTTAAAAAATCCTTAGTAGTGCTTAGAACTGAGTAGGTCATTAAGAAAAGTGATTTCTAATCATTGTTCCCCAGTTGAAAATACTGCATTCTTAAGGTGGAAACTACGGTTTGTGGGAATTTTGGTAATAAGAGGTTGCCAGAAAAGTGAAGCTCGCTGAAATATAATTTTCTTATTTGATTCATGCAGGTTTATATTCTATGATTACAAAATCATTTTATGCTAAAATTTAGTTTTGAGCCTAAGTTTTATTTTCTAATATTTTGTCTGAACTTGGATTTTGAAGATTCCATAATGATGGTAAATGCTGAATACAATATTTTATCATGACTAGCCACCTCAGAAAAATATAATTATGTCTCTGGAAACTCTAAGTAGTATGTGAAATAAATTTAACAAAAAAGAAAAAGAAAAAGAAGGGCAAAGAATAGAAATCAACCCTTCGGAATATCATACACTGGGGCCTGTTGTGGGGAGGGGTGAGGGGGGAGGAATAGCATTAGGAGATATACCTAATGTAAATGATGAGTTACTGGGTGCAGCACACCAACATGGCACATGTATACATATGTGACAAACCTGCACGTTGTGCACGTGTACCCTAGAACTTAAAGTATTAAAAAAAAAAATCACCCCTTTCGTGCAGTTTCTTATTTTGAATGGGACATGCAATGTTTTTTGTCTTATGCTAAAAAATGGATTTATGATTTTCATTAGAATCATAAAGTGTTAAGTATATTTAATTAATGGAAATATGAAATAAAAAATATCCAGAAAAAAACTGTGGAATTTCAACTAATACAAATACATTGTTTAAGATGAGTTAAATGTATAATAATCTTTAGAATACATAAATTTAAATGGGAACATTTCAATAGACGAAGAAGGTAAGTCACCATTATTTTTCACTTATTTTACAATTCAACATATATGAACTTAAGTAAGACTATTTAAAAATATAAAAATCAGATAATGCTTGATTTATAACATTTTGTATCAAAGTTAAACTTGTAAATAAAATGTTATAATTTTCATGTATGGACTTTTCCTTAATTTCTAAAATTATACAAGAAGTTTATGCTTATTTTTGTAGTTTAGCCAATATGGAAATCTATAAAAACAGTAACCTCTCTATAATTTCACCTCCTTGGAATTTGCTGTTTGATTTCTAAATAAACAATTTCTTCTATTTTCATTAAAATGCACTCATTTTCTGCTGGGTGTGGTGGCTCACACCTGTAATCCCAGCACTTTGGGAGGCCGAGGAGGGTGGGATCACCTGAGGTCAGGAGTTTGAGACCAGCCTGGCCAACATGGTGAAACCCCGTCTCTACTGAAAATACAAAAATGAGCTGGGTGTGGTGGTGGGCACCTGTAATCCCAGCTACTTGGGAGGCTGAGGCACAAGAATCGCTTGAACCCAGGAGGTGGAGGTTGCAGTGAGGCGAGAATGCGCCACTGCCCTCCAGCCTGGGCGACAGAGTGAGACTCTGTCTCAAAGAAAAAAAAAAAAAAACGAGGGGAGATTTGAATGTGTTGATCAAAGGGTACAAAATTTCAGTTCGACAGCAGGAATAAATTCAAAAGTCCTATTGTACAACATGGTGACTCTAGTAATAATGTATTTCATTCTTAAAAGTTTCTAAGGCAGTGGATTTTAAGTTTTCTAGTGACAAAATAATAATTTTATTAATTATTTGACTATTCTGTTAAAAAAAAAAATCCCTTTAAAAGTGATAGTTATCTGATTTTCCTAAAATATATTGTTAGAGGAAAAACAGTGTTTTGAATATCAAATTGTCAAAAAACATTTGTTTTTCCTAGTCGAGTAAACAAACTGAAACTGATTCCGCTGAGTTAATTCTTCAAATTTCATCATCTGTAAGCTTCTCACATCAGATTGGAAATACAACAGTGCCCTCTATGGCCCATTCTCTGTGCAGAATTCCAGCATTTGAAATGAAGAAGGCAAAATTGTTCTTGGATTTATGACTGATGTTCTCAAAATAAAATAAAAAGTAGTTATGTAATCTTTAATCTAAATTATATAAATCTGAATATGTTATACTTTTAAAATAAATATATTTTCTGGTCTCCTAAGAAAATGGATGTCATAAATAGGGTCCTGGAAAAATTTTAAGGTATATACAGTATATTTAAATATTATTTAGATATTTCCAAAACTGCATTTGAATTACAAAAAAGTTGGAATTCTCGTCTTTAAAAATGTAATCTCTGAAGTTTGTCATGTGCCTAGAACTAATGGAACTAGATTTTCAGAAAGGTGCTTCTGATACTAAAATCTTTCTCTCTGAAACCAAGTCACTCTCCAGTTGCCAGCTGTTATTAGTACTCATTACTTAATATCTTAATCTATTTAGAAATAACATTCTTTTCTGGATGATTTCTCCTACTAAAAGTGACGTAGCAGTTTCATTTGACAGACTCCATTTTTTTTTAACAACAAATGTACTTCATATATTTTGATTGTAAAGGATTTTGATGTGTGCTTAAGAGAGATGTTAAGCAAAACCAATTCCATTAGTTCTGAAATTGGTGAATTTTCGTTGTGATGGAATCTATATGTATCAACAGTTTCTATTAGATGTGAGACTTTTCTCAGCTTTAGAGACACTGTTTCCATAGTGAAACCTGGCAATTCCTACAGAAGCAGTTCAGAGATGTAAATGAATTTAGGAAAACAAATAGAGATAATAGATTCACTCCAGATTATTATTAAGTGCTTAATATATATCACCACTTCCCTGGGAACTGGAGCTACGGAAGTGAATAAGCTTGAGAACATCACAGCTCTCATGGGGAGGTGAGAGGGGGCTGTCCAGACAAGGACAAGATCAAGAATGAAATTGATTTTGTACTTTCCAATACTTTTGAGTGTCCTGAGGGGTTCAACCATAGTGGCATGACAGAGAATAATGGGGTCAGGATAGTGAGGAATAGGCACTTTAGACTGGATGCTATTAGAGGACAATTCTAAGATGAGGCAATATCAATACTCAGTGTTACCTCAGCACTATTAGTGTGGGAATAATTTCAGGACAGTTTTTGTTATTCTCTGCTCCACAGGATGAAAACCAGGAAGCAGTGGACACTGATATGAGGAAAACCTAAGATTATAAATGGTTGTCATTTTTAACATTTTGCCATTGGATTTAACATTTAATAATTCTTTGGAGACATATAGATTTTAAAAAGGAAAGGAAAGAAACAAACAAATGCCTTTCTTTTTCTTTTTTTCTTTTTCTTTTTCTTTTTTTTTTTTTTTTTTTTTTTTTTTGAGATGGAGTCTCACTCTGTTGCCCAGGCTGGAGTGCGGTGGCAGGATCTCGGCTCACTGCAAGCTCCGCCTCCCAGGTTCAAGTGATTCTTCTGTCTCAACCTCCAGAGTAGCTGCGACGACAGGTGCGTGCCACCACGCCCGGCTAATTTTTGTGTTTTTAGTAGACACAGGGTTTCACCATATGGGCCAAACCGGTCTCGAACTCCTGACCTCGTGATCTGCCTGGCTCAGCCTCCCAAAGTGCTGGGATTACAGGTGTGAGCCACTGCAACCAGCCTCATTTACTGCTTTTTAAAGAGTTGAACTAATTAAATTCTCTGAAAGTCAAAGTATCAGATTTCTCCCATTGGAATCTAATATAACATTGACTCTCAAAAATTTTTAAAGTATAAATCTAACCCTGAATACTTCTTTTGGTCATGAAAGATTATCAAATATTTTATTTATCTTGTACATATAAATAAATAAAAGTAAAGACACAATATGTGAAGCCACATATATATTTAACAAAAGGAAGTGCAGACTGTTACTGTGGAGAAAATAGTAGCAATGTGAGCCTATGATTTGCTTGGTTTCCTGCTTAGAGGTGATCTGAATTGCAGGCCTAGGAAGAAAGCACTTGAACATTGCTCAGAAGCTTCACTAAATAAAAGAGAAGGAAGTCAGTGTTTGGGGAAGCTGAGGTAGCTAGAAATCTTGACAAGGAGTCTCACAATAGAGTGAAGTGCTCAGTAGAAAAAAATCAAGAAATCTGTATAAATTCTCCAGCAATATTAGGCCATACATACATAACTTGAAACTGCACCAGGATAGACAAAGAACTCACACAGCATAGAGAAATATTTGAGGTCCCCACCAGCTGTATTGGAGAATACACAGTAATCATTTAGTATTTAGTTATAGTGTTGATTATACTTAGAATGATAGCTACTCTAGGCCTGCCCTACCAAAGTTTTAAAAACGGATCCCAAAGGCATCAAAATAATACACAAGTAGATTAATGACCTGAAAAAACAAAACCAGACACTCTGTAAAGAAAACAAAAATGTAATATTCAGAACATCTTGGATCCAGTTATTACTGGACCTCCTAGGAAACAGAAAAATATAACCCGGGCTGTTCATAGTGGCTCGTGCCCGTAATACCAGCACTTTGGGAGGCCGAGGTGGGTGGATCACAAGGTCAGGAGTTCGAGACCAGCCTGACCAATATGGTGACACCCCATCTCTACTAAAAATATAAAAATTAGCTGGGTGTGGTGACACGCCTGTAGTCACAGCTACTCAGGAGGCTGAGGCAGGAGACTTGCTTGAACCTGGGAGGCGGAGGTTGCAAGAGCCGAGATCACGCCACTGCACTACAGTCAGGACAAAAATGTGAGATTCCATCTCAAAAAAATATATATATATAATATATATTATGTATATATATTAAATATATATGTTATATATATTTATAAAATATATATTTTATATATGTTTTTATATATATATACACACATACACACACACACACAACCCAAAGCTGAAAGAAAAACAGGCCCATAGAAATAGACCCAGAAATGAAAGATATGCATACGTGTATATTAAGGGAGCTATTTAAGTAATTCAAGTATTTTCAGAAAAGAGTGAATGATGATGATGGCAGTGGCTACCGCCATCATGCCAGCTGCAACAGGGAAGCGCAGCTGGGGCTGCACACTCCATGGAGCCACTGGGAGCCCTGCCCCTTCTGAGTTGGGACAGGAACTCCCCTGCCACTATAGCTGCCCAAACCGCAGCTGCAGACCCAGGCCTTCTGCTCTAGGCAGCAAGCAGGAGCACCGCCTTCTTGAGTGGGGCCACAGCCGCCCAAATTACAGCTGTGGATCCGAGCCTCCCTGTGCTCTTGCGGGAGCTGGGAACAGGCAGGATCTGCCTTCCTGGGTGCAGTTGCAACCATGTCACCCTCAGCTGCAGACCTGGGCCTCTTGCTCCAGGAAGCAGGCAGGAGCTGGGGACAAGTGGGAGCCCTGCCTCTTCCAAGGGCAGGGTAGGAGCTCCTGGGTGGAGCTGCAGCTGCCCTTCTAGATGTAGGACCCTAGCATCTCTGCAGCCTGCACCTTCAGACACCCCCGGAAGGCCCCTGCTGTCCCTGCAGGCTCAGGCATCTGCTCCTACTGCCTGGCCTTTCTCCATTCCCAGTGTCCTCTCCGATCTTAGAGTGGGGTTGGGGATAAGCCTTGGGGCCATGAACGGCAATGGGCAGCAGACAGAGTCCTGGTCAGAAGGGAGTGGAGTCCCCAGTAAGGTCCCAGCCTTACGCCAGGGAGGGCTTTAAGGCTGGGGCTGGGCTTCCAGTCCCAAGGACTGGAGTGGGAACTTGTGGTGCCTCTTCTGAACCCACCCATGGCTGCCCAGGGACCAATCTGCACACAATTCCTCCCTTCTGAGGTGTATAAAGGCCCTGGGCTCAGCCAGAGCAGGGCAGAGGATGGCCAGAGGATGAGGAGAGCAGAGGATAGACAGACTGATGGAGTACCCTCTCCCCTGATAGCTGAAGGAGATGGAATGTCTAGCTGCAGACAGTAGTACCCTCTCTGCTGAGAGCAGCAGCTGCAGTGGAGAGCTTCAGAGACCTGCAGCGACCTCTGAATTACTTGCCTGTAGAGAGTAGCCACCCTCTCCAGGGCCTCCTCCCTGCTGAGAACTGAACACTCAAGGAGAGGACCTGCCTACAGAGAGGAGCTACCGACTCCTCTGAGCTGTTCTAACACTAAGTAAAACTCTTCTTCACCCTTCACTTGTCTGTGTACCTCATTCTTCCTGGACACAGGACAAGAACTCAGGCAAAGGCACTGTGGCCACAGAGATTTCCAGCTAGAAAAATCGACACCCTAGTGATCCTGTAACAATGAGTAGAAAAATGAAAGCTATATGGATCAACTGAAATTTTTGGAAGCAAAAGTGCAATATTTAAAATAAAATTTTTATTGACTAGAATAACAGCAAAACAGAAGCCAAAGGAAAAAACATCAGTGAAATTGAATAAATGAACCACAGGGAGGAATAAAAGACTAAAAAATGATGAGTCTCAGTGGATTGTGGGAGTACTTTAAGTGTTCTTTAACAAGTGTGATTGGATTCAAATAATAAGAGGATATGGTACAACTGATAAAATATTTGAAGAAATAACTGAATACAATAAATCCACACAGTAAGTTTATGACCCCCTAGCAAGAATACCCAAACACACACACATGAATAAAACACAAGGCACATCATCAATGTGCTGAAACTAATGATAAAGAAAATATCTTGAAAGTAACAAGAGGAAAATTAAGACACATTTTATACAGAAGAAAAATAATGATAATGATGTCTCAGAAAATATGAATGTATGGCAACACCATCTTTAAAGTGCAGAAGAAAAACAGCTGTCAACTTACAATTCTATATTTCACAAAAATCTCAAAACGAAGAGGAAATAGACTTTCTAGACTTTAACAAAAGGTTTAAACAAACAAAAGCTGAATTTTACAAATGTTTAGGCAGAAGCAAATTAATATCAGATAAAAGTTTAGATTTACATATGGAATTAGGAACACTGAGAATAGTATGCATCTAAAAATTAAATGATTTTCTCATTTTCCTCTTGCTTTAAAAAAAATTGACTGTTAAAGTAAAAATAATAATAAAATACTTGTAGTTTTTTTAACCTAAGCAGAAAGGAGTCCAACATGAAAGTCTAAAGAAGCTAAAATAAAGATCAAATTTAACTCAAAGAAAGTCAAAGGAAATAATCAGGAAAAGAGTAGAAATCAATGAAATAGAAAACACAGAACAGTAGAGAAAATCCATGAAGTCAGTGGCCGATTATTTGAAAAACAATAAAATTAATAAACCTGTGGCTAGACTGGGATAAAGACAAAAATAAAAAAAACATGCAAATTTCAAAAATAGAGGAAAAATGGAGAAATTACAGATTTCATAGATATGAAAGGAATGGTAAGAAAATGTCATGTAAAATTGTGACAGTAAATTTGACAACTTAGATAAGATGAAAAGCTTTTTTGAAACATAAAAATTGTTATCAGGCAGGTGTAATGGATTACACCTGTAATCCTAACACTCTGAAAGGCCATGGCAGGAGGAACACTTGAGCCCAGGAGTTTCAGACCAGCTAGGGCAACATAGTGAAACCCTGTTGATGGTGGTGGCAGCCCGTCTGGATCAGCTGCTGTGGGGATGCCAACTGCAGTGGGGGAGGCGTGGCTGGGGCTTTGTGTCCCATGGAGCCAGAAGGAGCTGGGGACAGGTGGGAGCCCTGACCCCTACCAAGTTGGTGTGGCAGGAGCCCTGCGGTCCTGGACGCAGCTGCACTCACCCTGCTGCAGCTCCAGACCTGGGCATCCCTGCACTTTTGGGGGCCTGGAAAGGCCCCCTACCCTCATAAGCTCAGAAGTGGCTGCTGCTGCTCCCTACCTTCTCCCCACTCCTACCTGGCACTCACTCCAATTTCGGAGCAAAAATGTGGTTGAGCCTGGGCATTGTCACAACCTGGCTGGGTGTGTGCATCCTTGTGGCATTGCTGATACACCAGCCCCCACCACTGTCTCATCCCCTCCAAACTTTGGGTACTGAGGAGCGTGGCATGTGGTCTGGTTGTGGAGGCAGCTTGACGAGGGCCTGTAGGTGCCATCGGTGCAAACAGCCTGGAGTCCATGGATGGCATGTGGATACCGGGAGGCAGTTCCTAGGCAGAAAGGGGAAGGTCCCCAGTGAAACCCCAACTTCAAGCCAGGGGTGGCCTGATGGCTGGGGGCCTGGCTGTCAGTTCTGGGTAGAGTCCACAGCTGGAGTGAGAACTTAAGGTGCTCTTTCTGGACCTGCCTATGGACCAGTCAATCAGCATGCACTTGCTCCTTTCTGAGCTCATAAAAAGTGCTGGACTCAGCCAGACTCACACAGACTGCACTACCGGCTGCGGGAAGGAGCTACTCACTTCAGGTCTCCTCGACTCACTGGGACGACCTGCCTATGGAAAGGAGCTACTCACTCAGGGTCTCCTCTTTGCTGAGAGCTGGAAACTCTTCCCTCTGACCTGCCTTTGGATAGGAGCTATCCACTCCGGGTTTCCTGAGAGCTGTTCTGTTGCACAATAAAGCTCCTCTCCACCTTGCTCATCCTCCAGTTGTTCACATACCTCATTCTTCCTGGATTTGGGACAAGAACTCAGGACCTACCAAACGATGAGACTGAAAGAGCTGTAGCAAAAATGGCTGAAATACCCACCCCACTCACCACATTGTGGGCACTGACAAGAAGAGAATAGAGAAGGAAATAATAGAGAGAAGAGTCGCAGCCCTTTGGGGTGCCCAGACCTAGGAGCTCCCTCAGCTAGGACTGTGACACCTTCTTTGGAGCCCTGCAGTTTCTAGACTCTCCAAGCTTCTGGGCATCACTCCATTCCCCAGTGCCCACAGTGTAAGCTGCTTCCAGTACACCTGGTCCAGCCAGAACCTCACAAGGAGCTGGTGCCTATGCCAGCACCTGGAGCTGCCTGCCCCACCGCAGCTGGCATGCCTGGCTGTGCACAGTGGCTAGACTCTGTGCTCGCTCTCACACCCCTTAGGGCTCTGCACCTGGCTCACCCTTGACAGGCATGGGATCTGGGCTGGTAGCACAAGCTGAGTGCAGCCTGCTGGGCCAAGTGGGCAGAACGAGCCCAGCAGGCCTGAGCAAAACTCAGGCAAAGGTGCCACTGGCCACAGAGGTTTTGAGCTGGAAAAGTGACATAACAATTCTGTGACACTGTCTCTAAAAAAAAAGAAATTCATCAAGCATGGTGGCACATGCCTATAATCCCAACTACTCAGGACGGTGAAGCAGAAGGATCACTTGAGTCCAGGAGTTTGAGGCTACAGTGAGTGAGCTGATTGTGCCACTGCACTCAGCTTGGGTAACAGAGTGAGCTCTTGACTCAAAAAAAAATAATTACTAAGGTATCAAAATTTACTTCAGAATGCATAGAGTATCTGCCTATGTCTAATAAAGAAATTGTAAGAAAATTCTAAGCTCTAATGGTTTCACCCATGAACTCTAACAAACATGTGAGAATGAAATAATGCCAGTGTTATATGCCTTTCTCAGAAAGTAAAAGAAAGAATGAATGCTAACTGATTTTATGAGGCCAAAATTACTCAGACATACACTAGACAAAGATTCTGGAAAAAAAGTAAACAACAGACCAAGATCAAACATGAACAGAGATGCCGACATTATTATGAATGTACTTAAAAAATTACGTACAACAAAATATCAGAAGGGTAATACACAATGGACAAGTGAATTTCATCCTAAAATGCAGTCAGTTTAACTTTGAAAATCAATCTAATTCACTAAATTAATAAAATCCACATGATCATCTCAGTAGGAAAAAATATTATTTGACAAAATTTAATGCAAATTTATGTTAATAACTCCCAGAAGCTAGGAAAAGAAGAGAATATTTGCCATCTGCTAAAAGTAAATTAAAAACATATCTACAGCTACCATTTTACTTAATGATCAAAAATAAATACTTTCTACTTAGGAAAGAATGCAAGAGTATTGTAACATATCACTTCTACAACATTACCACACATTTGGTGTCTAAAACAATGCAAATCCATTATTTCACAGACCAGGAAATCAGAAGTCTAAAATGGGTCTGGGGGTGGTGCTCCTTCTAAAGGCTCTTGTGGAGAACCTATTCTGTTGCCTTTTTCAGTTCTTAAATTCTGTCTGCATCCCGTGGTGCGTGACCCCTTACTTCATTTTCAAAGAGCAGCATAGCACCTCCTGCTTCTCTGATCTCCTGTCTCTCTCATAAGGAGCCTTATGATTAAATCAGGTCCACTTGGATAATCCAGGATAAATCTCCTGTCTCAGAATTCTTAACTTGATCATACCTGCAAAGTCTCTTTTGAATATAAGGCATGTTGTTCATAGGATTTAGGGATTAGACTGTGGACATCTTTGGGAGCAATTTTTTATCTTACCAGAACATGGATGTTCAATCTTACCACTTCTCAATATTGCTCTCAATTCCCTAGCCTTTGCAAAAAAGTGAGAAATAAAAAGAAATAAAATGCATTCATGTCTGTTTGTACGTGATATAATCGTGAGCAGAGAATAGCCTGAGAGATCGATGAAAAAGCTACATAGTGGCAGGATGCACTATTTATGCATAAAAATAAATTATATTTGTATGTATTAAGAATATATAACCAGAAATTAAAATTGAGAAACAATAGCCTTTTCAATAGTGTAAATTATCGACTCTTCAGAAACAAATGTAACAGAATATGTACAAGTTCTTTACACAGACTACAAAATTTTGCTGAAGCAAGTTAAAGAAGATCTTAATTGAGAGCAATACCATGTTCTTAGATTCCAAAACATTTAATTATCCCCAAATTATATATTTAACTCAATTCCAATGAAAACCCCAGAAAACTTTCTTGTAAAAATTGACATCCTATTTGTAAAATCAATGAGGAATTTGTAAAAAAAATTTAACAAATTTGTAATAGCCAAAGAAATGTTGACATAAAAGAATCATTACACTATCTGATTACCTTTCTAAATGGCTCTATTAATTAAACTATGTGTTTATATAAGAATAGATAATTGATTAATAAAACAAATCTAATAAATGTACAGAAATGAGTACAGAAATAAATCATCATGTATAGTGGTCAATTGATTGTCAATAAAATTGCCTAGATAATTCAATGAAGAAACTTTTTTTAAAAGCTACATTAAAATAACTTGATATCCATATTCACAAAATGAACCTCAACTTTTGTCTTGAAATATATACAAAAATAATTGTAATCTATAAAAAGCAAACTATATACCTTAATGTAAGAACAAAAAATCCAAGATTTTTAAATGAAAAAAGAAGAAAGCATCTTTATGACTGTATGTTAAGCTATGATTCCTAGATGACACACAAGAGTCAAAGCTGCAAAGGAGAAAGTGAATTAATTGAACGTCATCAAAATTTAAAACTTTTGATTTTGTTAGGCACTGATGAGAATATAAAAAGGCAAGCCCAGACTGGGAGAACGTATTTGCAGATCATATATCTAACAAAGGATTTGTATGTAGAACATAGAAATATTCTTATAATCTAATATTAGGACAACATAAAGCCCAATAAAAAATAGACAAATGATTTGAACACACTTCAGAAAAGAAGTATGTTTTAACCAAAATCTGACACCATAGCATAGGTTAAGCTAGATAAATTTAGATAAGAAATAGAACTTGCAAGCTTTATTGTTCTTTAACTTTCTAATGTTTATTTTTAGCTTCAAAATTGTTTTTTAATTTTTTAAAATAACATTTGAATGTAAAAACCAAATTGAAACTATTTGCTGTTGACCACACGTATTCAATGATAATGTTGTTAGGAAGATTATATTGCTCATCTGTAGTCATGGTACTTGAAATCAGCAAAATTTCTAAGTAAAAGCAAATGGCCATTTACAAATACAGTCTACAAAGTTATAGTAAACAATGCTTATGCTTTACATTCTAACCAAAGAGAAACCTAAATTAAGCACCAGCATTTTAAATATATGTAGAAATTCAAGGTTTATAAAAATAGAATTGCAATCCTTTCATAAAAGCCAATAATTTACTCTATAGCTTTCTAAGATGATAAGAAAATTATAGTTATTCTCCAAAATAACTGTAATCAATCATGTGGAAATGGAAAGTTTGAAAGAAAAGTTGACCCGATATTTTCATCTTTGTAGAAAGAATGAAGTTATTTGGGTATCACAGAAACTAATGAGAAGGCAGATTCTGGTTCAAGAGAAAATGATTTATCATTTGACATCAATACTTCAGAAGAGATACTCTATCTTTGATGGAATAATTTAAATGAGATTTGATCTCATGACAAAATGTGTTCCCAACTTATTTATATTAAAATAATTGCTATAACATTTTAAGTTGAAAACTTGCTGCATTGATGCAAGTGATCTAGTCAAATTATTCAAGTTTTCTCTGTTATCTTCTTTTGTTTAATTTCTTTTTTGGAAACCAGACTTCAAAAGGTAATGGATTATAAGGGCAATTATAATTACAGAATAACAATGTCAATTATATCTTTCAACTGGAAGATACTCTATTTCCCTTCCATTTGTTAAATTTTACAAAAGAACAAACTTGTATAGCTCAAACAATACTTGAATGAACAGTAATTGAATTTCATGCCCCATCAACCAGTCAAATTTAAGAATATTCCCCATTATTGTCACAGAGCACAAAGCATGGATTTCATTATATTCAACACAGAACAATGTCCTTTGGAATTGCTGACCTTCTGAGCTTTGAGAGACTGAATAAGGACAAATACCTTTTACAATAAGTAAGTCTTCTGATGTTTCATCTAACAAAAGCTGCTGGTAGAATTAAACCCCACCCTAGCATTCATCCTTCCCACACATAACACTAAAAGCTAAAGGTAAATACCTGTATATTTCCAGCATTAACAGTAATATGCAGGTAAAACAGTAATGCTTTAACTCAACTCTTGTACCTTCCATATATATATGTGTGAGTGTGTGTGTGTGTGTGTGAGAGAGAGAGAGAGAAAAAGAGATTGGAGAGAGGTCACGTTAGCTTTAGTCCTCTTCTTCTGGATTCACATAATAAGGGAAATACTTGCCTTAGCCCTGACAAAGCCTGCTGGAGCAGAGGGCAGGACCAAGTCAAGGTCAGAGAGCCATGAAGGCTCAGGAAGTGGGGAACACTGACTGGAATTTACAGCCTGGATCCCTGTAGATAAAAGAAACCAATTTTAGTGACTGTGCCCAAGGGGGTATTGCAAATGTCATGCCTCCCTTGTCTAGAGAAGTTTCTGTAGCTGAGCACTTACTTGTAAGACAGCAGGTGCAGCAGGCGTGGTGGTCTTTAGGCCAGATGAATGCAGATAGCTCCAACCCACATTTTTACTACAACGTCTCCATCTCAGCGCTCCAACAAGCTGTAGTCTCCATGATTTCCTCATAACTAAGAACTTCAAAGATTTATACCCTAAGACCTATAGTCTCCTTTGCTTGGGATGCTTTCCACCATCTTTACAAGATAGATTCAAAGTCTAGTTAATTGTTCTTTCTTATAAAAGCACAAGCAAGTGCTCCCAAAAACAGAACTGGGCATTCTCTCTCTGTGCCCTTATGTATACTGTATATTTAATTTGTCCAGTGAAATCTCTGCAGCAACAAGATACAACTTACTTCAAGACTGTTTTGAAAAGGAAACCTTATTTGTCATTCCAATAGAGGCAATTTAAGTCTTAATTAGGTGTCATTAATAAAGTATTTCACACTGAGACCTTTCCAAACCAAAATAAAAAGAAAAATCAGATTTAATATTTACTTTGTAGAGTAAACTCTCAAAGACTTTGCAAAAAACCCACTGTTCTTTGTAGTTTTGATTGCTCATATATGCAAATAGTTGTACAATTATATAGCATTTGTTGTTGCCTGGTTGATTCCTTTAGACTCCAATTATCATTCTATATTCATATCCTCTCCTCTCAGAATCTGGAATCTATTGCTGTGGTGTCTTATGGTATTTATCTTGGATGTGTGTTGTGTTTTTCCAAAATACTTACAGCTAAGTAAATATATTTCTTTTATTTGAAGACTTACTTTGTTTTGTAAAACATTTCTCTGAGATATCACCTATGTTCTCTAGGTCTTTGAATTCTTTAAAGATTTTAAAGGCAGCTATGTTTGTTACCAACTGTGAATGGTCTGGCTTTGTTATGAACATATCTATTTAAAAGGAATGAATTTTTGAAGTCATGAGAAGCTTGATGCTGTTTATTTTGTCCATGCTGAAAAGTTAGAAGAAACAAATATAAGACTGACAAAGCCAACATATAGTGAAAGAAAACAATATAAATGTTTTGAGGACATTATTACTTGAACACTATCCTGAGATTTACTTTTAGAAAGTTTATTCACATCAATCAGAAGTCAGAAATTTCAATTAAAGAAATGTGGAAAACAGGTTTTATTCATTCGTAATTTTTAATTTGGATTTTAGTATATTTAAATGTAACAAGTACCAACATACTGCTATTGGTTGATCATTTTAATTATTATTGAAAGATATTTATTTTGAAGTCTGGTGGAAGATATGATAAGTCGTGAGGGCATTTAAAGATAGAAAGTATAAAATATGGCATAAAAAAGTGATGAAATGGATGTGTCCTTGTAAAATAGAGGCACATTTTCAGTTATATAACAAATGAAGCTCATTAATTTATCCCCACATATGTTACATTAGCTGTTATTTTTATACTGTAATTAAAATCCCCAAAATAGGTAATATACCTATTTCCCACTATATATGGGCACAGAGAAGAAAGTACTATTTAATTTGATATGAAATGCTGTCTTTAGGAACTTACTGTAAGTGTAAGCATGAATATAGAGGATAAGCACTAAGGTGCTCTTTCTAGTGAAACTGAGATGTCGTGGATGAGGGAAGTCCCTTGGATCTGCTGATAAACGTGACTCTTAAGTAGCTTCAGGAGAGGCTAGTGGCTCCCCCAGACTCTTAGCTTACCCTTCAGTTTCAGTGAGGCCCACGTTCAAGACACCGGGTTCAGGTGTGGAAGTGACGTCTGCCACCTCAGGCGCCAGCATAAGACCCCTACGTGTTCACCCATTCCTCCTCTTGCCTTTCTGCAGCATTGCGGGGCCTGCGTGCCGAAGGCAGGGGGTTCACAAGTTGGACTGCATTTGGATGACTAATTCATTTTGGAGGAAAGTTGCCCAGGAGGCTGCCAAAATTCCCCCCACCGTATGCCTTGTTTTGAGTCAGGGTCTTGCTCTGTCACCCAGGCTGGAGTGCTGTGGTGCAATTATAGATCACTGCAGCCTCAAAATCCTGGGCTTAAAATCCCTCCCACCTCTGCCACCCACCCTCTACATCTCCCAACTCCCCTATCCCTGCCCCAGTAGCTGAGACTACAGGCGAGCCCCAGCATGCCTAGTTGGTTTAAATTTTTTCTTCTGTAGAGATGAGAGCCTTCCTAAATTGCCCAGGTTGGTCTTGAAATCCTGGGCTCTAGTGATCGCTCCACCTCAGCCTCCCAAAGTGTTGGGACTGCAGGCCTGAATTACTGCACCTGGCCTTCACTGAGTTTTGATGACAGTGATAAGTAAACCTCTGTTTTGTTAAGCTACTGAAATTTTCGGGGTGTGTTGCAGTAGCTATTATTATTAGCCTGACTAAAAAGGCAAGTTTTGACATATGTCTAAGATTCACAAGCTGCTATAAAAGTATGTGCTGTTTTTGATGTTTTCTTCCCCCTTTTAATTTTGGGAAGAGAAAAACAAAACAAAACAAACAAAATCATTGGCTGGTGTGTTCTTTGATCTAATAGACCTATCTTTTCCCATTCTTCTAAAGAGAACCTAGCGAGAGAATTGCATCTATTTACCCAATTCTGACAACTCAATCCTGGCTTACTTGTGAAAGATGATTGAATGAACTCTCTGTGGATACTCATTGTCACACTTGAATGGGGTACTCTATGGAGCCCAGTTTGTGGCCTTCAGAGGAGCTTTGAGGGTCAGTCACTCTTCAGCATCATTAGAGAAGGCTCACAGTATTCTCCAGGGCATCAAGCTTTCTCTTGCTGAGACTGCATGGAGTCCCCCAGTCCCCACAGCTCTTCTGTAGGCACCATCTCAAGAGTGCCACAGAATTTTGATTTTTGTAAGGGGACATCTATTTATGTATCTGCCTTCAGATATATAAATTTGAGATTCTGCCAGAGAACTTGCATTATCCTTAGGAATCTCTTTGGGTAAAGCGTCGTAACGCTAGGATGAGGCCTGTTATTTATACCTGATCTCATTTTTTGGCAAGTCAGATTAATAGCATAAGAGCAGATGTCCATGACCTCCAAAAGCCACGCCAGCTGCAGTCTATCATTACATTAGAGATCAAAGTCTGTATAATCTCAAAATATAAAAACAGACATTTTAGGCCAGGCGCGGTGGCTCATGCCTGTAATCCCAGCAATTTGGGAGGCCAAGGCGGGTAGACCACAAGATCAGATTGATTCCATCCTGGTTAACACGGTGAAACCCTGTATCTACTAAAAATATAAAAAAAAAAAAAAATTAGCTGGGCATGGTGGCAGGTGCCTGTAGTCCCAGCTACTAGGGAGGCTGAGGCAGGAGAATGGCCTGAACCAACTCAGGAGGCGGAGCTTGCAGTGAGCCGAGATCACATCACTGCACTCCAGCCTCAGCAACATAGCGAGACTCCATCTCAAAACAAACAAACAAACAAAAACAGACATTTTATTCTTATTTAGGCCAACATGGAATGCTTTTCTTTTATTATTGATTTTTAGAGAAAAGGCTGTGAGGCCTTATGTTAAAAATAGGGAACATGCAAAGATAAGCCTCATAAAGTATATCCCATTTCAAAGGATAACTTCTGAGATTTCTTACATTTTGACCAATGGAATCCTCAGAGTTATAGGATCCTTCCAGTACAGAGCTACGTATGTATGTATGTATCTACCTACCTACCTATCACATATCTTTTTAATGTATCTATATTTTTCTTAAACTCAGGACTTCATAGATCTGATAACTTTTGAAGAAAACTTCAGATAATTCTCAATTGGGAACATCCCAATTTTCTTTCATGAACAGCTGAGGATAGCCGTTAACCAACATGCGTTCTTTTTAACGTGAATTCACCGAGTTTCCTGCCCTGCTGCAGGAGGGACCCTAGAACAGGTTTATTGAGCAAATATGTAAGAAACAAAATAAAACTGAATGTGCCCTAAATCCAGGCTCAATGACCATTTTTAAACGATCCGATTTCTGTGGGAACAAAACTCCTTGCCCGTGGTTCAGGGGGAAAAATAATGTTAGTGCCGGCTTTATAAAGGAAGTGCAGTGCTTTTTCTTTTAACCGGAAGTGCTCTGTCTGTGTTTTATGTACTTCTATAGGAGGGGAATTCCACACTCTGGCATTTTAAACTCCTCTCAGCTACTGAAAAATTCACTTACTTCTTGGAGTCCAAACTTTGCAATAAACCATAGCATAGTACCTCCTGAGAAAAAGCATTAAAATTAAAAATACCCCCTGTAGCTGCTGACAGTAGCATCTGCTCGAGAGTACAAATTAAATACTTCAGAATAAAAGCCCATAAATCTATAATATTACTGCACTTATGAAAAGATGTAGTACTAGGGATATACAGTCTAGAAGAAGAAATAAACTCACCGAAATGACCACGATTTAAAATACTAACATGCAATCATTCATGAGCTAATAAATATCAAGACTGAATTTGAAAAAAACACAGTTTCAGATGAACGGAGACTAAAAAGACGTTAACAACTAAAGGCAAGGTATGATATATAGAGATATAGATATATATTTGTATGTGAGAAGGGTGATAGTGAGTTTATTGACAAAATTTGTGTAAGGTCTATAGCTTTGATTATGATACTTATTCATTGTTAATACCCCAATTTTGATAATTTGGAGTGGATTGTATAGCACACACTGAAGAATTTAGGGCTAAAAGGGGATTATATCTGAAATTCACTTTCAAATGGTTCAAAAAATAATATGAATAATATGTATAAAAGTTACTATTATATACATACATAGTATGAATGTAAATATGAGTTAAAGAATTCTAGTGCAAACATATTAAAATGTAAACATTTAGGGAATCTGAGTGAAAGGAATATTATAAATCTTTGCGCTATTTTTCTAACTTTTCTGTTCATCTGAAATCATTTTAAAATAAAAAGGTGAAAAGAGAAAATTCAGCAAAGCTGTAATTGTGCTCTCAAAGTAACTGTTACTGATGGTTTCAAGAATGTGAAATATAATATGGTATGAAGGGATACCAGAAAACAACTGACATAGGACTAAAATATTTATGCTTATCTACATAGTGTTCTGGGTTGAAGATAAAAATAACTGAAAAGGAGTGTCACAGAATATAGTTTAAGGAATACTGCTGTCCATTCTCAAGTCTTTTATTATGTTCCCATGAAATATTTTCACAGTTATTTCCTAGCAACATACATCATTATTATAATAAAATAACAGGAAATAAGGGAACTAATATCTAACTAGCTATATTTGTAAAGGCTTGTTTTATCAAGCTCATATTGTCCTTGAAAATTTATAATGTGCCAAGCACTATGCTAGGTGGAACATATTAAGTGAAATGTTGAAAAATAGATGAAAGTCAGAAAAAAAGTCAAATAGTTTTGTTAAATCCTCTGATGCAAAACCTAACCATTTATTTATTACTTAATCTAACAAATATTAAATACCTTAATCATTCTAGAGACTGGTGGAAACTGAGAGACAACTAATAAATGATCACATCCTAATGAAAATAACTACTTGTCTAAATACTTAAATATGTTGGCACAAAAATCCATGGAATTGCATAGAAAGGGAAATGAACTCAGTCTTCAATGGCTATGGAAGGTGGCAAAGAATGAATGATATATAATTTATGACTTGAAAGATGAGTAGCAATCAGCTAAGTAAAGGGATAGGGAGAAGGAGATTCTAAACAAAATGATTCCGTGTTAAATAGACCCTAGACAAGAGAACATAACTACATCTTGAAATTGAATTAAACAAAGTCACCTTGAGCATAGACCATGAAGGTTGGGAAAAGAGAAGTGCCAGCTTAGTGGCATAGGCAAATCCAGGAAGGGTTTTACATTCCATACTCAATAATTTGGACCTTATCTTGAGTGCCTTGGAGAACTACTGAAGGATTTTTGGCAAGATGGTTTTAAAGCCAGACTTATGCTTCAAACTGGTTACTATGGATACAGTGCCTCTCTATAAAGAATGGTGTCAGAAAAACATGTTGTGAAGTTACGTAAGAGATGAAGGTGGCCTAACCCAAAAGAATGGGAATAGAAATTAAGAGAAGTATAAAAAATAGAATTATCAAAGAGGATAAATAAAAAAGACCTAAATGATTAATTGATGGGGAGACATTTGAGAAAATGAGGAATAAGTGTTCTCGGAAAGTGGTGTCATATCAGAGTAGGAACACAGGAAGAAGAGCAGGAGGGGAGGATGAACACTGATTCAAATTTATTTATTTAGAATATTAGTTTTTTATATAAAAGTCTGAAGCCCAGCAACTTGAACTCAAAATATAACTTTCAAATCATGTGCATGGAGAGCAAAGTGAGAATGGAAGAGTCAGTGATTGAACACAAAGTAAAATAATATGGAAGAAACAGACTAGTAGAGTTGGAGATTGTATAACCCAAGAGGTAGGAAGAACACTAAGAGAGCATGGTACTATTTAAAAAATAAAAACAAAACAAGGAAGTATTTCAGGATGAGGAAGTGGTCAACAGGATCAAACTTTGGAAATAAGAAAGAAAAGTTTTTTAATAGACCGATGAGGGTAAAATCCAAGTTGACTATGAGCCGAGTGATTGATTAAAAGTGGAGAAAACGTGTAGAATTACGCACAAGTCAAGAATCGTGACTCTTTAAGAAATAAATTGTGTGATTGAAAAAAGAGGCATGTAGGTTCAAAAGATGGAATAATTTCTGAAGATGGAAAAGACTTAACTTTCTATAAGGGCTGATGAACTCCGTATTAGTTTGTACGGGCTTCCATACAAAGAACCACAGACTCAGCTTAAAAAATGGAAATCTGTTTTATCACAGTTCTGGAGGCTAGAAGTCCAAGGTTAGATTATTGGCAAGGTTGTTTCATTTGAGACCTCTCTCCTTGGCTTGCAGGTGATCTTCTCCCTGTGTCCTCACATGGTCTTCCCTCTGTGTGTGTCTGTGTCCTAATTTCCTCTAATGATAAAGCGAGCAGATGTATTTCATTAGTGCCCACCCTAATGACCTCATTTCACCTTAATTACCTCTTTAAAGATACCCATCTCCAAATCTGGTCACATTCTAAGATACTGAGAGTTAGGACTTCAATATATGATTTTGGCAGGGACACAATTCAACCCATACCGAACTCTGTTGGTGCACTCTGTCCTTTAAAGAGGGAGAAGTGGAAGTTTAGGAAAAAGAAGGGATGTGTGAGGGAATGAGGTCTTAAACAGATACGATGAAATGAGACAGAGAAGAAGATCAGCCACAGAGGAGTGATACTGCTTTTGGGAATAGCAGGGCTTTAAACCCAGATAGATGGAGATATGTCTAAGCTTAGAGAGAAATTGGTCTGATGGCTTCTATCTTTGCGGGGAGATAAAGTATGGTCGTTGTTGGGGTGGAGTTTTAGGATGATTCACTGAATGCAAGAAGCCAGAAACCACAAAAAGGAAGTTGAGAATATTGTCAAGAGAGTGTCTGAAGTAACGACCATCGAACCTATGCTGGGCAGAGAAGGGACTAAGATAGGAAGAAGTTAATGGGAAAAAATTAATACAGGCGTCACATCTCTGGAGGTCTCAAGATTTAGGACTGATTAACTTGAAAAATGTAAACCTAAGAGATGATGATTGTTCTTTAAGTATTAGTTAAATCTGTGTTTTATCTTCCTCTAATACCATTTAACTCTACATAAGAAAGTTGTTTATTCTCTCCTAGAGGCCAATACAATCATCTAATACAGTCTTCCACACAGGGGAAGTTAATTTATAGCATAAAACAAATACACTCACCATCTGATGATGTCTTGTAAGATGTTTTCCTTGGGATTAAGAATATAATACTTACCTTGAAGGAATAGAGCTAGGGGCTAAAGCACCCATAACTGATGGTTGGAGAATTGCTGCTAAAAATTGATAGACTGTGGAGTGAACCTAGAAGTAGAGGGCAGAAAAGAATAATGCTGGGAGAAATGTGTGGGGGGAAAAGAAAGAGTGACAGAGTAGGCGAAGTCTTATGTACAAAGGCACCAAAGTAAACAAAATGAGAACTAAAAAGAGTGATCACAATTACGATAGAGTTAATATCTGTTTTAAATCTGCTTCATGTGCTTAAAAATGTTTATCATTCTCTGTGGCATAAATTAGTACTGAACTGTTATTCAAGTCTTTTAAAAAGTTATATCTTTTAAAGCAGAAAAGTAGCTGGTGAATTTATTATTATTTTTGAAGGAAATCAAGTCTTTGTTTTCCAAAAGCATTACAGCTAATATTACAGTAATGTGGTACAAAAATCACATTGGTTATCCATCGCTCCTACCACTTGCACCTATTGCTCACTCGTGCTGTTGTAAATTCAGGTTGAGATGTGAATTCAGAAGCTTTGCCTGTCTAGGAATGTAGAACCTCCTTTCACCTACTGATTTAGCAACTCAGATCCTGTTCTTAAGGACTCATGATTTTAAAAAAGTAAGCTATTTTCTTGATTTAAACAACAGAATGAATTAAACTGTACAAGCTCATGCTTGCTCTAGAGCCTTCTCATCCCAAAATGTTTTCCTGTCATATTTTACACCTTCTTTCAATTTTCTTTTTTCTTGTCTTTTCTCTGATACCTTTCCTCAGCCTTCCTGAAATTCAAGGCTTCTTCGAATTTGACTGCTGATATGAACACAATCAATTCATTACTACAAGAGTAACTGCTGATAGGAGCATACACAATTGACTTGTATGCAATGATTGATTTGTATGCAATCTTTCCCTTCACTGGTTACCTCGACTAATTGTTTTTCCTTTTTGCTTATTAAAAATTGAAAAGTCAAATGAATTAATTTGCATTGCTTCTCAAAACAAATGCAATTTTCTTCAAGTCTTTGCTACTAGTTCTTTTTATAAAAAAGGAGCACAACAACTCATACTTCACCTACAAAATAAGGCTTGGTTCTACCATTCTCAGGAAACATTTCGTTCTAACTTTATCTTCCATTTTATTTGAGTTTTATCCTCTTTACTGTCATAATGTTATACTCATTATATTATTCAATATGCACAATAAATTGTT
Organism: Macaca thibetana thibetana; assembly: GCF_024542745.1. Taxonomy (NCBI): domain Eukaryota; kingdom Metazoa; phylum Chordata; class Mammalia; order Primates; family Cercopithecidae; genus Macaca; species Macaca thibetana. Next base: position 19,595,915 of record NC_065595.1, on the reverse strand, counting down.
ACCAATTCTATCCCTGAAATACATATGTCTATCAGATAAATATGATACATTCAGACCGAACCCATTCTCCACATTTTGCCTCATAACTGTGAGCTTTCTTTTGCATTTTTTTCTTATTTTTTTTCTCAAAGCATATGAAAATGCCTGTTTACTACTGGTTGAGATGGTGTTTTTTTTTTTTGTTTTGAGATGGAGTCTCGCTCTGTCGCCCAGGCTGGAGTGCAGTGGCGCGATCTCGGCTCACTGCAAGCTCCGCCTCCCGGGTTCCCGCCATTCTCCTGCCTCAGCCTCCCGAGTAGCTGGGACTACAGGCGCCCACAACCGCGCCCGGCTAATTTTTTGTATTTTTAGTAGAGACGGGGTTTCACCGTGGTCTCGATCTCCTGACCTTGTGATCCGCCCGCCTCGGCCTCCCAAAGTGCTGGGATTACAGGCGTGAGCCACCGCGCCCGGCCGAGATGGTGTTTTCTTTACTCAAACACATAAGTAAACACATTATTACCCAGTTCTCATCACCTCTATAAAATGTCTGGGTGTAAAAAGTATTTGATTTGGTATCTTAATAATCATATTATTTAGAGATGGGGATCCCACCAGGTTTGCCCAGGCTGGAATGCAGTAGCTACTCACGGGCCTGATTATTGTGCAATACAGCCTGAGACTCCTGGACTCAAGCTGTACTCCTGCTTCAGCCTCCTGAGTAGCCGGGATATAGTTCTCTACTGCACCTGTCTCATATCTTAATTTTTGATGGTTAGATGCATTCATTTATTTGTTTAATAAATATTATTTTTAGGGAGGAGCATGGAAAATAACCTGGACTGGGAATCTATTCTCTATTCCTTATTTCTTTTCTTAAAGTGTTCCATTTTTATCATCAATACAGATGATTTCTGAGAGACAGCCACCTAGAATTTCCATATTTTAGTAGGGAATAAAAATTTTAGAATCAAGTTTCCTAATTTTCTTCTATAAGTCCTGTTGAGATATTGATAAGAAATAGCAAAAGCTCGGATTATTGGCATCCTTATGATATTGATTTTCCATTCCTTAATGCATCATGTGTGACTTTCACAAAGGTTTTCTTAAACATTTTTCAGTCAAATTTCATACTTTTTCTGCTACAGGTCTTGCATATTGTTTTTAGATATTTTGAAGTATGATAGTGATGTAATGTCTAGCATCTTTGCTGAAACCAGACTTTCAGTTCAAAGCTGATACATGTAGTGATCACAAAAATTTTCATTTACTTTGTCACTTAAAAAATACTTCTTATGATCCACTATATGAGTTGCTATAGGTTTGTGAGGCATGCAGTTTATCTACTTAAAGTCTTTCCTTTGCTTTGCTCAGTGGTTTATTGTTAATGGGTATTAAATATTGTCAGCTATTTTTATCCATTGAAAATTCTATGACTTTTATATTTTACTCTGTTAATGTGATAATAATATCTGAGGATTTTTAAAAAAGATAAGGCAAAATATTTTCCCTATTTTAAACAAGTCAGATAATTATGTGTTAATTATATATTGTCACATTACATGCCTTTTAGTGAGACTGGTTTATAGTTTTTATTTCATTTGAGTCCTTGGTTTGGTGTTGGTATCAAAGTTAGAGTTGTGACAAAATAAATTCAACATTGTTCCTCCATCATCTAGGCTGTAAAGTAACTTGTTTAAAATCAGTGTTCCTTGACTTTTTTCCCCTTGTGTTTTAGTAGTTTGTCAGTAAAACCCTATTCTCCAAGTATTTTTTGTAGTTATATATCTAATGTATCATTTTAGTTATTTAATACTTATAACTCAAGCTTGTTTTTTTGTCAAGACAATTTTGTTTAATTTTTAAGCGTGAATTGCCCATCTTATATAAATTGTCCAATTCATTGGCACAAGGTCATCGTAATATGCTATGATTATTTTTAATCACTGTTGACTAGTTGTGAGTTATTTTATTTTACATTTTTAATTTTATTAATATATTTATATTAGTTTGAAATTTTGAAGTAGCTGAAATCTTTTTCTTTATACATGATTTCATAGATTTTAACCATATTATACCATTTCCAAATTAAAACAACTTTAAAGATTTTTTTTCCTGTTGAGGAGGCAGAGCAAGGTGATGAAATAGAGGGCTCCACTGATCATCCCCATTGCAAAGACACCGGTTAACATCTACACAGAAAAGAATCACCTTCAGAAGAGCTAAAAATCAGGTGAACACTCAAAGTTCCTGGTTTTAACTTCATATCACTTTCAGAGACATCAAAGAGATAGAAAAAACAGTCCCGAATTGCTGATGCCACCCTTTGTCCACCCCTAGCACAGCAAAGGAATCAATCAACAGAGTGAAGAGACAACCCACAGAATGGGAGAAAAATATTTGCAAACTACCCATCTGACAAGGGATTAATAACCGGAATATATAAGGATCTCAAACAACTCTGTAATAAAAACTCTAATAATTTGATTGAAAAATGGGCAAAAGATTTGAATAGAGATTTCTCAAAAGAAGACACTCAGATGGCAAAAAGGCATATGATCACTGATTATGAGAGAGATGCAAATCAAAGCTGCACTAAGATATCATCTCATTTTATCTTACTCCAGTTTAAATGGCTCACATCCAAAAGACAGGCAATACAAAATGCTGGTGAGGATGTGGAGGAAAGGGAATCCTCATACACTGTTGGTGGGATGCAAATCAGTACAACCACTATGGAGAATAGTTTGGAAATTCCTCAGAAAACTAAAAATAGAGCTACCATATGATCCAGCTATGCTACTGCTGGGTATACACCCAAAAGAAAGGAAATCAGTATATTGAAGAGATATCTACACTCCCATGTTTGTTTCAGCACTGTTCATAATAGCTAAGATTTGGAAGCAACCTAAGTGTCCATCAATAGATGAATGAGTAAAGAACATGTGGTACATATACGTAATGGAGTAAGAGAACAAAAAGAATGAGATCCTGTTATTTGCAACAACATGATGGAATTGGAGAGCATTATGTTATGTTAATGATAATGGAAATCATTATGTTAAGTGAAGTAAGCTAGGCACAGAATGACCAACATCACATCTTCTCATTTGTGGGACATAAAAATCAAAACAATTGAACTCATGGGCGGAGAGAGTAGAAGGATGGTTACCAGGGGATAGGAAGGGTAGTGGGGAGCTGTGGGCATGGGGCAGGAGGTGGGATGGTAAATGTGTACAAAATTAGAAATAATAAGACCTACTATTCGATAGTACAACAGGGTGACTATAGTCAATCAAAACTGTACATTTTAAAAAACCAAGAGTATAATTAGATTGTTTGAAACATAAAGGATAATTCTTGAGGAAATGGATACCCCTTTCTCCATGATGTGATTATTACGAATTGCATGCCTGTATCAAAACATCTCATGTACCCCACAAATATTTAGACTATGTACCCACAAAAATTAAAAATGGAAATATTTAATAAAAAACAACTTTAAAGATTCACTGGTAGTTCTGTTTTAAGTTAGGATACAGTTAAAATTGACTCCTTTTCCAATAACAGTTAATGATGAAACACTGGGCTTTTTGTGTCATGATATGGGAATCAGCAGCCATTCTCTGCTCACTATAGAGCTAAATACTAATAGTGTACCCTACAAGTCAGAGAAGGTAAAAGGAAGTTTGGTAAAACTATTTTTTATTTTTGTTTTTAAATGAGAAGACATGTACCCTATATAGGGTACCTATTGACTTTCTAACAAGAAATTACCTGGACTTCCTAACTCCCTTTCCTCTCTCCGTCAGTTTTTCTCCATATTGATGATCCAATAATCCTTCTCAAACACATATGCCTCTAGCCTCCTTATTAACAGGATAAGGCCTACTTGCCTCCTTATTCAAGCATAGGTGGCCTTTCAACATTTTTAAGCAAAAAATGTTGCTTCCACATTAAAAAAGACCTAATAAGCCGGAAAAAAATTCATTTTTCCTTTAAAGAAATGAGAAAACTGAAAACACACATGAAGACACACACACACACACAAGTCAAGAAAACAAACCCTAAATTTTGGAGAGAAGCACATTCTCCTTATGTGTGCAAATACAAAGACAGTTTAGACAATTTCAGAGGTATGAGTACAGAAAGGTTAGAGGAGTAGGCCTATTATAGGGATAGATAATTTGCTGGTTTAAAGAGACATGAGCCAAGCTTTAACAATTCTGTGGGCTTGAGAGAATCTGGACAAGTCCCAAATACAAAACTAATCTTCCTTATCAGAAATTTGTTAAGAGCAACAATTTAACCAAATATTGACCAGCTATTTCACCAAATTAACTTGAATTTGATTACAACTATTATTATTAAAGAATTTAATTCAAATAAAAAGCTTTCCTAAAGATTCCCAGAAACTGAAAAAACATCTCTTTGAATATCATCACTATTAGTGATGGCAGCAGCGGCCCGAAACAGCTTCGGCAGGGGAGGCACAGCTGGGGCTGCATGCTCTGCAGAGCTGAGGTGTTTAGACCATGGGGGCAGATCTCTCATGAATGGCTTGGGCTACCACCTTGATGATCAGTGGGTTACCACTCTGAGTTCACACAGGAACTGGTCGTTGAAATGTTTGTGGCACTACCCCCCACCCTCATTTCTGCTTTCACCATGGGATATGTCTACCCCCACTTTGCCTTCTGCCATGATTGTAAGCTTCCTGAGGCCTCCCCAGAAGCCCAGTAGACGTCAGCACCATGTTCCCTGTAAAGCCGGCAGAACTGTGAGACAATTAAACCTCTTTTCTTTATAAATTACCCACTGTCAGGTATTTACAGCAATTCAAGAATGATCTGAAATGATACCATTATGAGTCAGGCACTGTGCTGAGGTACAATTAAATACAAAAATAATAAACAAATGAAGATACCTGGCCCCTTGAAGGGAATTTATACCTAGGAATGGGCATCACATGTTCAAACACACAATTACAATGGATGGAACTTCATAGTACAAAGCATTCTAGTAGTGTAGGGAAGTACAGTGTGCTCTACTGGTCGGGCTGGGCAAGGCTGCCTGGTGGGAAATGTAAATGGGAATTGAGGCAGAGGTCAAATTTTGAAAGGCGACCTATGCTTGAATAAGGAGGTCAGTAGGTCTTACCCTGTTAATAAGGAGGCTAGAGGCATATGTGTTTGAGAAGGATTATTGGATCATCAATATGGAGAAAAGCTGACGGAGAGAGGAAAGGGAGTTAGGAAGTCCAGGTAATTTCTCATTAGAAAGTCAATAGGTACCCTATATAGGTTACACATCTTCTCTTTTAAAAATAAAAATAAAAAATAGTTTTACCAAACTTTGTTTTACCTTCTCTGACTTGTAGGGTACAATATTAGTGTTTAGCTCTATAGCAAGCAGAGAATGGCTGCTGATTCCCATATCATGACACAAAAAGCCTAGTGTTTCATCATTAACTGTTATTGGAAAAGGAGTCAATAGAAGGCTGGTTTATTTTCCTGACACTGTTTTAGAAAACTTTCTGAAGAATCTTCTCTTTGGTGGGCAATAGGAGACAAATTAGAACTGAGGAATCAATAATATATACTAGCAACTTGGAAGCAAAACTAAATTGTAATAAACAGCAACGAAGTGTAAGCCTTAAGAAAAAATAATTTTAGGGACTGTTAAATGAGTATATTTTGGGGAGGGGTAGTTAAAATATAACCTACAAAATAATATATTTTGTGAGGTTTTTATTTTCAATTTTTCCTTTATCTTTAATGTATATAATGTTTTAATATTAATAGACATCTCTAAGCTTCATTTGTAATATTTTCTGTATACTTCTCCTTAACTTTTCTCATAGTGCTTACGAAATTCTTACTACAAATTTGACACACATTGCTGCACTTGCCTCAATATTTCAATAGAAAGAAAATTCTCTTAGATTACATATTGTGAAGCTAGCTCTTGCCTCAATATTTCAATGCAAAGAAAATTATCTTAGACTATATATTGTGAAGTTAGCTCTATACAGTTAATAATATAATCTATAATAACCTTTCCATTAAATTAGAGAGAAATTTGCCCCTTCGAGTTCATTATCTATGAATTAGGTCTTGCACTGTTGGTAAAATAAAGCATGTTATTCTAAAGTTGTAGCTTGACTTTTCAAAACTGATTAGTGATTCTGTGGCCAAACATACAAGACATCTAACCTTTAAGCAGGACATTTGAAGAACTGGATTCTTGCTGCAATTGCAGAAAAACTCAGCTGAAGCCATGGTGAAACCAAATGTATGAAAATTGTAAGAGAACAGTAACTCTGAAATAGAACAGTAACTCTGAATTGTTGTTTTTGAAAGTTGGATGAGTGCAAGGTTGGTCCAATCAGTTCTCAAGGAGAAAAAAGAGATGAGGCTTATGTAAAATTTATTACCAAGTTACACACTGAGAGAAGACACTGCAGAAGGAAAGAGCTGACTAGACTTAGTGGATTGTCAGGGTACTACTAAATGCAGAGTACCATGACAAAATAAGAATTGTCAGTTTTCATTATCTATTGGGTACACTGTATAATTATATTATTAATAGATAATACCCTTAAGTTTTATTTTTAATATTTTCTGAATATTTTTTCCTTAGCTTTGTCCATAGTGCTTAAGAAAATTCCTCTATCATTTTTCTTCAAACTTTCCCTCACTGGAATAAAACTTGAAGTATTGCTAAAAATGTAAAGTTTTATCCAGGCAGAAATAATTTTAAAAGGAATGACATGAAATTCTGAAATTAAAATCATACATTCTAAATATTTCAAGTAAATTAATTTTATTCTTCAATTTATATCATCTCTGAATATTTGTATATCTGATGGAATTTATCACAAGATTTTTAAAAAGTGAAAAGAATTCTGTAGTCTTGTATTTTGGGCTGAAAGCAAATGATAATTTGCTATGTATTCTAAGTAAAAAAATCTCATATACATTTTAAATTATAGATTAGGTTGATCTATATTTACAACCAGACTAACTTTCAGAATTCATTAGCATTGAAGGATATTGGAGAGAAGAAATAGAAACAACAGAAGGAGCAAAAAAAAAGGAAAGGAAAGTTTTATTGCTATGCTAACATGCTATATGCCTCGCACTGTTCTAGCCCTTAAAATACGTTTTTGTGTGTGTGTGTCTGTTTTTTTTTCTGCAACAACTGTGCCAGAAAATATCATTATTCTAAGTTAAATATGTAGACTTGAGCCTCAGAATTAAGTAACTTTTGAAGGCCACATCTTAATTTTAAAAGTGGGTTCAAGATTTCGGTCCCAATTAGTCTAGACCCATTTGCATTTGCATTATATCACCAGTTTTGGGGAGGGGAAATTCACTGCGGGACAGATGAAGCAAGCCAGGTAAAACTCATCAAAACAGCATGACGTAGGAATTCCCTCCAACTGCTTATTTGAAGAGCAGAGATTCTTACTGTCAGAGATTCAGTTCTGAGACTGAATTAATTCTTGTCTTTATTTTGAATGAGTCTTAACACATTATGTGCTAGGCATATGCTATAGGTCAGAAATACAGAATAAAACAAGTGTCTTTCCCAATCATGAAAAAAAATCGTATTTTTGTTGGAGGTATCACTTGGTATATACTTATTAGTTACATAACTCATTATGATCATAATGGTTTGGTTCTCTTTGGGAGGGTAGGGAAGGTAAAGTTAACTCTAGGAGAGGTAGGGAAATGTCACAAATGTGAGAAGAGCATAACTTTCTGAAGTGTGAGTAAGTTGGTTGGGTAAGAAAAAGAGAAAAATGTATTCCAGACACTGGGAATAACCTGAACTAGGATACACAGAAAAAATATTTAGCTGTTTAAACATGACTGATATCTGTTTTAAATGGGGAATAATTTTTTTTTATACTTTAAGTTCTAGGGTACATGTGCACAACGTGCAGGTTTATTACATATGTATACTTGTGCCATGTTGGTGTGCTGCACCCATCAACTCGTCATTTACATCAGGTATAACTCCCAATGCCATCCCTCCCCCCTTCGCCCTCCCCATGATAGGCCCCGGTGTGTGATGTTCCCCTTCCCGAGTCCAAGTGATCTCATTGTTCAGTTCCCACCTATGAGTGAGAACATGCAGTGTTTGGTTTTCTGTTCTTGCGATAGTTTCCGGAGAATGATGGTTTCCAGCTGCATCCATGTCCCCACAAAGGACACAAACTCATCCTTTTTTATGGCCGCATAGTATTCCATGGTGTATATGTGCCACATTTTCTTAATCCAGTCTGTCACTGATGGACATTTGGGTTGATTCCAAGTCTGTGCTATTGTGAATGGTGCTGCAATAATGATTTTTTTAAATCCAGAAACAAGTAATTAATCCTTATGTGGCCTTTTACATACTGTAAATAAAAATAATTTCTTAAATGATTCAATTTTAAAGAATTTGCCAGGCATGGTGGCTCATGCCTGTAATCCCACCACTTTGGGAGGCTGAGACAGGCAGATCATGAGGTCAAGAGACCGAAACCATCCTGGCCAATATGGTGAAACCCCGTCTCTACTAAAAATAAAAAATAAGCTGGGTGTGGTGGCACACGCCTGTATTCCCAGTTACTTGGGAGGCTAAGGCAGACGAATCCTTGAACCTGGGAGGCGGAGGTTGAAGTGAGCCAAGATCATGCCGCTACACTCCAGCCTGGCAACAGTAAAAAGAATTAAACACAGCAGGAAGGGAAAATTGATAAAATTGATAGTTATAACTACAGTAGACTGGTGAGCACTAACCTAGAAAAAAAAATCAAGCTGATGACTTTTCTGCTACAATAAGTTATGATTTTATGCTGTGCATATTTATGTATTATATTATAAAATATCTGTTTTTTAAAATTTCTCTTTCCTAAATATAAAGAAAATATAGTTACTAATTCATTTATAGCACAGTTCCTTAAACTGTATTTTAATTACTATTGTATGTTTTCTGATAAAACTTGGATGGCAACAAAAAGCCATAATTAATCTAAAAGCAATATGTAGGGTGGGAACTTCTAGACTACATGATTGCATGAGGAATGGGTAATCAAGAGAAAATCAAGGCAAATGTAAATGTCACCATTTCACTGATTAAAGTGTTTCTGGTTTACAGCAGCAGGAAGGAGCTCTACATATTTTATGTTGTTTACTTTAAGATTTTGAAAAAAATAAAACAGCTAATCACTCTGTTTTTGCAAATCTATAGCTTGTCAAGAGGAAAATAACCATTCCACTCTGAATAAAATCCAAGTTGAGTTCTCTTCTAAATTTGCAATTGCTGCTTTCCGTGAAAGTGAAAATTGGCACAGGAAGTCTGACAACTTCGTCAACAGGATAGTATCAAAGTAGAATTTTTTTTCCCATGGGAGGTTGAAAAAGATGAGACAGAAGGATGATAACAGGATGAAGAATGGCTTTAAAAAATACACACACACACACACACACACATATATATATATACCCTTCTCTCTATATATATACTCTCTATATACATATATGCCATCTTTCTACATATGTACATATATATGTGTGTATATATGTAGAGAGGTATATATATGTATTTATATGTGTGTGTGTATATGTGTATATATATAGAGGTGTATACATATATATGTATGTGTATATATGTGCATGTGTGTGTCTGTATAGGTTGCAAATAAATACTCATGGTACTAATTATGGTAGAATGATTGAAAGCAATTTTAGGATCAGATATCTCAGTTCCTGAGAGCTGCAATACAGCATAAAAGAAACAGGAATACTATGCAGCCATAAAAAAGGATGAGTTTGTGTCCTTTGTAGGGACATGGATGCAGCTGGAAACCATCATTCTTAGCAAACTATCACAAGAACAGAAAACCAAACACCGCATGTTCTCACTCATAGGTGGGAACTGAACAATGCGATCACTTGGACTTGGGAAGGGGAACATCACACACCGGGGCCTATCATGGGGAGGGGGGAGGGGGGAGGGATTGCATTGGGAGTTATACCTGATGTAAATGACGAGTTGATGGGTGCAGCACACCAACATGGCACAAGTATACATATGTAACAAACCTGCACGTTATGCACATGTACCCTACAACTTAAAGTATAATAATAATAAATAAATTTTAAAAAAAAAGAAACAGGAAGACGAGTTACACTTTCATTTTTTCCAAAGACAGTGACATATAATTCTTCAAAAATTTAAGCAGAAAATGATGTATTCAAATTGTAATAACAAACTATTTCCTTTAGTCTCGAGAACAGAGTATTTGCTCTTATTTTCTTTTCACCATGTACTATATCTAATTAATTGAAGTCATTTTTCCATTTAATTATTCTGTTACAGACACCATCTCAATTTCATTTAATGTTACGCACAGTAATCAGGAAAATGTTCCATCACAACTTTTAAAATTATGTCTGAGTTAAATCCTGACTCTCATAAATCAATTTGTTTGTGATAAGAGTCTACGGAACTCAGAATAGATAAGAACTTTTCCTTCAGTACCATCTTCAGCCTGTTCCAACTTACTCATATCCTTTAATGGTGGAGACCAGGATAGACGCCAAAGACTTTAATATTCTTGGTTCTGAAGTCACTGAAAGCCTTGTTTTGCCACTCATAAATTAGACTGACTATGTTCCACTTTATATAGTTAATAATAATGTCACTGCAAACTGTGTTTTTCCTTTACTTTGTATCAGCCACAAAGAAAGAATGTCCATTTGGAGAGGCAATCAGGTTTTATCCAGTTGCCAAAGAATAGAGCAGGGGAGTTCATGATCTAAAGCCACCTTCTCTCTGGGCAATGGGAGGTATGGGAGTTTTGAAGGTTTGCTGCTGGGCAAGGAAGGTCTGTAGGCATGCACAGGGAGGAGTTTCAGATGCAGAGGAACAGTTCATAGGCATACTTCTTCACACATCTCATGTACACAAAACAGTCATCTTCTCTTAGGGGAGGGGTTTTTAGTATTATAATGACATGTTAATGATGGAAAGGTAACTGGAGGTCACCTGCTCAGGTCTAGACTCCCTCTGTAATCCAGCATAGGGTCACAAGGCTGCTTTGTGGCATCTGGGCCATCTGGCTTCCTTAAGCAGCTGTGCTTATGGATTAAGAGGAGAATAAAGAGAAACTGTTAAAGACGGGGCCATCCTGGTGACAAAATATTGAAAGCACTTTAAACTTGCCTATTCAATGGTATTGAATTAATCCATCCTATGAATTATTGACCCAAATAGCTTACAGAAATATACATTTGAAAATCAAAATCCTTTGGCCATTGAGGAAATGAAGGAATTGTTCTTAATTCTTTCCTTGCACTGAACTTGAATTAAGTACAAGAAGTTTAAATAACTGAGTAATATATAATTTTTTTTTTTGCTTTTGCTTTTTGCTTTGTAGTATACATTAAAATTTAAGAGTAGAGTTGACAGTTACATATCTGTGGGTTCTGCATCTATGGATTCAACAAACTGAAAATATCTGAAAAAATAACAAAAAGAGAATACACCAATAAAAGTAGCACAAATAAAAATGCAGTATAACAATTTTTACATAATATTACATTGCATTAGGTATTATCTGTAATCTAAATATGATTTAAAATATATGGGAAGACGTGCATAGGTTATGTGCAAATACTATGGCCATCTTATTTTTTATTTAAGTTCTGGGATACATGTGCAGAACATGCAGGTTTGTTACATAGATATATACATGCCATGTTGGTGTGCTGCACCCATTAACCCATCATCTACATTAGGTATTTCTCCGAATGCTATCCCTCCCTCCACCCCCATCCCCTGACAGCCCCAGGGTATGATGTTCCCCTCCCTGTGTCCATGTGTTGTCATTGTTCAAATCCCACTTGAGTAAGAACATGTAGTGTGTGGTTTTCTGTTCCTGTGTTAGTTTGCTGAGAATGATGGTTTCCAGCTTCATCCATGTCCCTGCAAAGGACATGAACTCATTCTTTTTTTATGGCTGCATAATATTCCATGGTGTATTTGCACCACATTTTCTTTATCCAGTTTATCATTGATGGGCATTTGGGTAGGTTCCAAGTCTTTGCTATTGTGAAGAGTGCTGCAATAAACATACGTGTGCATGTGTCTTTATAGTACAATTATTTATAATCTTTTGGGTATATACCCAGTAATGGGATTGCTGGGTCAAATAGTATTTCTGGTTCTAGATTCTTGAGGAATCACCACACTGTCTTCCACAGTGGTTGAACTAATTTACACTCCCTCTAACAGTGTAAAAGCATTCCTATTTCTCCACATCCTCTCCAGCATCTGTTGTTTCCTGCCTCTTTAATGATTGCCATTCTAACTGGCGTGAGATGATATCCCATTGTGGTTTTGATTTGCATTTCTCTAACAACCAGTGATGATGAGCTTTTTTTCATATATTTGTTGTCTGCATAAATGTCTTCTTTTGAGAAGTGTCTGTTCACATCTTTTGCCCACTTTTTGATTTATTTTTTTCTTCTTCTTGTAGGTTTAAGTTCCTTGTAGATTCTGTATATTTGCCCTTTGTTAGATGGATAGATTGCAAACATTTTCTCCCATTCTGTAGGTTGCCTGTTCGGTCTGATAGTTTCTTTGACTGTACAAAAGCTCTTTGGTTTAATGAGAGCCCATTTGTCAATTTTGGCTTTTGTTGCTATTGCTTTTGGTATTTTAGTCATAAAGTCTTTGCTCATCGCTATATCCTGAATGGTATTGCCTAGGTTTTTTTCTAGGGTTTTTATGGTTTTATGTCTTACATTTAAGTCTTTATTCCATCTTGAGTTGATTTTTGTATAAGGTGTAAGGAAGGGATCCAGTTTCAGTTTTCTGCATATGGCTAGCCAGTTTTCCCAACACCATTTATTAAATAGGGAATCCGTTCCCCATTTCTTGTTTTTGTCAGGTTTGTCAAAGATCAGATGCTTGTAGACGTGTGGCATTATTTCTGAGGCCTCTGTTCTGTTCCATTGGTCTATATATCTATTTTGGTACCAGTACTATGCTGTTTTGGTTACTGTAGCCTTGTGGTATAGTTTGAAGTCAGGTAGCAAGATGCCTCCAGTTTTGTTCTTTTTGCTTAGGATTGTCTTGGCTATATGGACTCTTTTTTGGTTCCACATGAAATGTAAAGAATTTGTTTTCTAATTCTGTGAAGAAACTCAAATGGCCATCTTATATAAGGGACTTGAACTTTCTCAAATTTTGGTGTCCCGAAAGTCATGGAACCAATGCCCCCTGGATGCCAAGGGAGGACTGTATGTGGATTCATATCTCAATTAATATACAATTTGTCCTGTATGCAAACTGAGAATGTGGAATTTACCTTTTCACAATCAGTCCACAGCAGTCCCAACATGAGGGCTTAATCTTAGGGAAATAGTTTCTGACTCAGTTTCTTGGCCTCGCATTCCTGTTTATTTGTTTAAGAAGAGTAATTTTTAAAATCTGTCCCACTTTAAACATATGGGAAAATATAGACTATTATAGGGAATATCTACATACACACTCCCAATCTTAACACTGATTGTTTTTGTTTAATGCCTTTTGCAATTTTGATATAATGTATTTGATACATAAAAACGAACATATTTGACACAAATGTAAGTTAAGAAGCAAAATATAAAACAAACACCCATAAATCCAACCTACCCATATTCTGTTACCTTGTCCCATCCACCTGTTTCAGATCTCTCTTTCTTTTTCTAAGAAATAAAATATTTCCTATTTAGTTGATACTGACTATGGGCTTCTCTGCATACTTCATCCTTCATCCTTCCTTTTCCACTCTCTAGAATTTGTTGTTTATAATTCCCACAGCACACACACACACAAAAACACTTAGAAACAAATATAGGAAACTGTGAATGTATACTCATTTTGCATAAGATTTATTCAGTGGATAGTTGGAATTACAATTGATTAATTTTATCTATATGAGATGAACATATCAGTATTATTTATTTCATTCTCTATAGATGGTATTTGGATAATGCTATACTTACATATATTTATACCATTTCCATTTATGCTTTATGCTCCTATATAGTTGCACACAAATGTTGATGTTTCTCTAAGACAGAAATTCTTAACTTAGACTGCATATTGAAATCACCTGGGAAGTAGTGTTAAAAAATTCTGGTGCTGGGACCTCTTCTCTGCTCTGGAAATTCTAACTTAATAGTTCTGTAAATGGCTTGGGCATCAGCATTATTTTAAAGTTCCCCAAGTTAACTTAGTTTGATTTAGAATTATTAAGACATACCTAAAAAGAGAATTACTAAGTCATAGATTGTGCATATAAACATTTTCAAGTTTGTGATATATTGTTATAATGTTCCTCCAAATGGGTATATCATTTTACAATTCTAGCAGAAGTGCATAAAATTCAATTTTCTGTCTTTCCTTGCCAGTGCTTGGTATTGCCAGGTTTTAAAATTTCTACCAATTTGATTAGAATGCAAATACTTATCTATCTGTTTTCATTTGCCCTTTGCCAGATCATTAATAAGAATGAGTAATTTTTCACTTTTATTGGCCATTAGATTTTTTTGTTCTGTGAATTATCTCTTAATATAATTAATAAAAGTTATAATAAAATATAACTTTTTTCTTTCATACAAAGTCTTAATTCTGTTTTGTGTGTTGTATAAAAGATCAAACTTTAAAATATTTCTATATAAATGACTCTCACAGCATCATATTACTAAGTAGTCAATTTTTTCTCTACTGACATGCAGTATCACTTCAATGGTAAATCAAGTTTTCCCATAGGTGTAGTTCTAAACTCCCTGTCCCGTTGCATTGGTTTGTGTGTCTCTGCAACAGTATGTACTTTTTAATGGTAATTTTGTTACAACTATTTATTTCAGGATAAATCCTCTTGGCTTTTTGCTCTTTAACATTATCTGGCCATAGTTGATCTTTGTTTTGAACATTTTAAAATAAGCTGATCAAATTACAATTTTGATAATAATTACAATAAATTTGTAGATGAATTTAAGAAGACTTGCTATCATTATGAAATTAAATCATCCTATGGGGTGGTGAATCATTCTATTTATTTAGATCTTTTCTTATGACTTTCAATAAACTTTTATCATATTCTGTTTAGAGCAATTGAATCATTTCATTAGTTTTCTTCTTAAGTAGCAGTAGTATTTTTGTTATTATCAATCGTATTTTAAAAATTATGTATTTTAAGTTATTTGTGGTACACTGGAACATAATTGATTACTACAGTTTGATTTAAACTGAATAAAATTATTGGATTCTCTTATTAGTGCTAATAGTTTTTCAGTATATTTGATTTTGTTTTCCAGATAGACAATGGTAATGTCTGTGAGCAGTAAACATTTTATAACTTACTTTGTCTTACTATGTACTCTAGGACCAGAAGAAAATTATGAACGAATACTGTGATAAAATAAATCCTAGAAATGTCCCTATAATTTTCTTTTATCCTAAAATCTGCCTTTCTGGTACTAATTTAACTACACTGGCTTACTTATGATTGTCCTCCCTAGCTTTCCAACTTACTTTTATTTTCAGTATTTGATATTCCTGTGCTCTAGGTATGTATCTTGTTAATAACACATCTGGATTTTGCTTTTTATTCAACTTAATCAAATTGGATAAACCATTAACTTTTTTTTTTTTTTAAAAAAGAGCTTCATTGGGTAGAATTTCTATACCATAAAACTCACCCATTTTAAGTGTACAATTAATGAGTACTGTGAATTTGCAGAATTGAGTAACTTCCACAAAATCTAGTCTTAGCATATTTTCATTTCCCCTAAAAATCCTTTTCAGTTATTATGGATAGTGCTGCGATGACATGAGCCTTCTTTTCTTTCAGGCAAATGCCTATGAATGCTATTGCTAGGTCTTACGGGAAATTTTTGTCTAGCTTTTTAAGAAACTATAAACTGTTCTTTTCAAAGTGGCTGCTCTGTGTTACATTTCTGCTAGCAATGTATGAGAGTTTCTGTTTCTCTACGTTTCCACCAACATTTATTATTGTCTGTCTTTTTAATTATAGCTATTCAAGTACTTGTTATGACTTGTGGTTTCAATTTGAACTTCTATAATGACTAATTATGTTGAACATCTTTTTATGTGTTTATTCACCAATCATATATCTTTAGGGAAATATCTATTCAAATATTTTCTTTATGTTTTAAATTTTGTTTGTCTTACTGAGTCGTAAGTATTCTTTATACTTTCAAATGTTATTTGTATATGACAGAATTTGCAAATATTTCATGTAAGTAGGATTTTGAAATTTTAATATTGTCTTTGGAAGTGCAAAGTTTTAAATTTTTAAGTGAAATTAAACTTAGTGTTTTTCTTTTATCTATTGTACTTCTGATGTTACATATCTAAGAGCTTTGGACTAACTGAAGGTCACGAAAATGTTCTCCTATGGTTTCTAATCATTGCCTTTCAGTGGATGAATTAGTCCACCGGTTTTGTTTTGTTTTGTTTTGCTTTGTTCTGTCAGATTGTGTTTTAGACCTTTCTTTTATCTTTTTTATTCTTTAGTTTCACTTTGTCAGGAGTGAAGGGATTCATGAGTTGAAAAAAGATGTTCATAATAATAGAGAATGTCTTTTGCTATTCTCTCATGAGAGGACAGTGGAGAGTTTTCTGAGGTCATATGACTGTGATATATGTCAACAGATTGAAGGCAGAACAGTGATGAGAATCTACATATCTTCTCTTAAGCCATATATTAAAGAGTGCAAAAATGGAAAACAATATCACCCTTTTCAATAGTTTTGGAAAATGTAGTTATTTTTTACATAAATGTGTTGCTTGCATTAACATGGAAAGGGCTTATTAGTGCTTTTTTCAATAACAGTAAAATAGTACTAAAACCAAAAAGCTCGAGAACTGCTGTACCATATTACCTTTAGAAAACTGTGAGTTTTGCTTGCTTCTTGGTTCATTTAAAACCTGCTTATGACTAGATGTCCTTTGTTATGAGAACTCATACTCACTTCCTTTCCAGAATGACAGCCATGATCTCTTACGTATTTTGTTTTCCACCTTTCTCTTTATCCTAGTCTTCTAGTTAATTTCCTTGATGCATTTAAAATTTCACATTTTACCTTCTATTCCTCTTTATTTCACTGTTGTAGTTTTTATTTCTGTGTCTCTCTAATGCCTGTTCTAAGTGGCTTCATCAGACCTACTTTGAGATAATTTATCATTTGCTAAACTGTATTGAATAGATTGTTTAATTTTTCCACTTGATTTTCAATGACTGTAGATTCATTTCTGTTTATTCTGTTTATCTGGTTATTTTTGGTAGTGTTTAATCATTTTAATTCCTTTTCAAAAATCTATAATAATTATTAAATTTCTTAAGAGATTATCTTTGTATACATTATATGGGTATATATAAGTATATATTTATATACATATATTATTACATATACATATATACATATATTATATTATATATAATATTTATTATATATTATGATATATATTTATAATATAAAATGTGTATTTATATAATATATAAAATATATGTTATATTTAAATCAAATATATAAATATATGTAATATATATTTATAATCTATATATTTATATATTGTATAATAATATCACTCATGTTGGACTGTTTCCCCATATATGTTGCAATTTGAGACTAGGACTCATCTTCTATGAAGCTTAATTTGGGAATATTGCATGACTCTGATTAGGCTTTCTCCATCTTGAGGAGTTTTGCATTTGCCTCTGCCACGTCCTTTTCAGTTGTATCTCTGTCTAGGGGATATCATTATATAGATTATTTTTTGGATTGCTTTTACAGTCGTGTGAATTCAAACCCTAAACCAAAATAAGTCAAGCCTGTGGTTCTGGAACTCTCAGAGTAGACACTTTCTTTTCTCTTACCAAGAGCCCATGCTGAAAAAAGGTAAGCTGTTGTCTTCCAAAGTTTGGGGGCCAATAATTTCTAGTTCATCTTTGTTTTGAGAGTGAAGACTTCTAAGGGTCTCAGGCTTAGAAGTTGGTGTCCATTTCAACTTGTTATCTCAGTGAGACTCTATTCCTACCAGTATGTTAACACTCAAGCTGTTGGTTTCTGAGATGAGCAAAGACCACTTCCTCTAAACTTCCTTTCCAACGACATCACAGCTAAGTCATGTCCTTATCACTATTTTTTTCAGATCTGCAAAGACTTTCCCAGTGTTTTGAAAGAACTCATCAGATTCCACCAACCATACTCATATAAGGCTTATACTTAAAGGCAAAGTATATGGTGCAATAAGAAAAAGAGAATGCAGGCAAACACTGGAAGCCCTAGATAGCCCATGCACAAAGCCCACAAAGGCTCAGTCACATACACAAATCACACTGTGTCTTTAGGTTGAACCACAAGGATTTTTGTGAGGAATCATGGCTTTCTGGGAGTTCAAAGAGAAACTTTCAAAGAGGGCTTTCAAGTAATCAAGCCAGGCTTGTCAACTCTGTTAGGCCAATTGCTAAGTATGGTTAAAGAAGCTAACCCTGGAAGTCACGAAGGAACCTTCAACAGGACATCTTAAATAGTGCAGCTCAAATTCCATTACCCTGCTTTTGGCTCAGAGTAAAAAAATCAAGTACTCAGTCTTCTCCAGAAATAAAGATAGAGCTTTTCCATTTATTCTGTAAATCAACTCTGTCTCCACAGGCTGCCTATTTTGACTCCTGGAAGTTTCTCTTATTTTCGTGTCAGCTACACAATGAAAGGTATGAGTTTCGTATTTTATCCAGAACTTTAGGTAGTTTATAATAGGGGACTTTCCAAGTTATCTAGCTATTACTCAGATCAGAAGCCATTATTATTTTTAACAATAGAAGTAACACAGTTCATTAGAATTACCACAGTTGCACTGGGCTGAAACCCTTCTTTAAATCTGGACTCATTATTGTGAATCTTATCTATCCTTTCAGGTTATTTGATTATATTCCTTATACCTGAAGCAACTGATTGGGTTACTACATGAAGGGACTGTTTACCACCATACCTATTTTAGTTGACTTCTTGTTATTGAAACCTGCGTGAACTGAGCCTAAGGTCCCCACCCCCTCCTTTCTTTTTGTCCTTGTAACTACCCCAGCCCCTTGGGTTCTACTTCTTCTTGGCCCAGGAGTCTCTTCCTTCCCACAGGTCACAACTGCTAATATCGATTCTACTTTGACCTCAAATCTGCATAGTTTATAATAAGGACTTTAAACATTAAACGAGAGGAAAAAGCATATTTTGATTCAATTCTTTTTCCTGTATGAAACAAATGTTATTTTTGGCCATTTATCTTGTTGGGAGTTAAAAATCTTACTGACAGCGAGAGACCTCTCCATGTCCACATAGAAATAAAACTCATTATTACTGAATGAGAAAAAGAGAATACACACATGTAGGTAGCCCACAGGAGACTAGAGAGACAGGATACAATTCTGCACAATTTATGTAGCAAAGTGGGAACAAAGTTCACTGGAGAATTCAAACAACTATTTGTTTAGTTAATTGAGCTCCCCCACGAGAATAATAAAACTTCTTATCTCACTCCAAAACCAATGGTTACACCTTGAGATGGGTGCCCACTTTAACTCTGAGGATGTAGTTTTATATTTCAAGAGGGTGTGAGTCCCGTGACCTTGGAGAAATCTACACTGGAAACGTGGAGTCTGGGCTATTCTATTCCTTGAAGAGATTGATCTATGTTCCATGGTTTAGAGAAAGGATTCAAGCCAATTGCGTTTTCAAGGAGATATCTTGGAGGAGGGAAGAAGAGGGAGCTGCTTCCTTTTCCTCTATAGGCAAAACCAATTATTTTTAAAGATTAATTTATCCTTTCAATTTCATACATGACAGAAATGATTTATACAATACTGCTTTACTGCTTTTAAAATTTCCATTTTAAGGGACATTTGAAAATATATGACAAAACTATATGGAAAATTACAAGTTCTAAATGATTAGACATCAAACTAAATCACATCATTCTAATTATTGCCTAATTATTTTCACTTTCTGCGTTTTTAAAATCTTGAAATAAACAATGTTAAAAAATAATATTAATTTTTTGACTTTTAAATAAACCAGAATAGAAAAATGCCACCTATATTTCCACATCATCTCCATAATTATGTTAACAATTGCTAAATAAATGTGTAGAATAATATATTTAACTACTTTTAGCATATTAGATTTTTATTATGTTTAAAGTTTTTCTTTTAAAATTAACATTCAAATCTATATATAGATATTCAGATGCCTATGATATATTATTTAGTGAAACTATAGTAATTCTGTTCTCTTTTCTATCATTATAAAAATTATTATTAAAAATGGCTTTTTGGTAGCATAGAGATGGTTGACATGTCCTTTAACCTCTAAAAATTTGCCTGTCTGATTCCTTACTTCATAATCTGCTGTCAGATAAATACAAATAAATTAAAATCTCTGTTCTCTTAGGGCATAGGTACTTGTAAATCGTCTTTTCACTTCAACCTTAAAGGTATAATATTGCTATTACTCTGATAAATTCCTTGTTCAAACAAAAATATTTAAAGTCTTAGCCTCATTTAAATCATTGTATAATCAAATTGAAGTGGAGACAGTCCGTTTGTGGTGGTATTGCTCTGAAGGACACTATAATTTGGATATTCTGGATCTTGTCTTAGAACTGGAACTCTTTTAGTTCCATTTGTCCATTACTTCAATTTGCAATGTCCATTAACTTCAAAGAGTAGGTTAGATCCAGTTATGTTTCTTCAACTTATGCTTGTATAGGATGCTTAGCTGTGGATCCGTAGCTTCCTGTCACAGTCTAGAGAGAAGTGGACATTAACACTGCATCAGAGGACAGTCATAGCCACTCTAAAAGAAGGAATAGGTAGGACATGCAATAATCTGAACATGACCAGAGGTGGGAAACACATGCTCTATTTATAAGAGTTAATGATTATTTCCTCTAAAGACTGACATTTCCTGCAAAAGATTCCTCTCTTTATACTTTAAAATTAACTAATGGCTAGTATCAAGTGAGAGTTAGGGACTAGGCATGAGGAAGGAAGGTGGGGCTCTCTGAATGGGCAGTTATCCCAGTGAAGGGGCCCTGCACCTGAGGACTGGAGCAGGGAATTAATATGTCTTATATTACTTAACAGTAACTTTCACTCCCATTATTATATATGAACCTCGTGATTACATCGTGAAGGAAAAAACAGTCCATTTCACAGATTGGCAAGCCCCCTATAGGTTAAAGTGACATGTCTAAGAATACATAAGCAGTTGGTGTAGTGTTGGTCCTTTCTCTCCTCCCTCCCTCCCTTTCTACCTTCCCTCCTTCTTTCCTTTTAAAACAATAAGTTGGAGACTATTTTATTTACATCAAAGTAGAATATGAAAATGTACTGTTGTCAAAATATTACATTTGGCCATTTTCTGTTTTCATTTATATCTTTTATTGTTTTCATTCTATATAGTTAAGTTCATTATAATTTTCTATACATGAATAAACTTTCAAATTACTGTAACATTTTCAAATCTTTTTCTCATTATTGGAGGAAATGAAAATTTTTATGAGAGAAAATTATAATTAAGCATGATTAGCTTTGATCCAGAAAATAAAATAGCATAGAACTATTGCCTAAGTCAAGTTTTTAAATAAAAATTTTCCACATTTGATTAAAACATCTCATCCTTGAGCTCTGTATTATTTTTATAAATAAAATGATTTTCTTTATAATTTTATCCGGAACTTTTTGGTGCTCATTGATTCTTTCAATAATTAACTATGCATATGTACATACGTACAAATATATATTTTTTCTATTATACACCAAACATATGCACATATATGTATGTATAATCTGTTATCTGCCAAGCAGGGATTTTGAGTGATAAGGCCTCAACAATAATTTAAGTCTCAGCCCTCAAAGAACTTAGAACTTTAGGGGAAGAAAAATAATTTACATTAAATATATAATATTTTCAGTGCAATGCTGTGCAGTGATAACAAAAAGGAGCAAGTTACAATCCTGCTGTAACTTAAAACATAATAGGCGTTTAGATAATCTTACAAGTTTGCACAATATTTGCTGCAGGCATACTGATTGATCGTAAAGGAACCTGACATGTAGCCCAGTACCCTCTTTTAATAGTAGTGAGCATCGTTATGTGCCTCTTCTTATTCTATCCTCTATACACCTGCAACCCTGAGAATTTTGCAACACAAATCTGATGATACCAATCCCATGACAGTTTCTTATTTACTGTAGCAGTCTTCTCAAGGTTCTCTACCAAAGTACTTCTGGAGAAAGAAAAGGATGCAGTGGAGGATTTGATAACCAAGGCTCACATGACCACTTAGGATTTCAGAAGTACTTACATCTTCTATTTTGTCATAATTAGTCCAGTTGATTTAGACTCTATTCATAAGATACTTGCTTTAAGATAATATATTTATAATTTTATGAGAAGAAAGTCTTATTACTATCTCATTGTTAGTGAGTAAAGAGCTGGTGCATTTTGCCTATTAATTTTAGAATATATAATTAAGGAGAGTTGACATTGTATTTTAATTTAGCATCCGGTTTAATCTTTATTCTCACATTTTGTATTCTGATTTTTTTTATTCTTTGTTTAATACCACGATTGAGTACATTTCATGATAAAGATGTATGCGATATAGTGCTCCTGCCAAACATCAAGATTTTGCTTCATCTTCTTTTCTCTTTTCAGCTTTAGAGAAAAGATTTTCAAGTTAATTTAAATTCTATAGCATAGCAGGATTGTTTTGCTTATAAATGGCATAATTTCAATTTTAATTAGCTTAGTAATAATAATACAAAGAAATAAGGGGTATTGAGAGGATGTTGGAAGGACAGTTCACAGAACAGAGGGAAACAGTCCAGAAAAAAAGGGCCATTCTCAAGTTCCTCGGCACTCAGAACCAGGAATCGATTGGATCTTTGCTCTCTCTGCCTCTGATCTTGATTTTCTCTGATCCTCAGCTTCACTCTCTCCACAGACTTCTTGTGGCAGGGGACACAATACCAGCAGTCTGGGGTGGTCAGACAATTGTAGCTTAGTGAAGTAAAAAGGTTTCAGTATGTGTCCCAGTTAAAAAAATTCTGGGTGGTATATATCAATCCTGGATGAATGACAATGATCACAGGGCTTATGATTGGCCAGGTCTGGAATGGCCAGTTCAGGACCTATGTGTTTGATCCATTACAGGCACCTAATAAATGTCCTTTGATAAATTAATATGTGAATGGAAGCATCACTAACTTGGTGTGGTTTGTGGGATTTTTACCTAGAAAAATCGGGGTTCATTCGCCCGGTGAGTAATAGGCAACTCTCCATGAGAACGCAGGTTTGATCAATACTTTTATTACTTGCCACAAGTAAAGAGATCCCTGGGAATATTCTCCAGACACCTACCTCCCTGAGGAAAAGTGACAGGAGGGTTCCATGGGGCGATGGAGACGGGAAAGGGCGAGTCATTGCACGTAGAGAAGGGGTCTCAGTTGCACAATGCAGTGAGTCTTGCCAGCACATGCACTGCATGTTATGGTAATGAAGCTATAGCTCGTCCTCGGGTGGAGATCTCAGCATGATACTGAGGAAAGTTCACTCATGTTTGTCTGTATACGTTTCTGGGATCTGTGAGGAGCTGATTTCAATCAACTGGGTGACCACATTCTATGCAGGGTTTGGGAAAAAATCAAGCTGCAAAGCTGTAAAACTGACTGACTGCTCAAGCTGATTTAATTCCTATAATCCCTTCAGACCCTCCCTGTCTGCTTATGGGATTAGACAGAAACATAATTACAAAGAAGGAATTCAGTTAGGAAGCTATTGAGATATTGTTGACAACTTATAAGATGAATGAGGTAAAGACATCATTAAAATTGACTCTGCAAAGTGAACATTGATGTGGCAGATGTTGCAGATGTCTCACCTCTTAATTGCTGGGCCCACAGTGGCATTCACCTACAATAAGATCCCGTATAATGAAAGCATCTCACTCTAAGTACCATGGACTCTGCTTTTTTGATGGGGGTACATTCTTGTTGGCCAAATTTGTGATCAATACATCCTTGAAAGCCAGGGATTGAATATGCCCAGGGTGGGTAACCTTCAATTTATGAGGAAGAGTAGGCAGTAGGTCAACATGGGACATTGCCAAGGTTTGTTCTTCATGTTTCCTTCCAGCATCATCAACAGGAACGGGTCCCAGTTCTCCACAGTATCAGCTGTTCGATGGGTTTTGTTCCATCTCATTTTCCCTACTCCCTCACTTCTACTTCCTGGGATTATCTTTCAGATAAACTACCTGCACTTGAATCTTCGTCTCAGGGTCTGTTTTGGGTAAACTCAAACTCATACTTATGATGATGAGGGAAATGAGTTGTCATTAATAGATGTGAGGAAGATACAAGAACAAACATGTCAGAAGGCCTGCAACTACTTTTTGTTAGAATATTATAAAAAGTATCTGTCGTCACAAATTTAGCCAACATAATTTTTGTGTTTTTAAATTTACAACAAAAAACATTATCAATGAATATTAAAGCATTTTTTAGGGTGGCACATGCCCTTTCATTACTCAATTTCATCCTTTTAGAGTACAGAGATTAATATCACTCACTATAACTAAAAAAAATAGGCAGAGGAAATGGGAGTGATTTTGAAGGATTTCACGTGAAACGCTACTGAAATTTCATTCTAGGTCACATTGCTAATAGTTCATTTCTTCATATAATGTAATACTTGGTAATTAGGGCTATAGAACGTAGACTTATTTTCTTTTCAAGAGGAAACAAGGTACTTAAATTCTTATTTAATAATAATGCAAAATATGAATCTGGAATTCTTGGTTCCTAGCTTTCCTCAGGTAAAGTTTATTTTGGGGTTCCCTCACCAGGATACTTGAGTTGAGCTGACAGAACTTGCTTGGGTCATTTGAGTCACTTTGGTTAACAAAAAATAGTCATCTGCTAAATTATCAGCTTTGCACCATATCAATATGAACAAAGCCAAGTACAGTGCTAGTTTACTTCAAGGAACTTATAATGTAGTTAATGAGATAGAATGTATATTAAAAATCAGGCTGAGAGAGATGGCTCATGTTTGTAATCTCAGCACATTGGGAGGCCAAGGTGGGAAGATTGCTTGAGGCCAGGAGTTCAAGACCAGCCTGGGCAACATGGTAACACTTTGTCTCTACAAAAAATAAATAAATCAATCAAAAAAAGATTGTAAGATATTTGACAACCACCCACCCACCCACCCCCAAAAAACTTAAGATTTTCTATGCCAATACTGATGAAATAGAAGATATTTAACCTTATGGTATCAGGGATTATCTAAGGGAGGCTTGTAGGAATAAGTAGTACCTCAAATAATAAAAGACTATTTGGGGGAGGCATGCACACTGTGTAAACAGTAAAATAAACAATCTTTAATTCACTTTTAATCACCTTTTAGTTCAATAAAGTAAACTTTCACAAAGAAATACATATATTTTGGCCATATATACAAGACCATGTCATCTTGTATACGTATATCACACAGGAGGCTCAGTGAGTGAGAGTTAATAGGGGAATAGACCTGCATCCTCACTCCCATCTAAACTAGAGAGATGAAAAATAAATGTGCCATAATCTTCTTTTTTTCTGGTTAATCATCATGTCCAAGAGTTTTAAAGTTTTGGATGTGTAAACATGAATCAAGCTAACATGTCATTTTCAAATGATGTTCAATGATGTAAATCTCCATCTTTCATCTTTGCTTATTATTAGAGTAGCAGTGGCCAATGATTATAATAAAAGGGCATTTTTCTTGATTATTAATATGTCATATATTAATATTTATGGAGCAACTTTTTTTGCATAATACACCTACTGCCTTCTACAAAAGACCAAATAGATAAATAATTCAGGAAATATTTATGAGTTTATTCATTTATTCTGCAAGCCTTACTTATCTATAGATCAATTAATATACAAAGTAAATATTCAGAAGCCAATTTGTGGTATTGAGTTATTTTGTGATACTCAGATGTTATCTTTTTCCTTTTTATGTTCAATGATGATTATTTGAGATTCAAATGCAAACACTAGGCAGAGTTGTTACATCTGTATGTTATTAAAAAATGAATAATAAGACTCCATAAGAAAAAACATCTAACTGACCGTTTCCTTTTAAATAAGAATATCATTAAAATTTCCATTTTCTACCTTAGAATACTTTTGCATCTACAACAGTTATATTAGGAAGGCAGCACTTTATAAGCAGTAGTTTTAAAACTTTTTGGTCTTAGGAACCCTTTACCTCATAACAATT
Organism: Macaca thibetana thibetana; assembly: GCF_024542745.1. Lineage (NCBI taxonomy): Eukaryota > Metazoa > Chordata > Mammalia > Primates > Cercopithecidae > Macaca > Macaca thibetana. Next base: position 19,569,537 of record NC_065595.1, on the reverse strand, counting down.
AAGATCTCAAAGAATTTTGTTTTATGTGAATTACATCTAACAATTTCGGCTGCGTTAGAAATATTATAAATTACAACTGATAATTTGAAAAAATTATGTATTTATTTATTTAAAATTGACCGGGTGCAGTGGCTCACTCCTGTAATCCCAGCACTTTGGGAGGCTGCAGCTGGTGGAGCACCTGAGGTCAGGAGTTCGAGACCAGCCTGGCCAACATGGCAAAACTCCGTCTCTACTAAAAATACAAACATTAGCTGGGTGTGGTGGCGTGCATGTGTAGTCCCAGCTCCTTGGGAGGCTGCGGCAGGAGAATTGCTTGACCACAGAGGTGGAGGTTGCATTGAGCCGAGATCATGCCACTGCATTCTAGCCTGGGTGACATACATAAATACTATGGTTTTATAAAATATAATTTTTTTCCTAAAACAAAAATAAAAGTAGTAATAGTAAAAAATAGTAAGAAGGGTAACAATGTTGTACATTGGTAAATCTGGCTTAATATAAGATTTTTACATATTTGGCTTAATAGAAAACATTTGAATTTTCATATCTGCTTTTGGGTTCTGTATGTTTCAAAATGTGTCAGTGGAAGCATCTAAAGAATAAAACAGTCCAATTAAAATATGGGTAAAAGAAGACATTTTCTCAAAAGAAGACAGACATGTGGCCAACAGGTATATATAAATAAAAAGCTCAGAATTACTAATTATCAGAAAAATGCAAATTAAAACCACAATGAGATACCATGTCACTCCAGTTAAAATGGCTTTATCAAAAAGACAGGGAATAACAGATGCTGGTGAGGATGCTGGAGAAATGGGAACTGTTGGTGGTAATGTAAATTAGTGTACAACTCTACATTGCTGGTGGGAATGTGAATTAGTACAGACACTGTGGAAAACGGTATGGAGTTTTGGAAAACACCATACAAAAACTAAAAGACTAAAAACAGAACTACTAGATGATTCGTTTTAGTCAAAAAAGTAAAAACAGGACTGCCATATGATTCAGCAATTGTGCTACTGAATGTGTACCCCAAAGAAAGGAAATCAGTATATTAAAGGATACCTGCACTTCCATGTTTATAGCAGCACTATTCACAATAGCCAAAACATGGCATCAACCTGAGTGTCCCTCAATGGATAAATGCACAAAGAAAATGTGGTATGTATATACGATGGAATATTATCCATGCATAAAACATCCTATCATTTGTAGCAACATGAATGGAATTAGTGGTTATTCTGTTAAATGAATTAGGCCAAGGATAAAAAGCCAAATATCACATGTTCTCACTCATATGTGGGAGCTAAAAACATGAATCTCATGAAGATAGAGAGTGGATTGGTGGAAACTGGAGACCAACAAGGGTAGAGGGGAGGGGAGGAGAAAGAGACATTTATGAAGAGTTTAAAAACACATGGCTTGATAGAAGAAATAAGACCTAATGTTTGATAGAACAGCAGAGTGACTATAGTTTACCATAATCTATTTTATATCTCAAAATAGCTAGAAGAAAATAATTTGAATGATTTTATGATAAAGAAAAGACATATTTAAGGTGATAAATATCCCAATTATGCTGATTTAATCTTTACAACTTATATGAATATATCACATGTATTCCAAAAGTATGTACATCTATTTTGTATCAAAAATAAGGCAAATCCAGTTGGAACACTTATGTAACTGGAAAAGGTAGGCATATTTTAATAGTCTTTTAATATAATTGTGGTTATTTTTCTTTGATACACATGAAAAATGAGAAGTGGCAGTTTCTTAAAAGTTAATTAAAGTGTGGAATTTGAAAGTGTATCACTGAACTTTTTGTTCTCTTTTATATTAAAATCCATTGGTTCACCTTGCACTTTGAAATGCATGACTTGTAATATGCATTGGTCATTTGGAAAATATTGGTTTAATGACTAATAGAGATCTTCTAGTATTACTGTTTATGTCAAAGAAAATATTTGTTAGGAAGCTGTCAAGCTCACAATAGCAGAAAAAAAATTCCTAAATTTTTTTGAAAGTTCAAATTTTATAATCAAATATCACTTCTTTCCCTTGTATTGAAAGATTCACTTTGTTCATTGCTGAAAAAACAAAAACAAAAAAACAGTCTGCCAAACGCACAAATCTAGATGTTCATAGGTTTTTGGTTTGTTTTGTTTTTTGTTTTTTTTTCTTGAGGTAAATGTGGTGTTCCATGAAAAAGTGGCTAGTTTAGCTTACATCTCTAACAAGTGGATGAGTGCTTTCTCTCAAGTCAACCTATCTTTCTCCTTCACTATGCAACTTCTATGCTTTATCCTTACTTCCAACTTCATGGCACAGAATATTAAACTTTTATTAATGTGTATGATACAAAACTGAAGTGTTACAAAGTCAATCATTTACATTTCTCAAATTTCAAAGTTTTATTTTTATTTTTCTCTTTCTGCATTAAATCAAACTAGTCTACGGCTAGTTACCCAATGTCATTTTTAAACAACATGTTAGGCCAGGCGCGGAGGCTCACGCCTGTAATCCTAGCACTTTGGGAGGCCGAGGAGGGCGGATCACGAGGTCAGGAGATCGAGACCAGCCTGGCTAACACGGTGAAACCCTGTCTCTACTAAAAGTACAAAAAATTAGCCAGGCATGGTGGCTCGTGCCTATAGTCCCAGCTACTCGGGAGGTTGAGGAAGGAGAATGACGTGAACCCAAGAGGTGGAGGTTGCAGTGAACGGAGATCACGCCACTGCACTCCAGCCTGGGGAACAGTGTATGACTCCATCTCAAAATAAACAAACAAACAAAAAATGTTAAATAAAGGTTTATTTTAAATTCATTAAGAATCTAATGTTATAAATAATATTACTTAAAATAATGAAATATAGCAGTTACATTTAGTGATTTTTATAGACAATATAATATGACATGAATATTTTTCTATGAGAAATCATTTCAAATTTCTAAAAAACATGTAACTAAATGAAAAATGGGTCAATTTCCTCAAATTAATACTCTTGAATAGTGTCTAACCTGAAGAATAATGAAGGACCAATATAAGTGACATTGATTAAATAGAATAAAAGGTTCTAAAAATAATAATGTCTTCTTCATTTGAAAACACTTTCCAAGATAATTTCCATTGTAACATGAGCAGGCATATAAAATTTTTTCCACAATTATTTAAATGGTCATTTGGTGGATCTCATTGTTTAAATTCTCTTGAATTTTACTCTGAAATGGAAATGTTAAATCATCTACATGGCCTAATGCATGTGTATGTATCTTTTTCATCTTTTGCCTATTATGTTTCCAGGAACTAAAATACTACCTTTTGCATTGTAATTATGTTTCTAAATTACAACAATAGTTAATTGCATTTGGGATGCTAATCTGTAACTCAACATGTTAGTTCTATATATATTCTTTGCTCATAAATCTTTCTACGGAGAAATAATGTATTGTTTAGCTGTGTTTTGGGCTTTAACATATATCGTCATCAGGCACTTAAGTGATTCTGACATGCCATGTTTTAATTTCTAAGAGATTTTTCTTATTCTGCCTATTTGCTTTGGCTATGGCTCTTGTTTTGTGGATATTTGATCACCTCTTGTTTCTTTGGATATATTAATTATGAGTTATTTTTGTGTTTTCTTTTCTTTTTTATTTAAAGCATGTTCTTAGTTTCTTATTTGATTATTTAAGACGCACTTCCCTATTGGCTGGTAATCATTGGTTGTGTTGTATGTTCACTGCGAAAGTTTTGAATGTAAGAGTGAGAATGTCAATTAGAGAAATTAGTTACAGGCACCTGGAGAGGTTTTCCAGTGCAACATCTTGAAACATTTTCTCTCAGTTCTTTTTTTTGTGATGAGGAGGGCGCTTCTATTTTCTTGCTTTTGGGCCATTTGGAGGTTCCTGAGGAAAGAGGGAAGGTATGTTTGCTGGTGATTTTGGAAGAATATCAGTGGAAAGAGTTAGACTTCAGTATGAATTACACTTAATTCCTCAGTTCGTAGCCCCTTACTTCACCCTTGCTTTTAATATGCTTGGTCACTTTAAAATATCCCATGTTCACTTCCTAAGGGCATAAAACTTCAGTATTCCGGGAACTCAGAGGTAGACAGTGGAAGAGAATGGTGATTGCTTGGTTATACAAGGAGGAGAATCTTGGGTTCAATATTTACCAATATTCAATCAATCATCTGTTTTCTACCTCATACCTTACCCTCCCTTTCTGTACTATCTGGTGCTTCCACTTGCACCTTTCCAGAGTTATTGCAGGCAGTTGGTGTATGTCTCTACAGATCTGTATGGAGATTATGAATCACCCTCTTAAATCACTTACCATCCCTCCATTTTCTGTCTTGCAATCTTTTTAATGTTATCTAATGTTACTTTAATTTCCATTAAATATAATTATGATAGGATTTTGAAAAGTTAAGGTGGGAAATGTATGCTGATAATTAGATGTATGTCTGGAAATTGCCATCATTCACTTATCAACCAGGGACAGACCGGTTTCTTAACAGCCCTTAACAGTTCACTGCAACTTTTTCTGGCAAATAAAACCAGTACTCACCATCCTACCAAATCCAACAGGCATTCCTCATTTTTATGTCTTCATATTATTGGTTTTCTTTGATGCCACTGAAGAGAAAGATAGTACACTTAGCTTTTGGTTTGGAGCTTCAAATGAGGAATCATTTTATAAAAATTGAAAATAAGAAAAAATAATCTGATTTATCCATACATTTATTATTTCTAACATTGTTAATTCTTTTATGTAGAGCAAAGTTTAAGAAGAATCTTTTTTATTGTTTTGAGTTGGCCCAAATAATATTTTTTAATGTCTCTTGTAGTGCTACTTACAAACTCACTATTGTTTGTGATGTAAAATGTAATATAAAATTCTAGTTTTCAGTGGTTTTGTTTTCTTTAAATAAACTTTTAAAGCACTTTAAAAATTCTTTTAACTTTAGTCCCCTGTACATTTTTTTTCTGACTGCTGTAAATGTTTTAAAACTTTTATTTGCTTTCAGCAAGTTTATATATACATTCTGGTGTGGTTTTCTATCTGTTTATCCACCTTGAGATTTGATGAACTTTCTGGGATTTGTAGGTTTATAGTTTTAATCAAATTTGAGGTTAAGCCACTATTTCTTCAAATAGTTTTATTTTTCTTCTTCTTCTGGAACTTAACTTAAACATATGAAACTCTGTTATTTTACTGCATATGCCCCTGGGCTCTGACCATATTTTTTCTCCCTTTAGTTTAGTTTAGGTAGTCTTTAATGTTTAATGCCCTTCAAATTCATTAGTCTTATCTTTTTCCTTTTCTGTAACCTCTAAATTTCTATTAGGTCAATCTAGTAAATTTTTCATTTTATAAATTTTACTTGTTCAGCACTAGAAATTCAATTTAGTTTACTTTTATTGTTCCCATATCTCTTCATATTATACTTATGTTTTTCTTAAAATTTTGAATATATTTATAGTACATGTTTTCATAATTCCTTTCTGCTAATTCCATCAACTTTGTTATTTCTGGTTGTTTCTACTTACTAATTTTCTTTTCCTGGTTGTGGGTTACATTGTTCTACTTGTTTGCATATTTTAAATTTTTTATTGGATGCTGGATGTTGTGAATTTTATGTTGCTTTGTATATAAATGTCATCCTTCAGAGTATGAGTTTTGCTTAGGTAGGCAGTTCACATTATCCTTGCAATTTTTATTTTTAATCATTGTTAGTCCTAGAGTAGCCTTTATTCTATGACTAATTTAGGCCTACTCCTAACTTGCAGCCTTTCTGGCTCTTCCTGAGAGCGTTACTGAATGTTCCGTGTGTTCAACTTGGTCTCTCCATTCTCCTACTTCAAAAGTCGGATGGATCTCAACCATGTGAGCTCTGGGGATTCTTTAGCTTATTTACTAAGTTTTATTTCCTCTATACATATTCATTGCCTAACCTCATGAAATCTCTAAGCACCCACAGCTTGGTGTTCAGTGCAGAGCCATATATTTTGTTACATGTTTTTAAATAAATAAAATCTTAAAAAATAATATAAAAGTAAATACTCCCTTTACCACTACCATTCTCTAATGCTTCCCTATTAGTAATAGATAATTTGGTGTATTCATTCCAGTTCCTTTTGTCTCTAAGTTACTCACCACATATTGTTCACTGAATGTACTGTGTGTGTGTATGTGTATGTGTAGTTTTTCATAAAAATGGGATTTTCTTTTTTTTTTTTTTTTTTTTTTTTTCCGAGACGGAGTCTCGCTCTGTCGCCCAGGCTGGAGTGCAGAGGCGGGATCTCGACTCACTGCAAGCTCAGCCTCCTGGGTTCCCGCCATTCTCCTGCCTCAGCCTCCCCAGTAGCTGGGACTACAGGCGCCCGCCACCTCGCCCGGCTAATTTTTTGTATTTTTAGTAGAGATGGGGTTTCACCATGTTAACCAGGATGGTCTCGATCTCCTGACCAGATGATCCACCCACCTTGGCCTCCCAAAGTGATGGGATTAGGGCGTGAGCCACCGCACCTGGCCAAAAATGGGATTTTCATATTACATTTTAAAGTATTGGGATGTCTTTTTCTGACTCTTCATAGATATGCACTTCTACAATAAATAAAATAGTATGTCATATTTTAAGTCTTTTTAGTAGATGGATATTTTCGATTATTTTCACTCTTCACAATGACAAGTAACACAGTTCTTTAATTTAGATTTGTCAAAGCAAAATTATAGGATCAAGAGAGAATTTTAATTTAAAATAAGAAAATACTCTTTAAAAAGGCCATACCAATTTATATTCCTGTGAAGGTTGTAGGAGTTGCTTTTTGAAAAACCACTACCAACTCTGTGTAACATGTTTTGTTTGGCCAATTTAATTGGCAAAAACTTTGCCTAATGGCCGTTTTTAATTTTGTTTCTTCCAGTTCTTGTTTGCAATCTTCAGAGTAAATCTTGGAGATTTGGGCAGGCTGGGAGGTACTGATTATACACAAGTTATATGATCTGATATATCCTGCTAAACCTTAATTCCTAAAATACAAAAAAAAGTTGATTGGTTTAATTACTATCTATTCCAAATATATTTCATTCAGAGTTATGGATTAAGTTGTCTCCTTATAATAGTTATCTGTTGTAGTAAACTGGATACTGTTTAGCTGTCTTCTTGGTTTACATACCTAGGATCACATGGTATTTGCCTTAGTTGCCATCAGCCAATTATCACAGACGCTCTAGGTATGGCTCCGTTCATTAAACCTGAAATATCATTTTGCTTTACATACTGATATTTTATGTTCAAGTGAGAACCATACATTGCCTGAAAATAATTTAAAATACTCATAAAATGACTATTTAGAGTTTATTTAGAAAGGCAGTAGGTGGGACTGCAGAGTTACAATGTTACGTTATTTCAGCAAAATGGAGGGATTAAGGTTGGATGATCTGGTTTTCGGTTTGGGGTAAAAATTCTGCCCTGATAGTTGTGAGTTGCACTTTGTAGAATGAAGTTCCTACACTTTCTGTGAACTAGTTTCTACACTGTCGATACGTGGTACAAATTATATATCAGAATATTGTGAATGTGATTTACAAAAAAGAAAAAACATAACGAAACTTTTTTTTTTCACTTTCAAGATCAATAAAATAAAGATGTGTTCTAGACACAAAACCCACAAAGAACAACATAGTTTCGATGTTATTATAGGATTGTGATATTTTTTCTTTCAATATAGGTAAACAAAAAGCTTAAAAATTCTTACAAAAATTACAATGAGATGAACAATGAAAATAATCACATGAATATAAAAACTAGACATTCCCACAAAGCCTGCACGATTTTGTCTGTACTTTGTGTGCTTCATTATATTGTTTAAAACAATTCCCCAAAGATGAAAAAAATTCTTCCAGAAGAGATCAGTGACTTAAGAAAACAGATGAATCCAACCTCACAAAGCTTATCAGTAAGACTTCTGAGTGTTTATTAAGTTGCTGTTTCTTTATGTTTTTTAGTTGTAGTTACTTTTTCTGTCTTCACATGTATCTTTCTATTTGAACTCAGATAATCAAAAATTATGTGGAAAACCTAATAAATACGGCTCAGGTGAAAGAATAACTTAGTTCTTTTTTAGACTTTACAGTATAGCTAAGCATCCTATAAATGTGTAAAGAATGATATTAGGCACCATGAAAGTGTAAAAGGAATTGAATGACTTTTTTTTTTTCATTTCCTTAAAACTCATGCAATCTAAGAGCCAGAGTATCAACACAGGTAAAGTAAAAAAATAAATAAAACATTAGATAACAATTGTCAAAATCTGATATATTGGATAACGTTCAAATTTCACATCCTTTATATTATGGTAGAAATACTAATTTTTTCAACTTACTAGTTAACAAGTGTATAAAAGTAGATACATAAATTTTTGTGCCTCCCTTTTCTTGTCTGAAAAATAGTGCTACAAAAGTATCCACATGTGACGTGGACTACTAGTTTTTTCCAATATCCATTTCTTCAATTTTGTGTTGGTAGAACATCCTTGCCCTTATTCTCTTCCTCCTTGCCTCTAAACAAAGGAAGGAAGATGTCCATCGAGCTTGAGACTGTAATTTCTATCCTAGCCTCCTACCTTAAGCCTTAGGCTAATTTCTCTCATTCCCCTTTTCCCCCATTTCTTACTCTGGAATTCAGATACAGTGCTAGTGAGCTAGTGGATGAAAAGTGGATGAAGGCTATACTCTTGACCTGTGCTGTCTAGTACAGTGGCCACTGGCCACATGTGGCTATTGAGCACATGAAATTGACTGGTGTGACTGAATACAAGAATTTTTAATTGTATTTGGTTTTAATTACTTTAAATTTAAAAACAAATACTTAATTTAGTTATTGAAAAATTGTATGTTGAAACAATTTGTGTATATTAAGATTTTCCAAACAAGATTTTTGTGAAACCTAAATATGACCAAGTATTTCCAATGAAATTTAGCATCCCGGCGGGGCGCGGTGGCTCAAGCCTGTAATCACAGCACTTTGGGAGGCCGAGGCGGGTGGATCACGAGGTCAGGAGATCGAGACTATCGTGGCTAACATGGTGAAACCCCGTCTCTACTAAAAATACAAAAAACTAGCCGGCGTGGTGGCGGGCGCCTGTAGTCTCAGCTACTTGGGAGGCTGAGGTGGGAGAATGGCGTGAACCCGGGAGGCGGAGCTTGCAGTGAGCCGAGGTCACGCCACTGCACTCCAGCCTGGGAGACACAGCGAGACTCCGTCTCAAAAAAAAAAAAAAAAAAACGAAATTTAGCATCCTAATTGAGAGGTAATACATATTTAAAATGATCACATTTTGGACCTATTAGGTTAAATTAAATATATCCCTAATGTTAATTTCATCTGTTTATTTTTACTTTTGAAAAATGTGATTAATAGAAAATTTAAAATTACACATGTGGTTCACTTAAATTTCTATCAGGCAGCATTGATCTAAGGAATGACAAGAAAGAAGGAACCCAGGGCTCTGCATGACCTCATGGAACACAACAGTGTGACAGCCCTTAGCCACCTACCAGTCCAGACTTCTATACAGAAGAGAAATAAATCTTAACATTGACTTAAGTCCCTATTATTCTGGTTTCTATTAAAGCACTTGTAAACAATTTTAACTACTAAGCTACTTCATTACGTTGTTGAGTATTAAATGAGTTATCACTTATCAAGAGTTTAAAATAGAGCCTGCTACATACTAAAGGCTCAATGGCCATAAACTATTTTCCTTCTTATTCTCTGAATTGAAATGCGGTTCTCTTCCCCCATAATTCCATATTATTTTTATAAGTTTATATTGTATAGTGCCATCATCATTCAATTTTATGCACCTAAATTGGAATTCACTTGAAAGAATTTTGCCAGCTAGCATGTGTCTCTATCTCTAGTCTTTGTGAATCTCATAGGTGATACAGAATTCTTGCTCAAAGGTTTACTGAGCCACTTAGTTAATACTTTCAACTATCATCCCATCACCATTGTTTCCACAACCGTAAGAAAACCACAATCATGTCATTCCTCCATAGTTCAAACCTTTCTCTGGTTTTCTATTGCTTTAAGGATGAATGCCAAACATACTCACGAATCTTTTCCACCCTGTAGGATGATTTATTCCTTTTGGTTTTCTGGGCTGTAAAGGATGAATACAAAACACACTCACGTATCCTTCCCACCCTGTAGGATGATTTCTTTCTTTTGGTTTTTGGGGCTGTACCATACACTGTAGCTTTCTCTTATTTGTTCAGTTGGTCTCTGAAGACCTTATGCATTTGTTTTATTTTTCCTTGAGTATGCTTCTCTTTCTGCATCCCATAGATAAATGCCAATTACCATGTTATATCACCCTCTTTAGAGAGCCTTAGATGGCCTTCTGGATTGCCTTAACTCTTCTGCTAAAAGCTTTTAGAACACCACGGCAACACTCTCCCTAACCATCCTGTCCCATGTCTCTACCCGAACCAATGGTTATAATCTTATAAATGTAGCACCTTTCACATTATCAAAATATTTTTTTTCTGTTCACTACTCTCTTTTCTACCAAATTGTACTTCCTTGAGGACAATACTGAGTGAACATTTTGTACCTCCTTCAAACATCAACACAGAATGTCTAATACATTCTTTAGACTGCCAAGTAAGCTCTATAAAAATTGACAAATATTTGGTGTGATAATTCAGAGGAAAATAAATATCACTTCATCTTAGTGGAAGAGATAAAGAAGTATTTATGGAGTTACTAAGATATCACTTGAACCCTAGAAGACAGAAGTCAGATTGGTAGTTAAGAGAGGACTTAAGAACCAGACTATCTGGAATTGAATCATAGATACGCCACTTATTAGCTGTGTGATCCATGACAAACTATAAGATCTCCTTGTGCCTTAAGTTTGTCATTTGTAAAACGGACAGAGGAAATGGCAGTAAATCTTACAAGACTACAAGGAGAATTAAATGAGCAAATAAGAATCTAGCTTAGAAGAGTGCTTCATGTATAATAAGTTCTCAGTAAATATATGTTACTTATGGGCTTTGGATTAGAAGAAAGAGGGAAGCTATTTAAAGTAGAAGAAATTACACAAAATATCACACAGGGAAGTAAGAAAAAGTAAAGTGTGCAAGAGAGTGAGTGGTCCTACTTTCTAGACACAGACATTCGGTAGATGAGTGGTAGGAGGTAGGGCAAGGAAAGGGTCAACTTAAAGACTGTAATATAGTAGGTGGGCAATTATTAAAAGTTTTTGGTCAGAATGGTGGCATCATCCAAATTTTTTTGTTTGTTTATTTTGCTTTTGTTTGGTTGTCTGTCAGTATTGCCAGAGAAAAAATGATAATATAAAGAATTAAAAGATTGTAAGAAACACTTTAGAGCTCTTATCTCCTTTGATAGCACATATCCACAAGTAGATAATATTACCATGTCCGTTGTATTGATGGAGAAACTGAGGTAAAAGAAGACATGATACAGAACAAGACAATATTTCAGATTTCAACATATGGAGAATTTTTAACACTGTATGAAACACGGAAGGGGGCCAATGAAAGAAATACAAAAGAAAAAGAAGAAACAACAACCAAAAAGACATCTATAGGTTTTATTATTATTAGCAATCCTAAGAGAAAAGTATTACTCTCTTTTTTTTTTTTTTTTTTTAGTTCTATCTAATGTAGTATAATCTAAGAAAGCACTATGTGTTTTGCAGAGAAAATTTTTGAGTGGTCTCAATTTCGATTTATATGTGTGCTAAAAATGTATAAAATTAGGCTAAAGTAAAAATTCAAAAAAATTACTTTCCCTTTGAGCCTTGAGAGGGTTAGTTTCATGCTCAGCATGTCTGTAAACAAAGGTCTAATTGCCAAGTGCTAGGACATAAAGGGAAAGAAGTGGAAAAATAGCTAAAGAAGCTTTATGGCTCAAAATCCATTTCCTTTGAAGTGGGATTATTGGAGTCATTTTGAAGCTAGGTTGCTGGTGGTTATAATGTTGAGGGGCGAGGAACAGGTAAGGATGAAAATAGAGAGGGGAAGGAGGAAACCTTGCAGGATAGAATCCTATCAGTGCCGAGGACAGTGGAGAGTTAACTCACAGATAGTACATACACTAGAATAACGTGGGTGGGTTTATTAACAGGGATGAGTAGATGTCCGGGAGTCATGAGGCTGAGCTCCTCTTTTCTGAATGAAGATAATGGGGCAATCTTTCAAAAAAGACACGGTGACACTATTAGAGCCAAGAAGCAGGTCACTGAAGAAAAGAGAACATATGTAGACATGGAGCTTTTATTCCCTATTTTCCTAGTTCTATGCCATTTCCACAATCATGGAACAACTCCACGGAAAGCAGGAAGAAAGCAAAGGAGGAAGGGGTTTTTGAAATCACCAAATACAGTGGGGTTTTTTGGCTTTGTTTTCTGTTAGAGGCTCTAGCGAACTCCTTAATTAAGAAGAAAACAAAAGTTGAAAAACTGGCCCAAATCATGTTTGAAAGTTGTCAACAGACTTTGACAGTTTCCAGTATTTTTCTATTATTATTAGAATGAATTAAGAGTTACTTAATCTGTTTGTAAGTTGCACCTAAATGCCTAGGGTGGAGAATAACATATTTTCAGATGCTTTTGTTATGTGAATTATCAATATTTTTATATTTAGGAACATGTGTAAAACTTATTTAATAAATACAAATAACGTTGACCTGCACATTACTCGACCGAGATAAGCTGACAATAGACACCTGGTAATGGGGTTCACAGTGATAATCATTATGGATTATTTTAAATTTTAGAGTTTTAATACAAAAGTAAAAAGTAATTCTTGCATTACAAGGATGTGACTCATACTATTAATAGTCTCATGCATATTTTTTAAATGTCTACCCTAGAATGTTATGTAACTAACACAATCTTGCAGATAAAAGTTGTAATTGTCTAAGGGAAGTTGAAGCCCATTCCTTTTATGTTTTTAACATTAAATTATACTTTTAAAAAGCACTAAAGCAAGTGATGTTTAAACACAAATGCATTACAACCATCTGTCAGTTAATTCTCTGACAAAATAAAAGCATTGAATCTCCACCCATTTTACAAATAATAGAATTATTCCTGTGACCTCAAAGGAAAGACTTTAAAAGAGTCTGTATGATAAATTACAGCAGTAAAAAATCTTCAATGGTTGAGTTATTTTTCACTGCAAGAAAATACTCTCCAGCTCCAAAAATTCTCTTAAAGTACACAGTATTTTTTTTTTTTCACTGCACATGGATTTCAAGAAACATGGATATAGCCTGGCAAGTAAGTTGAAATTTTGTAAGAAGACATGGAAATTACTAGTAGGTGAGAGAATACATTTTTATAAAAACTTTGAGTAATATTTTGCTACTTGTTAAAAACTGCAGACTGTAAAATAACAGTCTAATTTTATATAATTATTATTAAAATATTTTGACAGAAGTATATTAACAATATTCATATTACTTGTGCACTTAACTATTATTAAATATAAAGTTTAACATAGTTTTAGATTGTAGATTCAACATGTAGTGGAGCTATTAGTGGAGTGTAATTCTTATGCCAATATACAAAATTTGTGGGCTTCTACATAATTTATATACAAACTTTCTGCAATATTGCCTCATGTAAAGGGTTTTTAAAAATTTCACTTTTTCTTGTGAATTTGTTTCTATTGCTTATTTAAAAGAAGTGACACTCTTAAAACTTTAGCTACTTCAGAATTTATTTTATTGTTTATAGCAGGGAAATGTAAAACTACCCTTATCTTCTAGAAAAAAATATACGTAGAATTAACCTAATATATGTCTATAGGGTGAATGTGTAATATGAAACTTTATTTTTAAATATACTTCATGATGTGTAAATCATCTCATGTTACTGTAATCTGTACATTTTAACTATGCACAATTTCTTAATATATCGGATTTGTATTCTTTATTAAAAAACTATAATAAAATTTTTCTTTTACCATGAATAAACATCTCAAAGTGCTTAAACATTCAATTTTTAAAAATTGAACCAAGTTAATCTTTCTATAGTCTTAACAAATGCAATATTTGGAAAGGAAAATAGTTCATTTAACTTAAGAAAAAACTCATTAAACCTGGAAACAATACTACAAGCTTATGAAAATCAAAAGTACAAAATGTAGTCATATATCATTTTACAGCTACCTTATATTTTCTACATATAGCTATGGGTAATTACCTTGATTTCAGGAACCATAGTTTGTACTTCCTTTCCCCCACTACATTTCCTAGCACACTAAAAGACACTTAAGAATGACGTGTTTGTTTGAGCGGAGGTTTGGCTCAATATTTTTATTAAAGATAATTTTAGGACAATATTTTAAACTATTAATTTGCAATGGCCCTTGGATTTAATCTGATCCACCTATAAATCCGAAATCTACCATATATTGCTATTCGTGTTAACAATAGTAATGCCTACATCCTAACTGTATGTTATGAGGATTGAATAATACATATGAAATGGTTAGAAAAGTACCACCACACCCGGCTAATTTTTGTATGATTTGTAGAGACAAGGGTCTCACTATCTTGCCCAGGCTGGTCTCAAACTCCTGAGATCAAGAGATCTGCCCTCCTCGGCCCCATGCCCTGTGGAAAAACTGAGGTTTGTTTTAACTGTTTAGTTATCACCAAGATTTTAATGATGCATAGTCCATGGTAGTAATTAGTATTTTGTAGACATGAAATGCAAATAAAAATAGCCTACTTAGCTTACTGCTATGTTTAGTTTCTATTTTTGCTTAATAATGGCTCTTTAGTTAAACCTATATAGAGCAATACTGTATTTCCAGACAATATGATTTGTTTTATATGTTGCATAAATTATCATACAAAATAAATTTGTGAATTATATTCCAAAGTGCTGGGATTGCAGGTGTAAGCCAGGAATCCCAGGGAAGATTACTTTAAACCAAGTTGGATATTGTGTGAGTCCATTTGTCTTGCTATAAAGGAATACCTACATCTGATAATTACTTATAAAGAAAAGAGTTTTATTTGGCTCACATTTCTGCAGGCTGTACAAGAAACATGCAAGCATCTGCTTCCGGTGAGGGCTTCAGGAAGCTTTTACTCATGGCAGAAGGCCAAGGGAAGCCAGTGTACCACATGGTGAGAGAATGAGCAAGAGAAAAAGGAGGACAGGTGTGAACCTTTTTAAAAGTCAGATCTCCCAGTAACTAATAGAACCAGAACTCCCTCATTACAGCAGAGATGTCATCAAGCCATTCATGAGGCCTTTGCCCCCATGACCCAAACACCTCCCATTAGGCCCCATCTCCATCATTGGGGATCACGTTTCAACATGAAATCTGGAGGGGACAAATACCCAAATTATATCAAATATAGATTGTTCAATTTGACAACTAATAAAGATTACTTACTAATATAAATCTTCAAAAATCATTGTAAAAGGATCTAATATTATGCCCCCAAAAACATATAAACACCTTTTCAGTGAAAATTATTTAATGTTTTAGATGGCTTCTCCCCGCTTGGCCTAACTGGTCCATGGAAGTAGTTGTACACACCCCCGTCCTTGACCTTCCTTCCTTAGACGCAGGGCCTTTCTCACCCTTGAGCATACTGAGATCTGTTTCAGTTTGCTCCTTTTCCAAATCTTTTTGTCTGGCAATGCTTAAGTTTAGATCTTACCTTAAAAATCACTTCCTCCAAGAAGACTTCTCTGGAGATTTCCTCAGCCCACTACCCTGGCTACTTTCACTACCCTAGGAATGGACTTACCACACCCACTGTTTTTCTGTGTAGTACTTTTTTACAGTTATAATCAAACATATATTTGTGTCATTATCTGCTTAATGTCTTCCTTTGTGACCAACCTGTAAAATCTGCATGATTGCAATTATGCCCATCTGGTTTACCACCATATCTCCAATACTTAGGAAGGTCTCTGTATAGGTTAGTTCCTCAATAATGTTTACTGAATAACATAATTTAAGTGTGCTTGATACACGAGTACCCAGTAAGTGAAAAACTGTTATCAAATTTCAGTGTTTTTTAGCTCTAGTTTTTATTTTGGCCTATTGCAATTTTGTTTTTGTCTCCAGGACATCTTCACTATTTTAACCAGCTGTCCCGTGGGCTAGATATGATTGGACTTGCAGGGGAATGGTTGACAGTCACTGCAAATATCAACCTGTGAATATCCTTCTGTACCTAAGAAATGTGAGATTATTAGACACATGTAAGCAAGAGTGAAGATGTAGGTAGTGGAAGTTCCATTTTTCTGGATATGATCCTTGCTGTGTCAAAAACAAATAGTTAAACTTGGGAGAAATGCAAAGAATCTGCTATGTGTTTCCTGTGTGACATGTGTAAAGTTTACCTGGTTGTCTGGAAATTCTCTGGCAATGTTCAGGGCCTGAATTTACTTGATTAGCCTCAGATGTTAGGGTGTGGACTGGGAGTTAAGTTCTAGGAGTGGAATCATTTCAACCCTACTCAAAACAGCCCACAGCACATAGTTGTTTAAAATACACACACATATAGGCCAGGCACGGTGGCTCACACCTGTAATCCCAGCACTTTGAGAGGCCAAGGCGGGTGGATCACTTGAGGTCAGGAGTTCGAGACCAGCCTGGCCAACACGGTGAAACCCCATCTCTGTTAAAAATACAAAAATTAGTTGGGTGTGGTGATGCATGTCTCTAGTCTCAGTGACTCAGGAGGCTGAGGCACAAGAATCGCTGGAACCTGGGAGACAGAGGTTGCAGTGACCCGAGATTGCCCCACTGCACTCCAGCCTAGGAGACAGAGGGAGGCTCAGTCTCAAAATAAAAAAACAAAAAACAAAAATAAATTATATATATATATATATATATATGAAAAGTTTTCTGAATATAAATTAGAACCTCAATCATATTGAGTAAACTTTTAAAGAAAAGTTAGATTCAACTTTGACATGATTATTTTAAAATATTGACCTTTGCCATGGCAAAACTCATGGCCATAAGACAATTAGATATACTGCTGATGTGTTTTGAAGTTAATTTTAAGGCAATATTTTTCAATGTAAAAAAGGATAGAGAGATGATTGGATACTAAATTGAAAGGAATAGTCTGTGTCAGATGTTAATATAATTTAGCAATCAAAAGAGATAGCTGGTAGAACTTCAAACTTTAAAACCAAGAATTAAATACTTATGAGTCTGCTCTGTTATGTGGGAAAACTGAGGTTTGTTTTAACTGTTTAGTTATCACTGAGATTTTAATGATGCATAGTTCATGGTAGTAATTAGTATTTTGTAGAAATGAAATGCAAATAACAATAGCATAGTTAGCTTACTGCTATTTTTAATTTTTTTTTTTTTTTTGCTTTGTAATGGCTCTTTAGTTAAGCCTGAATAGAGCAATACCGTCTTTCCAGACAATATATTTTATATGTTATACATTATACAATATACATTTATAAACTATATTCCATAGTTTGGAATCCCATTGTTATGATACTTAACCATTCCCTATGTGAAGAAAATACATACTATTGAACTTAAATAGAGGAATAGTGGAAAGCATAGGTGGTAGATGCAAAGAGAAATAATTTAAGAGATAGATGCTTTTTTATTTTCAAAAAGTTTCCTCATTCTTAATGACTGGATGTCTCTTATCATAATCTTAAGATGGTGCAAAAGCATGTTAGATGGAATTAGAGAAAATCAAATTGGATTCCTAATTCTACCACTCTACAATGCTATGAAGATTAGTGAGTCTCTGTTTCCTGAAAATAATAATACATACTCCGTAGAGGTGAAATAGGATCACAAAGGTCACGTGTGGAAGCTGAAATTGACACAGTACATTCTGGCAGAATTGAGCCCTACTGAAATAGAGGTTCAGAAGACTTGCTTCTTACTTTGTTCCTTTTAGAACTAAAATCTTAATTCTAATAGTCAGTGTCTTAGTCTGTGTCTCTGAGCAGAGCTGGAGGCAAGAGCTTCTGTCTTACTTTATTTTTAGGGTATGCCATATGAAAGGGCAAGGTTGAGAAGAAATGAAGTGGGTCAGGAAGGGAAAGGACAGTAGAGCGGTATGAGGAATCATTAGAGACCTGGCTGGCAGGCAGGTCTAAGCACGAATATAAGCACAGTGAGTGCTTGATTCCCCGGGGTTTGTGCTTCTCAGGACAGTTCATCTGCGGGGAGGAAGGGGAAAGAATTTACTCTCTACCAGGTCTCCTAGGGCCAAAGGATTGTACCACAGGATATATTGACTACCCGCTACCTGATGGATGGGCATTCTTGGTTTTAGGCTGAAAAGGAAACTTCTGGGCAGGAGGCCAGTGACTGCTGGCAGGAGAGGAGGTGACTTGCTGTTAGGTCAGGGCTGTGTGTGAGCGTGGCTGGGCCTGAATACTGTCCAAAGGCCTTAGAGGCAGAACAAGCTGAGAGCATCCAAAGCAGCACATAAATGATTCCTGATGTCAATATCTATGTTGAAGGACACTTAAAGGAGCCTTTAAAATTTTTTGATGACAAATAAAAGAATTTCTTGAGACTAACGAAAGCCACCTTTAGATTTCAGAACCCACTGTAAATATTTCATTGTTTATTGTACAGAGTGTGCACAAAGGAAAGCTTATAGCCTTGAATTCCAGCTTTTGCTTTCTGAAGAACTGACTCTAATTGCACAGTGTGACACAGAGGGAGAGTTCCCATCATGGTCATCTCTGAATCCTTTTCCCTGGGTTATTCTTGTCATGTGCTATCTTCTTGCTTTACAGCTGTTATTACTGAAAACATAAGAACTCTTAGTTGTTTTTTGGTGTGTTTCCTCAAAGTACAATCCTTACACAAAGGATGTTTATCAATCAATTTCTAGAAAAGGCCTTTTCTACCCTTTCCATGTTCTGCAGAACATTGTCTGCAACTCCAGATCTATGTCTTTTTAACTTGTCTATTAAGGAATATATAGGTTTTTTTTTTTTAATAACTGGACATTTTCTGATCCTAAACTATGTTGTGTGTTCTGAAGGGATGGGAGTCGCTTTCAAGATTCCTGCAGGTGGGAAAGAAACGTTCAGATATTGCACAAAACAATGGCAGTCATGACGCTTTCTTTGTAGAACTAATATACTCAATCTGGAATAAGCAATTTAGAATATATAAAATGTAACCATTTCTTGCATAGTCTAATATAGAATTAAAAAGTATATGATCTTGTTAACACATGACTTTACTTTGCCTCTTCTGTGTAATATAAGTCACGGTGGAATTTATTGATATGTATTATAGATTTACATATGAAATAGCCCCAGTTTTTACTGTCATGGAGACAATTCTTCTCAAAATGTATGAAATTATTGGCTGGGGAGAAACAGAAGCAGATGGAATATTTTTACCTGGTAAGAAAAAGCAACTTTCTGTAAGCTAAATAAAATACCTATCGGGAGACACTCAGAATGTATTCCAACTAATATTGTTATTTTTGACAGACAGACATTCGTAAGCCATTGCGCTATCATTGCAAATAAAATTTCCAGAAATCTAAAAGTGGAAATTTCATTGTTTGACCTTTCACCAATTTCAGGGAAGGATAATTTTAAAATAACAGTGATTTAGCACTCATTAGTTTCAGAAACTGCCAAATTGTTATATTTCAATAAACATTTCTCAGGATTGAAATTAGCTTAATGGTCATTATTTCTCTTCCATAGGTGGCAGGATATCAAACCTCTGTGGTATTTTAGTAGCTCACTATAAACAATATCCAGAGATAAAAACAAAAGGCATGACTGCACTTCCATGCATTGTATTATTTGTTTCTGAGCAAGTAAGTATCAAGTGTAGGTTTTTTCCAACTTTTAAGAATCATCAAAGATAACCTGATAAAGATTAAGAATATTAGCATTATGCTTATATCAAGTATTTCAGATAATCTCTGAGTCTGGATCTACGTAATGATAATGAAAAGGAAAAAAAAAAAAAAAACTTCCCAGTAAATATAGGCTCTGTAGGTAAGCAATACAAATAATTCAGGATTAAAATTTAATTTCAGCACGACAAACGGAAAACAAATGTGATTATAAATATAAAACATTCAGCTAACTTTACCAAAATAATTAAGTAGTAAAAATTTCAAAGATTTAATAGTTCTTTTTCACATTGAATAAAAACAACAATAATGTAATTACTGTTTCATCTTTCCAGTTAGGACTAAAGGAATCAGTTAAAAGAAAACTATATTTTTAAAGACTAGATCCTCACCCAAACTCTTCTGATATTGACAATATCTCCACTGATACCTCCTTTATGTTTAGTACTCCACTCTTGTGCATAGCATCAAAACTTTTTATACCTGTAATAAATCTGATTGCTTTCTTCTTATCTACCATGGCAACATTTACAATCTTAAAATGTAGTAGCAGTCCCAGTTTGAGAGTTCTACCTAAAAGTGCTTAGAAACAAAGAGTTTTTATTGAAATATTTCTGTTTTTGCAGTGCACTCCCTTTGCCAAACTCAAATTAGCATTACACATCTATATACGAAGTCCTCACTTAACCTCATAGGTTCTTGGAAACTGTAACTTTAAGAGAAACAACATACAACAGATCCTTGAATTATATCAGTTGCTTTATTATAATGCCAAAGTGGAAAAAATACTGGTTTGGTTATACATCTTTTCGCTTAAAGTCAGTTTCCAAGAACCTATGGCTTTGTTAAGGACTTACTATAAATTATCAAGTTGGAAACTACTACTTTATATTCAATGCAATGCCTTACAGAACTTCACAGAACTTAACATGCTTGTTTACAAATGCAATTTTCATCATTTGAAATACAATTTTAAAATACATATAATCAGTAAATAAGCTGAAATTCCATAATATTGATCTTTAAGAAATCAGTTTGTTATTTAACCTGTGTATTCTTTATTGAAATAGAAACATGGTTAAGGTTTATCTGGTCTTTTCCTGGCAACTAAAAATAATCCAGGCCAAATTTATCTTTGGAGCTGCTATTACCTCTGTTTTGCTAGTATTATTTACATAAGACAGGATGATACAAGCACAAATAAACTAGCAGGCAAGAGATAAAAATGGGTGTAAAAGTCAGAATTAAGAATTACAGGCAATGGAAGACTCAGTGCATTCATAGGACCTCATGCCTTTTCAAACAAAACCAACCAAACAAACAAAAATCACAAATGGGCCGGGCGCGGTGGCTCAAGCCTGTAATCCTAGCACTTTGGGAGGCCGCGGCGGGCAGATTGCCTGAGCTCAGGAGTTCCAGACCAGTTTGGACAAGACGGTGAAACCCCATTCCTACTAAAATGCAAAGAATTAGCAAGCCGTGGCGACGTGCTCATATAGTCCCTGCTACTCTACTCGAGATGCTGAGGTGGGAGAATTGGTGGAACCTGGGAGGCGGAGGTTGCAGTGAGCCTAAATAGTGCCACTGCACTCCAGCCTGGGCGACAGAGCTAGACTCTGTCTCAAAAAAAATCTCAAATGCAGGAGTTAGAGCGGTCCAGAGCAGAAAAGGATATTCCTGGAGGATACTGTCACTAACTTTATAAATGATGTGGCTTCATGTGTATGCAGAGAACTGAAATATTCAAGCTTCCACCCAAGCATGTGAAGAGTTTTATTCTGTGACAGTGCCTTCTGGAAAGAGGTGCTACAACATTCTAGATCCCAACAAATGTCATGATGGGGTCCTGGAAATATGCCTTGATACCTGTGTGCATGTAAATTCACAGACCCATTCAAAGCCATGCATATGTGCCCCAAGTGCACTTGTGTGTAAATGGGGATTTCATGTGGAGAGTAATGTCTTTTCTTTTTTTATATTATTGCCCAAGGGTCATTACTCAATTAAAAAAAAAGCTACAGCAATATTTGGTAGTGGAATTGATAATGTGATTGAAGTAAAATGTGATGAAAGGTATGTTTCTTAATACATTCTCAAAGTTTTATGGTTACTATGCTTCATGGATTAGGATTTCATTTGCCTATGTTTCCATTTTTTGGCAAGAATCCTCTCCCAGATTCATTTTTTTTGTATTTTAGAGAAAAGTCATTATGGAAGAAGTTTCAAAATTATTTACCCTATTGTTGACATTTATTACTAACTATGGCCTTATGAAAATTCTGTTGCCATATATTTGTTCCCTATTTTATATTTATGAAACATATTGAATCATCAACATAGTGATGTTTGGAAATTAAAACTTCAACTGTGTTATTAGAGTACAAGGTGAAAATATATTTATATTTTCCTTGGATCTCATTCTTCAGAAATAAGCAATATTACAAATTTTACACATATTCTGGATATAATTTTTATTAGTATCAAACTTCTTCATAAATCAATTCTGGGTTATATTCTGTAATTTGCTTTATTTCCTTTGGGTTTATGGTATATCTTCAAAATCTTGTCTCATGAATTCACACAGACTTTTCTTATTTTTCTTAAGTTACATCAGTTTCCTATTTTATAAATGCAGCATAATTTTACAAGTCCTATTTAAAAAGACATAAGTTTTCCCTTTGATTTTAGTATTTAAGAGCAATGCTTAAATGAATGCAATTTAATAAATGTATTTTAGTTTCTCTATGAATATCTCTCATATGAATGCGTCTAGGTTCAAATTTTGTGTGAATTTATATTTCAATACAAATTTTCCATTTGCCCTTTAAACATTTTTAGTTATATTCTTATCTGAAATGTAACATCAAAATATTATAAATATTTTTATACTTAGAAAATCTGATAGAAATGATGTTTATTATTGTTCAAAACAACAGAAATCTTTTAATATGCTGACCTGCCAATTGTATATTACTGTAAATTGACTGTGCATGTCCTCTGCCTATTTTTTAGTGGTAGTTTATTACTTGTTATTGGCTTATAAGAAACACTTATATATTATGAAATTCTGAAATACAATATATGAGTATAAAGTATCTTGCAAATATTTTTATAAGTTTATTCAATAAACTTTATCACATTTGTCCCTGTACATTTCCTGAGAATTACCACCCCAAAGATATCTTACATCACTTCTACTATTATTAATAGAATTTTTCTGCTATTTATTTTCAATAATTGGTATTAAGAAATTGAGTCATAATTTACCTCTGTAACTTGCTCAACATTCTTATTTTTTATGAACAACTTTAGGTATTCTAGATACACAAATATATGTACTCCAATTAGGTTTCCTATTTTATTATCTATCTCTGTTTTTTTCAAAAAGAAAATAGAACATTGAAGCTAGTGAGCATTATTATCTTAGTACTGACTTTAATTAAAATGTTTCCAATGAATTATCTCTAAGCCTGCCTGCAATTAGTCTCATAGCTGAATGGAGTAGAAAAATATTGGCTTTAATTTCTTTCATGGAAACATGCTGTGAAGAAATGTGAGGCCACCTTAATTTATGCCACTCCCATCCCCCCTCAAATTTGAACGCCTGATATTTTTAATCTTGATATCAAGAGGTCTTAATAACTAAAGTTTTAAGGGCCGGGCGCGGTGGCTCACGCCTGTAATCCCAGCAGTTTGGGAGGCCGAGGCCGGTGGATCACGAGGTCAGGATGTTGAGACTACCCTGGCTGACACGGCAAAACCCCGTCTCTACGAAAAATACAAAAAATTAGCCGGGCGTGGTGGCGGCGCCTGTAGTCCCAGCTACTCTGGAGGCTGAGGCAGGAGAATGGCGTGAACCCGGGAGGCGGAGCTTGCAGTGAGCCGACATTGCGTCACTGCACTCCAGCCTGGGTGACAGAGCGAGACTCCGTCTCAAAACAAATAAATGAATAAATAGATAAATAAATAAAGTTTAATTACTTTAAATAACAAAATAAGGGAAGAAAAAAAATGATCGAAAGAGTTTATTATTTTGTATCTTCCTTACAATGATCAGAATCTTCTGATTAGTAAGAGTGCAGATTTTAAGATGACTGAATAGTAGATGAAGCATTCTCTAACTTAAACATGGCTTAAATGAATTGAACATTTACTACCTATTCATACACTTATAAATATCTTTAGGAGACACTAAAAACTAATTGTTTTAAAATCTTACACAACACTTACTCTAATTGGTAGAATTTGTATGTTTATATACATATAATAAATCAATGTGTATTTGCATTTTTGAGGGGAAAGATGATTCCAGCTGAGTTAGAGAAAAATATATTACAAGCTAAAAAAAAGGTATGTTCTACGGTTCTATATTTAACATGCAAACATCTTTATATACTTTACCTATTTTTATTACTGAAAAATAACTGATAAGAAAATTGCTGAAAAAAATAGAATAAATACAAAATGTGGGAAATTTCTTATAAAACTGAAGTGGTGTAATTAAGTAGCATTGCAGTATTTCTAATATTATTGGTTTTGTTAAATATGAAAGGCAAATTTATCAGGGTCATTCCTGTATGATGGCATTTGGCCATTTCTATGTTTGTGGTGTTACTTTCTTTAAAATAAGTTTAAACAGAAATAACA
This sequence comes from Macaca thibetana thibetana, assembly GCF_024542745.1. NCBI lineage: Eukaryota > Metazoa > Chordata > Mammalia > Primates > Cercopithecidae > Macaca > Macaca thibetana. The sequence continues at coordinate 19,544,980 of NC_065595.1, read as the reverse complement.
ATAAATAAAATTGAGAGGGAAAGGTATAAATCCACCTTACAGTTATGTTACTGTCTCTAGTGATTATGTACCTCAGAATATTTGAAATCATTAGCTATTCAATGTCCCTAATCAAAGTTATCCAGATTTCTGACATCCAGAAGTGTAATGAGTACCCGTATTGTATATAGTTCCTGTGGACTTTATGAGATTGTAAGAATGATTCTGTTGTTTTCATCACCAGGGCCAAACTCCATTCTGTGTCTGTGCCACAGCTGGAAGCACAGTGTACGGAGCCTTCGATCCTCTCCCTGACATTGCTGATATTTGTGAGAAGCACAAACTCTGGATGCATGTGGATGTAAGTCATCTCCTTTAGTCTGGCTTATAATGTCTCTGTTTTAAAAAATCCTACAATCCTTAAAGATTCCTAACAGGCATTTCAGGCAAGTCAACAATTTCTCTGTAGCCTAGATTTTATAATGAACAAATACAGAGAAAGAGTAATCTTATTTTTATTTATTTATTTTGACAGAGACTCACGTATCACACAGGCTGGAGTGTAGTGGCAAGATCTCAGCTCACTGCAACCTCTGCCTCCCGGTTCAAGCTATTCTTGTATCTTGGCCTCTTGAATATCTGGGCTTGCAAGCATGAGCCACCACGCCCAGCCCCCAGCGGGCTAATTTTTTTGTATTTTTAGTAGAGACAGAGTTTCACCATGTTGGCCAGGCTGGTCTTGAACTACTGACCTCAAGTGATCTGCCCACCTCGACCTCCCAAAGAGTTGGGATTATAGGCATGAGTCACCGCACCTGGTGTACCTAGATTTATTTTTAAATAGACTTACTATACCATGAAAAGGGCTAAAAATACACCAAATTATATTGAAAAGACTAAATCTCTGTTAATATTCAACCCCAAATTTAGAACATCAATGTGAAGAAAGTCAAACATGATTTGAAATTGAAATAAGACTCAGCCCATTGATATACATTTCTGTATTAGTATCTATTAAAGAAATTATAACTTTTGATGCTATTAATTTAGTATAATAACTTTTAACAAAAATTTCTTTGACTTTGATTAGAGTTGAATAAAATTAAAGTTATATCATGCAATGGAGATTTTAATTTTTCTGTAGTATAGCCTAATTTGATGCCAACTTTTAAAATCTGTCTTTGGAAATTATACAGAAAGTGCCTGCTTGAATTAATTAGGAACTTACGACTTCACCGTGTCATGAATAGACAATGAAAATTCATGGTAGGAAAATTTTTTAATGCATTGTTTTTTAAGTAGCATAATTATAAACAGCTTGGTAATTATCTAGCATAATAATTAAATCTTCATCATGTTTTCAAATAAATTTAACATAGAAAAAGTAGTCAGTGTAATTGAAAAATAAGTAATTAGTATAAGAACACATGCTCTTTGTCTTTGTTGAAGGCAGCTTGGGGAGGTGGACTGCTACTATCCAGAAACTATTCCTATAAACTCAGTGGCATTGAAAGGTAAGACCTGGGGCATTGCTTGTGAAAGCCAAAGAACCCATTTGGACTCCTTTTCTAGTGACTGTGAGTGCTAACTGGAGCTGTTTTGTCACCCAGGGCCAACTCTGTGACCTGGAATCTACACAAAGTAATGGGCATCCCTCTTCAATACTCTGCTATCTTGATCCGGGAAAAAGTAAATTATTTCTGTTTTTAATTAGCGACATAAGGAATGGCTTAACAATGACTAGATTCCTTGTGAATGTTTTAAATTAACAAAAATATGACCTCACTGAATTAAACATACTGCAGCACAATTTGCCCTTCGGAGAACTTGTTCTCCTCCTTTGATCTTTAAGTATCAGTCATTTGACAAAATCAAATGAGTATAGTGCATAGGCAGTAAACCAGCTACCTGTGGGTGGAAAGGTGTGTTATGAGATGAAAGACGGTGAGAAGATCTTTAGAAAACTTGATTATTTATAACCTAGTTATTAAAAACATAATGTCCAGCCAGACGCAGTGGCTCACACCTGTAATCTCTGCATTTTGGGATGCCGAGGCAGGCAGATCGCTTGAGCCCAGAAGTTCAAGACCAGCCTAGGCAACTTGGTGAAACCCCATCTCCACCCAAAATACAAAAAATTAGCCAGATATGTTGGTGCGTGTCTGTGGTCCCAGTTACTCGGGAGGCTGAGGTGGAAGAATGGCTTGAGCCTGGGAGGAGGTTGCAGTGAGCCAAGATCGTGCCACTGCACTCCAGCCTAGGTGACAGAGTGAGACCCTGTCTCAAAAAACAAAACATAATGGCCATAGATATATGAAAAAAAAAGTGCAACATCATTAATCATCAGGAAAATGAAAATGAATACTTCAGTAAGATATAACCTCACAACTGTTAGGATGCCTATTATAAAAAAAAAACAAAGATGAGCATTGGTGACAACGTGGAAAAAATGAAACCCTTGTACACTTTTGATGGGAATGTAAATTAGTGAAAAAAGTATGGGTAAAAAGTATGAAGATTTCTCAAAAAATGAAAAATAAAACTACTATAGAATCTCACAATCCCACTACTGGGTATATATCTAAAGGACATGAAATGAAAAGAGAATGCCTGAGAGATAGCTATACTCCCATGCTAACTGCAGCATTATTCACAATAGCCACATTATGCAATCAATCTAAGGGTCCATTCATGGATGAATGGATAAAGAAAATGAGGTGTATATATACAATGGAATACTATTTGTCCATTTTTTAATAAAAAGGAAATCCTACCATTTGTGACCACATGGATGAACCTGGAAGTCGTTAAGTAAAGTAAGCCAGACACAAAAAAGACAAATACCCCATGATCTCACTCATAAGTAAAATCTAAAAACATTGATCTTAAAGAACTAGAGAGCAGAATGGTGGCTACCAGGGGCTGAAGCAGTTGGGGGAGGGACTTTGAGGGGAAGTTGATCAAAGGATACAAAATGTCAGTTAGATAAGAGGAATAAGTTCAGGAGATCTATTGTAGGACCTGGTGACAATAGTTAATAACAACATATTGTATTCTTGAAAGTTGTTAAAAGAGTGGGTGTTACATGATCTCACCACAAAAGTGAAAACTATATGCAGCAATGCATTTGTTAATAAACTACATATAGTCATTCCACAGTGCATATATATTTCATATATATACACATTCCACAATGCCTATGTAGGAAATCCATGTTAGTTAACTGTATTTAGTCATTCCACAATGCATAGTGTGTGTACAACATGCATATATGCAATACTTCATACATATATGCCAAAACATCAAGCTGTGCACACAATAAATAAAATTGTATTCATCAATTTACAAATAAAATGAAATAATAATTTTAAAAAGCCACCAAGCAAAATATCTCTTAAGGATCAAATTTGTCTCACTGGCCAATTTGTAATCGTAGAGTATAGAGCCAATAATAGGTCATATTTTCATGTGGATGACAATAAGTAACTGTAATATGTTTTTGGCACAAAAAACATAAATGTAGCCAGGTGTGGTGGCTCTCGCCTATAATCCCAGCACTTTGGGAGGCTGAGGCAGGTGGATCATGAGGTCAGGAGTTCGAGACCAGCCTGACCAACATGGTGAAAACCCATCTCTACTAAAAGTACAAAAACTTAGCCCAGCGTGGTGGTACATGCCTACAGTCTCAGCTACTCAGGAGGCTGAGGTAGGAGAACTGCTTGAACCTGGGAGGTGGGGGGTGCAGTGAGCCGAGATCACGCCACTGCACTCTAGCCTGGGTGACAGATTGAGACTTCATCTCAAAAAAAAAAAAGGCATAAAAGTTTGTGTAGTATGACATTTTTTTCTGTTTACATGTATATTTTTTTTTATTTCCCTTCATAGTAAATGTGACGGTATACAAGGACTTAAGCTCATTATCTCCTCCAAGTAGAAATACAATTACAAAGTTGCATATTCTTTATTGAGTTGTCAAGTTGGAAACACATTTTACCTAACTTTCATATCTACCTACCTTTGGGGACATCATTTTCTATTTTCTCTTATTTGCAAGCAATCCACGGGTTTTGGGTATAAAAATAATGTCTTCCTACTATAGCCTTCCTGCCTACTCTTTGAGTACTTCATGCTCACTTCATCTTCCCTAGTTCTGAGGGAATCTTTGTTCCCTCACTACCTAGTGCATTATCAGCTCTGCTGACCGGAACATTAACATTAGCTCTGCTTCAGCTCCTGCCAAGTTGGCTGCATGGCAGCAATATCCCGTCCACAAAATGGCAGGTGCTTCATGCTCAAAGCCTGCAGTTTAGCAGACTGATACTTCCGCACTGGTGTGTGTCCAGAACTCACACATTATAGTTCAGCCATTTTTTTTTTTTTTGAGAAGTTTTCAAATTTGTCTCCAACCCCCACCTTGCTAACAGGTCTCTATTTAACTTTCAGATTTCAGATGTCTTTCTTTTTATGGCTCAAATACAAATTTTCTGCAGTTTTCTCTGATTTCTTAGCCAACCATGAGTATGCTGAAATAATGCATTTCATTCTACGTAAGTACCTATCATGAGTTTTCAAATAAATTGTTTTGTTATATTTTGTCTTGTACTTTATCTTTACCTAAAGATAGATAGATGGTCAATGGAAGTAGAGCAGAATTCCCAAACCAATAAGCCTTTACTATTTTTAAGGTCATTTCTGGAAAACAAGTCTATCTTGGTGTAGCCTTGAATTAAGAGGAATGTTCGATTCTTATCTATTAACCACTTGAATGTCTGGGGCTGCAGATAGACAATTTTAATTCATGCCTTAATGAGTAGAACAATTTGAGTATATTCAATATTTAATGAATGTATTTTTCAATACTGATGAAGGAATTGAGTATAAGGAAGTAAGTGTGTACATTTTTGTATAATTGTACATAAAATACATTTAAACTGATTTTAAATATTCTTCATTTTTATGCTCAAGGGAATGAAAATACCATATGTTTTTCAAATAAAATGCCAACCACATCAATTTCATTCATTCAGAAGAAGCTTTTCATAATGCAAAATATACACTCATTAAGTAGCTTCTCCTTGTTGCTAGGATGGGGATTGAAATCCTTGACCTGCACAAAGGCCCAGGAGGTGTAGTCTGTGACTTTCTCTGAACTCTTACTTCCTCTTGTGTTTCCTTTTGTTTTATTCATATCCTTTGGCCTCCTTTTAGTTCCAAAAAGATGTACTGTAGCTCTCTCCATTATGATCTCAGTACATCTTTCTCCTCCCACCTGTCAGTCATGGTCTGACTCAACTTTCACTCCCACGGCTCTCTTCCCCCAGCATCTTTCTTGCTAAACTGCTGATTCAAAAACGTTTTTTACTCAGAGGCCTTCCTTGACTTCCAGGTTACATGGAATCTTTGACCCTTAGACCAGAATATTCTATAGCACCATGAAAACTCTTTCATAGCATTTATCATGGGTATAATTTGACATTCATATCTGTGACATTGTGTTTAGTGCCCAGCCCTGCCCTTACCTACCCAGCCTCCTGCCACTCAGACTATAAGTTACATGAAGGCAGAGTTTCTCTACCCTTTTTCTCACCACAAATCCACTGTCTCAGCACCATGTATGACAGGTGTGATAAACATATGCTGCTTAATGAGTAAGTGTAGCTCAATCATCACATCAGATAAAGCTCATCTTGATGATACTGTTTTAATTACTGTATTAATTACTTGATGATACTGTTTTCAATAGTCTCTAGACCTGCTCTAACAAAAGATTAAAAAGGAGGTTCAAAAGAGCCTAAGAAGAAAATATTGGCCGGGCGCGGTGGCTCAAGCAGCACTTTGGGAGGCCGAGACGGGCGGATCACGAGGTCAGGAGATCGAGACCATCCTGGCTAACACGGTGAAACCCCGTCTCTACTAAAAAATACAAAAAACTAGCCGGGCGAGGTGGCGGGCGCCTGTAGTCCCGGCTACTCGGGAGGCTGAGGCAGGAGAATGGCGTAAAAACCCGGGAGGCAGAGCTTGCAGTGAGCTGAGATCCGGCCACTGCACTCCAGCCTGGGCGACACAGCGAGACTCCGTCTCAAAAAAAAAAAAAAAGAAAATATTTACTCATGTAAATAGGACACCCAAAATACATATTCATAAAATATTTTTGAGTTATAATTTCTATTCTATTTCCCTCAAATACTTCAACACTGACCATCACACTGTGGTCTTTCCTGTAGATCACAAGCCTATCCTGAAACAGAGTGTGATTGTGAGTTATCTTCCGTAGGATGTTGGGTTTCCACAAACCTCAAGTCCGACTGCCCTTTTGTCAGCTCCCAGATTCATCATTGTATAGATATATGTTCTTAAAAATTACTTAACAAACATGTTAACATTTTCAGTTTCTTCAATCTATAAAAATGATGTCATTATAGTACCTATACCATCGGTTTTCCATGAGGATCACATGATGTCATGTGAGGTGGCAAGCACATAACAAACACATAATACATATAATGCTATTTACCTCTTGTACAAATAGTTCTGCTTAAGTTACATTTAAATTATACCCCATCAGGGCACATAACCTTAGGTTTTGTTGTGCTGAAGCAACATACACACGGAGAAAATCATTTCTGTCTCAATGATGGGTAACATGTCCTTTTCTAGTGATTATTTCTTAATCTTCCAAAATAAAGCTTCCTGAAGTCTTTAACACCGAGGAGGAATGTTTTCCACATTTTTTATATGAGACAAAAGGCTAGAAAAAGATAAAATTAAATAAATGGATTAAATGCATGGATTATTTTATTCTTCATATACTATGGTCATCCGAGCTGTTTATTTGGCATCTACACCGTTGGTTCACAGGATAGTTTAGTTAAAATGGACTAGGCAGTCAGTTTTCACTAACATTATTAAAAAACAGTCACATAATTTCAAAATAGCAGCAAGACTTCAAGGCATTTAAGTTTTAAAAAGTAGACAAGTATTCACCAAATTGCACCACCTGCATATTCCAGATAAATCCAAAAAAACAACTGAATATGCTCAAACATTTTCAAAAAAGAATATATTTCTATATTAAATATGTAAAATTCTACCTAAATTTGCATTCAAATTGGAAATAGTAAGTTAAGTGAAATAAATAATTGTGGTTTCTTATTGAAATCTACCTGACTTACATGTTAGATATGTTTTTTTCTTTTTTAGGGTCTTCTAGATGCATGTAATCAGATGCAAGCTGACTATCTTTCCCATCAGATAAACTCTACAATGTTGACTTTGACACTGGGGATAAAACTATTCAGTGTGGCCGACATGTTGATATCTTCAGGCTATGGTTAATGTGGAAAGCAAAGGTAGGAATTTGTCATCTTTTACTCATTCAACTTTTTATTGGAGTAGAAAAGAAAGGGGGTAAGGCTCATATTAATATGTGTATTTGGGGAAAAAAAAACCAAAATTTTAAAGTTTTAGGGCTATGATAATCTGGTTTTTAACAAGAACATATTTAACTAATCAAGTTAATGATTTTCATTATTTATTTGGGATTTTGACATTTTACACCACAAGGTAGTAGAGAATACATGAACCTCGGGTGTTTCTAAGATGAGAACCTCTCAATGTTGTCAGGTGCCAAACAGATGTGTAAGTGTCTGAAATGCATGGGTTGTAAAGAGGGAATAATGAAACTGGAGACTATAGGAACAGTCTGATTCATTCACATTTAAATTACTCTGTAGCAATGTACCATCCATATTGATGAAGTTTAACAATTTACTCTTAATTTGTTGAGCACTATTTTACAGTCTAGGCAGTCTAGGTGCTGGGGAACGCAGTGAGCAAAGAAATCAAATTTCCTTTTCTCATGTAAGTTACGTTTGGGAGGGTTGTGGAGGGTTTGGGTGCTATAGACAATAATCAATGAGTTAGCTAGAAATGCTATTTAAAAAAACCAAGGGAGCTTAGAGAATATAGAGTGATGACACGTCATGCATTAAGAACAAGGACTTTGGATATTGTTTTCAGTGTTACATAAAATCACTAAATAGTTTTGATCCAAGGAGAGACAGAATCAGATTATGTTGTAAAGGGAATGGTTTTGGCTTCTTATGATAAATGCATGGCAGGGAAGAGAAGAGAAGCAATATGGTTAGTTAGGAGGTTCTTCCAGTGATCTAGGCAAGACATGATGGTGGATTGACCTAAAAGTAGTTGGATCCTAGAGTAGTTCTAAGGTAAAATAAATAGGATTTACTGATGGATTGGATGTAGGGTATAAGAAGAAGGGAGTGAAAGAACATTCCAACCATTTTGATCTGAGCAACTAGGAGAAAAGAGTAATATCCTGAATTTAAGAAGGTGATGGAAAGAACTGTTTTGTATCATGGAAATACAGTTTTTATTAAGTTAAGACTGACAGATAAAGTGAAGATGTTGAATAGTGAATTGAGATTCAGTTGGAAGTTGTGGAAGATAATATACATTTAAAATTATTACATGTAGATAGTATTTGAAGTCATGGGACTGACCGTAGGTAGAAACAAGAGAAGGCAGGGAAAGGAAACTTAAAACATGGAAATCAAGGAGAAGCAGAAAAGATGCAACCAGGGACACTCTGAAGTGTAACCAAAGTATATAAAAGGATAACAAAGAAGGTGAGGTATCGGCCGGGCACCGTGGCTCATGCCTGTAAGTAATCCCAGCACTTTGGGAGGCTGAGGCAGGCAGATCACCTGCGGTCAAGAGATTGAGACCATCCTGGCCAACATGGTGAAACCCTGTCTCTACTAAAAATACAAAAATTAGCTGGGCGTGGTGGCGCGTGCCTGTAATCCCAGCTACTTGGGAGGCTGAGGCAGGAGAATCACTTGAACCCTGGAGGCAGAGGTTGCAGTGAGCCGAGATTGTGCCACTGCACTACAGCCTGGCAACAGAGTGAAACTCCATCAAAAAAAAAAAAAAAAAAAAAAAAGGAAAGAAAAAACAGCGAGGTGTCACCAAATCTATGGGAAGAAATAATTTCAGCAAACAAAGAATGATACTATATCAAACTATGTGTATTGCTTGACTAAAATGAGAACTGGAAATTGAAAATTAAATACTTCATTATTGTTCAGTAGTGATTTCAGAAAATTAAATACTTCATTATTGTTCAGTAGTGATCTCAGAAAATTAAATGCTTCATTATTGTTCAGTAGTGACCTCAGTAAGAACAGTTGTGTGAGAATAGAAAGCGAGGAAATGGAAAAAGCGAATGTAGAAAAGTGTTTTGAGGAGATTGACTATAAAGGGCAAAAGAGACACAGTGGTAGCTGGAGGGAAATTAATATCCAAAGGGATTTTTGTTTTTGTTGTTTTAGATCAGCTTTATTATAGCATACAAATATACTTTTTGTCATAGTCCAATAGATGGAAAAACATGGTTATGTAAAAAGAAAGTGAAAAACTGGAATGGGTGCTTTGTTTTATGCAAAAGGTGAGCAAGTGATGTAGTTTACAATTAAACTCCAGATAGGCTCATCCTATCTGGAGTAAGGTAAAACCCATCTGTTGTATTGGGTTGATGAAAAAGAAATTTCCGTTTTTGCTACTATTTTTAATTGGTTTTTACCATTAAAAAGTGGCAAAAACCACAATTACTTTTGCACCAACCTAATAACTAGAGGAGACACCATATACAAATAGGTAGGATGGCATACTTGGTTCTACAATGTTATTTGCTTAGTATTCCTATTTTGTTAAAGAGCAAGAAACAAGATCATCTACTGAAATTGTGAGGAGTGAAGTGACACTGGAGATTTAGTGAGTTGAATGAAAGTATGAAAAATTATCTAGGCAATGGAGGATTGGCCAGGGAACTCTAGTCGGACTGTGGAGAGGTGCTGAAGGTCCACTTGAGATTTGTGGTTGTAACTTTACATTTACACCAATTCTCCAAGTTGCTTTTCCCCATCTGTATTTACCTGCCCACTACAAAAATGGAATAGACAGAAATATTGATTTAATGAGGTTAGGAGACAGTCAATTATTGACCTTTCCCTGGTACTTAAAGCAATTTATACAACACTTCCTTTTCCTATTAACACTTTCAACATATGTAACTTTGACTAAATATAAACATATTATAGACTCAAACTTAATATTCTCTAGTCCTAATGAACATAAAAGTATGATGTTATATTCAAAATAAGTAGAGCTTAGGTGTCTTTGACTCTTCATATAACTCTAATAGCAGGGGAAATTTGAGAAATATCACAAGAATATTGTAATTTGCAAAGAACCTAGACAAGTCATTTAAATTATCTCAGATTCAGGCTCTTCGTTTGTACAATTATGTGTACCTACCTCTTTATACAGATACAGTTGAGTTTAAATAAAATATTACATATAAACACCTATATTGCTATAATTCACCATATAACCTAAAGAGTTATCATTGTCACAAGTTATTTTCAATTAACATAAAGTACAATTTTTATATTATTGGGCTTGGGGCATCTTGATACTTTTTTATGACACATTTCAGCTTCACAAGCTTTATACATTTTAGCTTTACAAGCTGAAAAAAACAAATCAACATAATGAAAGCATGCCTGGTTTTCATTTGTAAATGCTAAGAGAAAATAACCCAGAATTTAAACAGGAAATCCTTTCAGAAACTGTACCAAATCTACCAGAGACAAGAGGTGACAGTAAATACTGAGTCAAAATTACTAAGAATGATTTTAATGGTGTTAAAGTTTATTATGTACTGCTATTTTGAAAGGACAATAGAGAAAAGAATATGAAAGGAGACATTTATGAAAATCATCAGAATGTGGTCAAATGTCCAGCATAATTAATTGTTTTGTTACAATTATAGGATCAATATGCAGATAGTCATTGCATATTCATGTCTCACACCTATTACATAAAAGCTTATGGTGGAGTCAAAAATTCAATCATAATTATCTATGATTATGGTCATTGTTACATGATATGAATCATATGAAAATAGCTAAAGTCACAGACTAATCTTTTAACTCATTTCACGTTTCATGATTTTGGTCACAAGAAAATATAAATGACTAAGTAAAGGAATATAATTTAAATTCTGCAGAGGAGTTTTTGGCTCTTGAATTTTTAAGAACTGTTCCAAGTATAAGCTACTTCCATTGCCAGTGTGTTTACCTTTATTCAATCTGTGGTTATTTAGGTCATCGTTATTTGCATCCAATGTTTAGATGATTCCATTGATTTTTAGAACTCTATGAATCCCAAATTATGGTTCCATTATTTTCCTAAATATCTCTCAAGAAAACTGCCGCCTTTCTAACTGCAAATTGCAAGTGGTTTCTCAAGTCAAAATTCTAACTGAGGTGACAAGAATATTTGGCAGTCCCACCATTACCATGTACTCTATGACATTTCAGGAATAAAAAACACGTTAGAAACATAAAAATGTGTTAGTACCTTTTTAGGTCTCTTTTTCACCTTTATTAATAGTGATAATGGGTCAAACTACCTGAAGTCAATATTGATTCTCAGATGTGAATACTTACCTATTGCCTAAAAGATCCATCTACTTCAGGATCAGGGTCTGCAGATACAGTTTCTCCAAATATTATACAATAAAAAGTATATGTTCTGCACCCTCCTCTTGCCCATTATTTATGTTTAACTGAAATAACCAACAAGATTTTATAAAGCTATTTCTTTCACCCCCTTCCTAGTCCTCTATAGAAAGACGGACATTAGGTTCTGTGTAGATCAAAGGTTTGACATGAACTAAAAGAATCTTTCATGTATTATTAGCCCTACTGTTTAATTTGAAGTCATTTCTTTTGTTAGAAATTTGGTATTCCAAAAGCGAAGACATCATAGAAATCATCCATCAAGAACCTATTATATAGCCAACATTTGATACCGATATCTATATAATCAGTAACACAGGATTACACTTGGCAATTATATAAACTTTGAAGTTTCACAGATAATTTTTATTATTCTAAGATATGCATTCTGTAAATTCTTTTCCTGAAGATTTTTAAATGGACAATTTGGAATTTTGGGTAAACTTAAAAGACTTTAAAGCTCAAATTTTTGCACCTGTGCAGCCTTGTGTAAATTTTGGACACTGATAATTCCAATGTTTCTCAACCCACTTCTATACAGATAGCATTTTGTAAATATTTTTATAAAGTTTATCAACTTTGTAAGAGGTTACCAGTTCTCATATATAATAGCTTAGCTGCCAATCAAAGCATGTAGCTTGACCTAGCTTAAATAACAGTGTATATACCTAAATACTTGTCATGAGGTTCAATCTTGAACAAATGTTCAGCACTTATCAAAATATTTTTTAAAGAAGTTATAACTATGCAGTTATCTAAATGATCATATAGTTCATCAATAAATGCGTGACCTTAGAACTTTTTAACACAACCTACTGTAAGAAATAAATACATTTATGTTAATGTAATAACCCACATCCATATACACAAAATGTAATCAAACAAATTTTAGGGGGAAAAACCCTTGTAATATATGAAACTCTGATAAATTCTATTCTACTCTATTTTAGAGAGCTGTCACCTGGGTCACTGTTTGGCCTTTTATAAAATTGACTTAACTGATGTATTTTTAATATCCATACTTTTGAAAATTTTAGCCTTAAAATAAACATGAGGCTTTTTAGATCAGAGAAAGATAAATTATTTACTTACAGAATATCTTAGCATAGACACTCAAACACTCTATTTTCCTCTTCAGACACCACCATGAGGGCATCTTAGCCTACAGGTACAAAGGAGATTTATACTATCCTGCAGGAAACCCTAAAATTGTGAAACTGGAATCTTATGTAGGAGCTGGTACATGGAGGTGTGGGACCTATGAGATCTTATACTCTGGATTTCAAACAAATATTCTTTCAGGGGAGGAGAGAAAGGTCTCTACCTCCTTCTAGGACAGAATGAAAATATTTGACTCCTGTGGAGATAGCAAAGGTTTAAATACTCCTTCAATGGGAAAAGACAGCATATGCCTCCACCACAAAGGGGATCAGTAGTAACAGAATGTGAAAAACAAATGGGTATGGAAAAAAAGGAGACATCTTCTAATTTTAAAAGTTCCAAGGCTTGTTCATTATTCACTAGTCCTTTAGCCCAGGTTGTTAGTAATTTTGCTCAGAGAGCCCTAATCATGCAGGAACATGAAGTATTTTTCTTATATTGACTGAATTACTTTCAGGTTTTCTTTCATGGGTTGTCCCATATCAAGTGGCATGATAAAGAAAAGCCCTAAAGAAAGTGTGAAATGATGCATAGTCATGTGTTGAAGACTTTGTCCAGTGCACACCATCCTCTTTGTGAATCACAAGGGATTTTTCTCTGGTGTCAGTATTAAGAGTAGTTATGCTCCACATCAGTTAACTTTTTGTTTAAGTGGATATGAAATTCTTAGTACAAAACACAAATAGAATAATACAATCTGTAAAATGAATCACAGAGGCAAATTCATGGTCCTTTTTCAGTTGGTGTGTAATACCTTGGCACTCATTTTCTCTTCTAACTTTTTTACATTCATTGACTACTTTTTTTTTTTTTTTTTTTTTTGAGACAGAGTCTCACTCTGTCGCCCAGGCTGGAGTGCAGTGGCGCGATCTTGGCTCACTGCAAGCTCTGCCTCCTGGGTTCCCGCCATTCTCCTGCCTCAGCCTCCCCAGTAGCTGGGCCTACAGGCACCCGCCACCACACCTGGATAATTTTTGTATTTTCAGTAGAGACAGGGTTTCACTGTGGTCTCGATCTCCTGACCTCGTGATCTGCCCGCCTCAGCCTCCCAAAGTGCTGGGATTACAGGCGTGAGCCACTGTGCCCAGCCTCATTGACTACTTTTTTGTAAATTTATAATCATCTTGTTCAGATATCTATATTTTTAAAAAACACTGTAATATATATGTACATATATATACATGCATATATACATGTGTGTGTATATCTATATCTATATCTATATACTAGTAACTCACTTTGAATACTTTGGTAATAAGGATTGAAAACATTAATACGTTAACTCACCAAAATGGACCTACCACTTATTGAACATTTATTGTGCTAGGACCTTTACATGTGTTATCTCGCTTTTATTTTCCAATAATTCTGCTGGATACGTATTGTACTTGCCCAGCAGGTTCTTCTTTCTTGCTTCACAGATAAAACCAATGCACTGAGACAGTGGTATTGCAATAGAGAAAGAGTTTGATAGAGAAAGAGTTCAATAGAGAAAGAGTTTAATAACTGCAGGGCCAGCAAAGTGGAAGGATGGAAGTTTATTTCTCAAATCAGCCTTCCTGAAAACTCTGAGGCTAGGGGTTTTCAAATATAATTTGGTAGACAGGGAGCTAGGGAATGGGGCTACTTCCCTAACCCCCTGCCTACCAAATTATACTTGGTCGAGTCAGGGATGTTATCACAGGAGATCAAAGCTGTATTCTTGTGCTAAGTCATTTCCTGGGTGGGGATCCCAAGACCAGATAAGGCGGTTTCTTGGTGTGGGTTATCAGCCCAGGTGATCCCAGCTGGTCCATTAGAATGCAGGGATTAAAAAATACCTGAAGCACAAATCTTAGGGTTTACAATAGTGATGTGATCTTTAGGAGTAATTGCAGAGGCTAAAAATCTTGTGTCCTCTGTCTATATGACTCCTAAACTATAATTCTAACCTTGTGACTAATTTGTTAGTTTTAGAAAGGTTGATTCAGTTCTTGAGCAAGGACAAGGTTAGTTTTGGGAAGGGACTGTTATCATTGTTGTTTTAAAGTTAAACTATAAACTAAATTTCTCCCATAGTTAGCTTGGCCTACACTGAGGAAGCAACATGGAGTCAGGTTCAATTTTTCTCACTGTTATAATTTTTGCAAAGGCAATTTCAGTATTATTATGTCTAGTAAGTAGATACAGAAACAGTAGCTTACTGATGGATGGGGAGAAGTAACTCTAAGCAATAGAGTTTTAGATGAGACCTGGCTACTCATCTATAGCCAACATGTATGTTTCTTTCCACATGTATGTTTCTTTCCACAAGTTCTTGTTGGCTGTCTCGATACAATTCATAGCACTATAAGAATGGCAAAATGCACACAGGATAGTGATAAGAAATCAGATTCATAATTTTTTTGCATACAGAGAATATGGCATAAAAATGATGCATCTATAGATATTACGTATTCAGGACTATCTCAAGGACTAGTTGACAAAAACTCAGTATAGTGGAAGGTTTTTTACTTAAAAGTCACATTCCTACATGGTGAAAATTAGGTTCAGGTAAAAATCTGTAGTGAGCTTGAAAGAAAGGAGTTGACTTGAAAATTTGTTATCATAATTTATAATTATTTTTATAATTATTAAATATTTAAATATTTTTAAGTGAGCCACCATTAGTACTCTTGCCAAAATAATGGGCATTAAGAGAAAATCTAAAAATATAAATTAAAAAACTCTATTTTGTTCTCATTTGCTTTAATTATACAATGAATACTTTGTTTATTGCAAAAGAGGAGCCATGATTAACAAAATTTAGATTTCTTACAAATGTAATTAATTATATAAAATACTGTGACAGATATTAACCATCAGAGAAAAAACATATAGAAATATAAGATTCCACAAACATTACTTATGTATGCAAAAATAAATGTAATGCAAAAGCCTACTTTGAGATGGATGTTTTACGTGAACTGGACAGGTTCTGGAATGATAAAATGAATCTGGCCATGAGAACGCTACGGAAAGCTTAATTGTGCAAGAGCCTCATCTGCTCCTCTAAAATCCACCATTGCATTTACCTTGAGTCTGTGCTTCCCAAAGGTTGTTCCAGGCAGTGACTGAATTGGCAAGGACTCTATGACAGTCCTCATTCCTAGGAGACAGGAGAGTCCTCTCAAAGCTGACTTGGCATAAATATACTTGTGGCCTTTCTAGATCTTCCTCAGACTTAATGGTAGTCATGGATGCTGCTCCCCTGCCTCCCCTTAACATCCCTTTTACTTAGAGCCAGACTTGTTCACTATCTGATGGCTCTCCCAGTCTAATCAGCTCTCTCTCCTCTGTCTTTCACACAGGGACTTCCACCAATACAAGTGTTGAGCATTTTTAATCCCATCTTGGCATCTGCTTTTGGGAGGACCTGGTCTAACAGAATTTCTTAAAGTTTAGACTAAAGTTGCCATGGTCTTTGCTATTTAATCTTTGTAGATATTTTTCCAAGAAATTTAAAAGTGCATTTACTATATGGACACATGGCGTAATATTTTTTATTGTCATTTCAACATGTGTGAATGTTACCAAAAGATTCTATAGGAAAAATTTCTGGAGAGTGTTATGCTCTATGGCAACTACTTCAATGGTCCTTAGCCTCATTTCTTCAGAATTAAGAGACAGAATATTCTTTTTCAATAATTTCGATTAACTTTTCTATAAGTTTGTTTTGATTCATTTTTAACTACCAGTAATTTCCCCTGAAATAATTGCCCTCAGGAAAAAAAAAATACCTGGCATAATGTCAAATGATAAAGTGGTTATCTCAAGAAATTAGTTCATTGACATTTAATCCTACATATTCCTAGGCATTTCAGAGACTAACAGTGTGTTTGTTTGCAATTGTGAGTTGCCAAGTGTGATAAGTTCTTACAATCAAAACTTACAACATATTTTGGTTTATACATATACACATAGATGAATCATTTGTGTGTGTGTGTGTGTGTGTATATATATATATATATCCCTATTTCCTAGGGAGAAAAATAAGACATTAAAAAAGAATAAGGAATCGCCTGTAATCCCAGCATTTTGGGAGGCAGGTGGATCACAAGGTCAGGAGATCGAGACCATCCTGGCTAACACGGTGAAACCCCATCTCTACTAAAAATACAAAAAAAGAAAATTAGCCAGGCGTGGTGGCGGGTGTCTGTAGTTCCAACTGCTTGGGAGGCTGAGGCAGGAGAATGGTGTGAACCCAGGAGGCGGAGCTTGCAGTAAGCGGAAATTGTGTCACTGCACTCCAGCCTGGGTAACAAAGAGACTCTGTCTCAAAAAAAAAAAAAAAAAAAAAAAAGAATAAGGAGTGCTAGGGATGATGAGTATTTATAATGTTAAATAGAATGATCATCGCCAATAAAAGGTTATATTTCAACAAAAATCTCAAAAAAGTGAAGAGGAGGTAATGCTGCATTTAGGAGAAGCATAGCTAAAAGGAAACACAATTTAAAAACTTTGAGACAGAGCCCGCCTACTTTGTATAATGCACAACAGGATATCAGTGTGGCCAGAGTGGGGTGAGTATGGTTAACACAGGGAAGTAACACAAGTAAGAATGGATAGAAAAGGGTTACTTGACTATTAATGTTTCTTAGAACATTACAGCTTTCTTCCTGCATTAGAAACAAGTCCTAGTTTAAACAGAAAGTGTGGCCTTTTGGGACTCCCAGCATCCTCACTTACTGTATTGTATGTTGTAGATGCAGCACGCTTACACTGCACTGACAATGAGTGTGACTGGGCTCCTATGTATCATGAGTCCACTGGAATTCTATGCTTATGGTGCATTGCAAATGCTATATATAAATGAGGTGTTAAAACATGGTAGACATTTATGTTGCATGTATATCCTTAGCTTATGTGCATGCTTCATTGTCCCATTGGACTCTGCTTACAAAACGCAAGCCCAAAATAAAACTTTAAAGAATTTCAGAACTGTGATAGCAGATCTTTCAACTGATATGAAACCCTTTTGAGTATGGGAGCCCTGTGCAACTGTGTAGCTTGTATACCCATAAAGCAAACCTTGATCACAAAGATCACTTAATTACTGAGAATATACTCAAGTACCACCTCATAGGACTGGAAAGTCTCTACACTACATAAGCCTAAAGTAAATGTGAATGGCATTGGCATGGCCTCAACATGGGCAATCTATCCTGGACGCAAGCAGAAAGATCAGTCAGGAAGTAGTTTCAGTAATGAAGCAGAGAGTGATTGGGCTGACATAGTGACAGTGAATATGTTAAGAAATATCAAATTCTAATTAGATTTTGAAGGTATATTTGTCCATTCTCATGGTGCTAATAAAAACACACCCAGAACTGGGTGATTTATAAAGAAAAGAGGTTTAAGTGACAGCATGGCTGGGGAGGCCCAGGAAACTTACACTCATGGCAGAAGGGGAAGCAAACATGACCTTCTTCTCATGGTGGTAGCAAGAAGTGCCGAGTGAAGGGGGGAAAAGCCCCTTAGGAAACCATCAGATCTCGTGAGAACTCACTCACTATCATGAGAACAGCATGGGAGTAACCACCCCCATGATTCAGTTACCTCTACTGGGTCCGTTCCAGGACACGTGGGGATTATGGGAGCTACAATTCAAGATGAGGTTTGGGTGGGGAAAGAGTCAAACCATATCAAAAAGTAAGCCCAATGAAATTTGCCACAATATTAGGTGTGGAGTGTGAGAAAAAGAGGAGGGTCCAGGGTGAGAACAACTGCAATCTTTTGGGCCTTAGCAACTTGAAAGAATTTATGTATTTTGAGATTGAGAAGACTGGTAGAAACAAGTTGCATATAGAAACATCAAGATTTCAGTTTTGAACATGTCATTTAAGATGTTATTAGTCATCAGTAAGAAGTAATTAGTCACCAAAGTGGAGCTTTGAATAGGTAGTTCAATATATGAGTCTGAGTTTCACAGATACTAAAGCACATTAAATAAATTTGAGGAACATCTTGAAGGTAATTTAAAGTTCTTACTTAAATTGAACCTTTGATTTGATTTATTTTAAAATTACAGGGAACCCTTGGCTTTGAGGGACAAATCAACAGATATATGGAACTTGCAAAATACTTCTATAAGGTTTTAAAGAAAAAAGATAACTTTAAGCTTCTGTTTGATGCAGAGGTAAGGAGGACTCTTAGCTTTTTATTTTTTAATTAATTTTTGAGATAATTTAATGGATCTCTATTTTCTTTTCTGAGTATTTTTATCTGAATCTACTACTTATCTCATGTGTTGGGAGAACCTTATGGGTACACTTAATTATTGTAAGTATTTTATTTTACCTGAGTTCATATAAGTTAGGTTTTAAAACATTTTTAATTTCTTTGTCTTATAAGCAAAGAGTCCAAAAGACTACGTTAATAAGTACATTCAATTTTTACATTTTTAAAACAATGAAACTGTTTGCTTTTAACTGTGTTTCCGGGCATCTCTGGCACTAAATAAAATGTAATTTAATTGTTCTTAGTTTTTTTGTTTGTTTGTTTGTTTTGTATCTTAGAGTAGGCAATTGCATTTCTAGACAGTAGATAAAATAAGAGAAAGTAGGCTTTAAATTATAATAATCTTTGGTACATTGTTATCAAGTCACTAAGCTGATATTAATGACAGATTTGAGAATTTTGCTAGCATTACATTGTATATCAATCTTTAAGGCTCAGTAAACCTTCTACTGGCACACAGTAAATCGTTCTAATAAGAGTACCTATTAAGAAACAAAGGTACCTTGTCTATCTTCTAAATTGTCTCGCTCTATGTTATTATCTTAATATTTGCTTATTCCTCTGCTTTAAGTGGAAACTAAACTTTGTTTTTAATACTACACACAATCTGACAGTTTAATTTCCTCTCTGAAATAAGCTTTGATAGCTCACTTAAGTTCCCTTTCATCCTTTGTCTATGTGAATGACACTCAGTCATCTAAGCCAGAAACCTTGAATTCATCTTGAAAGCCTGACGTTGGTCATCATGCTGATGAATTCTCTCCCTTGAAGCTTTTGGAAATGGAAGCACTCCTATCTACACTACAGCTATGCCTTCAGTGAAGTCCTTTTCATTCTCTCCTGAATGATGAGAACATTCTATTTACTAATATTCTCCTATCTTCAATAATATTTCCCTCGAAATCAGTTATCTTTACTTCAACTTGAGTGATCTTTCTCAAATACAAAACTGATGCTCTCATTATTTGTTTAAAATAGTTGAAGTAATGGTCATGGCATGGATGAATGGAAATTTGAAGGAATTCATAAACCAGAATATGGGGAAGATGATCACACACGTATGAAAATCCTCAAGAATTATGATGGGAGAGTTTATTGGAGAAACAAGCAGATCCCATGCCAGACTAGGCCCTCTCTGAGGAAAGTAGCTACTTCTTTTATCTCTGCATCCAGGCCCTGGCATGTGCTAAGCACAGGAGAAAACCTTTATTTAAATACATAAACATTAAGTGAAATAAATTAAAGTACTTCTGAAATAATAAAGTCACTAAAGAATTAAGTGGAGTTTTTATGGATACTTGTAAAGTATTTTTCTTTGATTTAGCCTGAGTCCACCAATGTCTGCTTCTGGTATTTCCCAGCAAGGCTTAAACGTATTCCAAAAGGTTTTCAAAGACATCAAGAAGTCCAAAAGGTAAGGGTTTGTTTTTTTTAAATATTTGGTATGTGGTATTTTTATTTCTAATTTTAATATTGACTTTTAATGAGTCTATTTAGTTTGGTTAGTGGATTGGTGGTCATATGATTCCAAGCTACTGGTTTAATAATTATATGGGACTCACTGATTAATGGGTTGATAACTCAACCCATTAGTCATTTTGAAATTAATCCAGTCATTAGTTATGTATCGAAAAAATATTTCAATGCCTAATATGCAATCAGCTGAAATTCATACCCTTTGGTTAATTTATTCATTAGTTAATATTTCCCAGGTGTGCCAGTAGGAGTTGAAACTTAAAAAATGAATAAGACAGAATCCTTGTCCTTAGTTGGCTTGAAAGATTAGTAGGAGAGAATAAAAAGTATAGATAACTACAATTCCAAAGAAAAACAGACGAGACACTTCATGAAATGTTATCAATTTTAAAATATTTATCATAAATTGAGCAAGAATCTGATATTTTATTATAGATCCATTAACAATACTGAAAAGAATTCAAATGAATGTCATAGAATGAGAATATTTCATCTGATTGTCTTATTTAAAGTGGACATTATCACCACTGTATGCTATTTAGCCATATATTTAATATGAGCTTTTGCCTAATCTTAAGCATGTATCATAATACTTATTTTATAATATTACCACCACTTTCTGAATTAGCTGATAGTTCAACCACGTATTTTACATAATTTGAGTTGCCCTAAGGTAAGTTGAAAAAAAATTGTCTGACATTAATGTTTAAGGCCATCAAAATTTTCTATCATCATTAGTAAGTTTCAATGGGCTTGTAAGAGAAAATGGAGTTTTTGTTTTCCTTTTTGCTTTTCACAGTACTGTTATGTAAATATGTTATGGTTTGAGGCAAGGAGAAAGTGAAGCTCTTATTTTTTTTTTCCTAAGCATATACATCTCACCTTCCACTAGGGTAGCTACCACCAACTGAGTTAGCCAGAAGCAAGGTGGCTTCTAGAGGCACACCCAAACTACTCAGCCTCTTAGAGTTCTACACGTGTTCCTGACTGGAGGGCAAGCCAAGACTATTAAACAATTTCTCACAATATTACAGACACTAAAAAATACCCAAGATGGTATTGTTATATTGAATAAAATATTAATTAGAGAAGGAAACCAAATAAAATTCCTGACTCTTGAATGATAGAATTGTATGTGTGTGTGTGTGTATATATATAATTGTATGTGTGTATATATTTACACATGCATAAATATGTATATTTGCTTCTGCAATGCCATCAGTCTTATAGGAAAGTTAAATATGGATAGCATTTGTAACATTTAAAGGTAAATTGTTTGCAGATTGCATACTTATAGAACACCATCTTTGGCTTTTCTGAGTGTTGGTGTCACTTTGCCCTATAATAGTAGCCAAAGTTATTTTAATGTGCTCTAACACTACCTGCATGATGCCATTTTAGGAGCTGAACAAGACAATTAAATAGAGCTTGTCTCTATGAAATTTACAAAGAAACTATATTTGCCACAAAATAGTGACCTTGTAGGAAAACTCAAGATATACAATAATGATTCAAATAATGCAAATAATACTAAAACATGATAATATTTTTCCATTCTCTATTTCATTTTACTTCTTTCCCAGGTACTTCTACTTGAATTGTCATATAACTATAAGGAAATGGCACATGCCTTTCTCTAATGCAGTCTAGCAAGTTTATATTACTTTATGGTTGGTAATTGTAAATCATGGGGTAATGAGAGTTGCAATATGAATACAGAATATGCTGCATTTTTTTGTACTAAGCTACTTCTTAAAAATTATCTCTGATGGTTTTGAATTGCCTACAATTTACTTGAAGCTAATGACAGTTATGTAGCCATCTGGAATATGGAAGAGTATTTGCTTGTAAAACTTCTTTATAATAATATTTACATTTACACACAGATTGCTCCAAAGATTAAAGCACAGATTATGATGGAAGGCACAGTCATGATAAGCTACCAGCCATGTGGAGACAAAGTAAATTTTTTTCGAGTGGTTTTCTCTAATCCTGCCACAAGACAAAAAAATGTTGACTATCTTATTGATGAAATTGAAAGGCTTGGGAAGGATTTTTCATACTTCAGTGTGAACTTGAATATCCCATGTAAACATCAACTTTAAAATTCTATTCCTAAAGATAGTAAGAAAGGAATACTGAAAATGTTATAAAAATGTTACAAATAAGAACTTTTAATTATTATTGTATGCTATGTAAGATGAAAGAGAATCCAGTTTATACACATGCACACACATTTGTTCATGTATTTGTTATTTGCTATAATTCAATACATATTTAGCACCTGTTAAATGTTAGATACTTTCTTGGTGTGCTTAGGATACATCAGTAAATAGGAGACAAAAACCTCTCGTCTTGAGAAGAGAAATTCCATTGTGGACATTTAATACCTTAACATGTATTTTATGTGCTTGATAAAACATATAAGATGTTTCTCTTTGTTAAACAAACAATTATGATGTATAAATGTTCTTTATTTTGGATCAGAGAGAGGGAAGGGAATAACTGGGCTGACATATTTGCCTTTTAATCCTTGCATTTTTATTTAGAAGTGACTATAGCTTTTATCAAGCTCCTAATTTAACTCACTTTTGTCTGCAACATCATTTTAATGTCACGAAAGATCAACTGCGGTGACACCCTTTTGTAATTATCCAAAAATACATTAACCATAGCTAACATCACATGAACACTTCTCATGTATCACATAGTTTCCTAAGTTACATGGTCTCATTTAATTCTCGATTGACATTATGATTTAAATGATTTAGAATGTGAAGATTAAGGCTTAAAGATTAAATAATGTGTCTAACATCATGCTGTTAAGTAATACAATCAAAATCTGAAGCTAGCTAGGTTTCTTAAGGGTGGATGGCAAAAAAATCTGCCAAACGCTTTGCTGCAATTCATGGACGCCACCTACCAGCTGAGCTGTTTGTCAAATCACTGGACTTAAGCAGCTCTGTTTTCTTTTCTCTTAAAGTAGAAATAATAATAATCACTATCTCACAGGACCATTCTCAGGATAAAATGAAATAATTAGGCTAATTGTGTTCATTTTTCATATTTAAAATTTGACTACATTAGTCAGAAATGTTTTATATATAATATAGTATTATAATTATATATAATATATAATATAGTATATTAAATATAGTATAATTATATAATTATATATACAATTAATATATATTATGTATGATATATATAATTAATAATTTATATATAATTATCAATAATCATATATGTAATTTCATTTTATGTAAATATTTTTAAAATATAATATACAAAATATATATTATGCATAATTATATATAAATATATATTATACACTATATATACTATACACTATATATAAAATTAGTATATTAAATATATAATGTATAACAAAATATTTATATATAGTATATGTAAAATAGAGTATATATTAAATTTATATATAAAATATAGAATATATTATGTATAAAATATATAAAATATATAATTTTATATTTATTTCTATATATTATATAATTTATAACATAAATTATATATAATATATAAATTAATATATTTTTATTGTATATATATCATATATACTCTATAGTACATATATAGTGTAAATTGTATTCATAATGTATATAATATATAGTATATATAATGTAATATAGTATATATGACATGTATATAAATTATATACAAATAAAATATATATTTATAAATACATTATATATATTTTATGATATATATATGTAATATTAGATATATATAATATGTTATATATAATATATTTATATTATAATAAAACATTAATAAAAAATACATATAATGTATTTTATAATTATAAACATATATTTTATTTATATATAATTTATATGTATTATATAAAATAGGTATTTTATGTAAAATTTTTATAAAATAAAAAAAATTTATATAAAATACATATTTTATATATTATATAACATATAATATATAGAGAGTATATATACATATATACTCTATTATACATTATAATAGCATATACATTATACTGTGTATGGTACAGTATATATTATATGTAATTTATACTATAATTATATATAAAACAATTATACATAATACACATTTTATATATTTAAATTTATTTACATTTATATATAGTGAATAATATATAATATATATTTATTAGATATTGTATAATTATTACATAAATATACAATATAAAAATTATATTTTTATAGTTATATGTAAATCATATATATATTATATATCTATATATTATATAATATACAATGTATCTATAATATATACATATATATCTATATGTAATTATATGTTGATTATATAAACATATAATTAATAATATCTATACTATATATGATATATACAATATATCTATTTGATCATATATCTACATAATTATATATAATTATATATTAGATTATGTTATATATTACATATTTATGTTATATAATATAAACAACATATGCTTTACATATAATATTGTAAAATACAGAGATTATGAATTTGTCACTTGAAACATGTTTCAAATAATTCAACAAAACTAAAAAAATAGACATTTTAAAATTATACTTTGGTTCTAGGTTCTATAATTTTGTTTCTAAAGTGCAAAGAATGTCACTTCTGTGATAAAATGACCAGAGTTTATCAGCAAATGTGATATTAATCTAGGAGGAAGGGACATATTTTTGTCAAGTAAAGAAATTTTATAAGAATTTTAGCCATGAATTATTTTTGATTCAGAGTCAAGTTGCCTACCTGCATTAACATATCCTGTAAACTCAGCGTCTACCTTTCTAATAGTAAAAATAAAGGTCATTTTTTTGTGCATCCTACTCCCTGTATTTACCAATATAAAGAGATATTTGGAGAAATCTATGAGAGACTGGAAGGTTTATGGAGACAGCAAGAAATACATTTGGATCAAAACAATGGATGTTACATTTGCTGAGCTGGGTCCTGTGTTCCCAGGCAGACCAAATCATCTGCAGCAGAGAGCTCACAATACAAACAGTAATTGAACTATTAGCTTCGAGATTCTCTCCTGGCAACCCTGAAATTCTGTTTGGGGCCATATTACCACTGCTGTGCCTTGGTAGCATTTTATGACACATTCAATCTTTCACAGATAGTACACTCAGTAGTTCCAAGTCTCAGTTCTCTTATTCTCATCCCTCAAATCATTTAGAGCTAAATAGAAATGGAAGTGAAGCTGTATCCAAATTATCCTTTGCTTAGTCAAGAGCTGGGGGGACATAGTGCAGACTTTATGTTAATTATCTTTGCCCAGATCACACATCTCAGGGAATAATTGACATAATTAAAAGTGCTATAACATCATTCAACATCGTTAACTGTAGCACATGCACTCCACTTCAGTGATTTATGGATAAGTTTGAAAATCAACATTATTCAGTCTTTCAAAATCCTATGGATTATTGCATAATTACAACAAGTACATTCAGTAACTGTGTTATAAATTAAATTTTCCTTTCAACAGATGATTTACTGTGACAGTTCAACAGTGCTGAATTTTTGTTACAATAACTCTGTATTGAACAGTTAAATGCTACCAAGAAATAAGATGAAAATATGTGAAAATGCCAATTATGGAAGGATATTTTATAGCTTTATTAAATGTGGCCTATACTTTTTATTGATTTCCAAAATGACTAATAGTTCTGTGATTTTCTCCCTCATAAAAGAGGCACAATTTTGCATCATTCGGCTTTTGATTTTATGCTTACCTTTCACCCTATAACTCCAAAGCCATGGAAGGTCTTTAGACTCCTCATTGAGCAAAGAAGGACTCAGGCTAGGACCTAGAATATAGCAGGGACCAAGAGAAGTTATATTACTTATTGATCGATTCACACATTTACACATCCTTACAAAAATGCACACAAATAAATGTGATCATGTCTAAGTAAGAGTAGCTTTAAGGGACCTGACTAAATGTTATTACTTGTTACATTTAGAACTTACTATAAAAATCATAGAAATTTAAGCTGTTTCTCCTTCTTTGGAACAGTACATGTGTTACATACTTAGGTAATCTAAAATTGGCACAGGAAAACTCTGTGTCAAAGTATTGCAGACATCATAGTCAAAAGAACTAATTATTTATTGTTTTCTTAATCTCATAATTCTCTGTATAATATTATCTTAGTTCAAACAGAAGCTTGGAATTCAGACCTACTGAAGGAAATACTTGTTCAAATAAAGACTAAAGATTTAAAAGTATTTAAAAGCAATACAAAATCAAAATACAAAAATCAATTTAATTTCTAAACACTCGTAGTTAGCGGTCTGAAAGTGAAATTAAGAATCTATTTACAATAGCACCAAAAACAATAAAATTAATTGCAATAAATTTAACAAAAGAAGTTCAAACAAGCACACAATAAACTGCAAGACATCACTGAAAGAAATTAAAGACCTAAGGAAACAGAAATAAATCCATGTTCGTTATCAGAAGACAAATTTCTTGAAAATTCTGTACTCTCCAAATTAATCTACAGACACAACAGAGTTCCTATCAAAATCCCAGCTACGATTTTTCGGTAAAATTTGACAAGGATTTGAAAGTCATTTGACCAAACATTTCTCCAAAGAAGATACACAAGATAAGCACAGGAAAAGATGATCAATATCATTACCGTTAAGGAAATGCAAATCAAAACCACAATGAGATATCACTTCACACGCATTAGGATAATTAAAACAAAAAAGACAAACAGTATCAAGTGTTTATGAGAATGTAGAAGAAACTGGAACCCTCCTATATTTGGGGCAGAGAAATAAAATGGTGCAGTGACTTTGAAAATCAGTTGGCATTTCATCAAAATGTTAAACATAGAATTGCCATATGACTCAGAAACTCACTCTCAGTTATTCCACTTCCAAAATAAAACTTATGTCCACATAAAAACATGGACATGAATGTTTATACCATCATTATTCATAATAGCCAAACAGTGGGAAAAAATCAAATTTCCATCAACTGATGAATGAATAAGCAAAATGTGGTATAGTAATGTGGATCATACTTGGCAATAGAAAGGAATAGAAAGGAGTATTGATACATGTTACAACACATATAAACCTTGAAAGCAGTACGCCAAGTGATAAAAGCCAAGCACAAAAGTTCACATCTTATATGATTTCGAAGTGTCCAGAATAGGCAAATCCATAAATACAGGAAGAGCATTAGTGTATTCAGGTGCTTGGGGCTAGGGGAGAATGGGGAATGACTGCTAATAAGTACAGTTTCTTTTGGTAATGAAGAAAGTGCTGTAAAATTAGATAAAGATGATGATTGCACAGCTTTTTGAATACACTAGAAACCAATAATTGTGCACTTTAAAAAGATGAGTGTTATAACAGTAAATTATACTGCAACACAACTGTTATTTAAGAAAAAAATCTTTAAACATTTTCTTATGAAACAAAGTTCATATTCTAGCTACTGTTCCCAATCCTGTCTCTGCAATGGGAGTCGTTGCAAAAACATCAAGCATGGCAAAGTCCTGGAGAACCCATGTCAGTAGATCCTGCACTGATCCCAGCAGCTCCGTCACTTAAAACCTTCACAGATTATTTTGATTTGAGCCAAGACAGGAAAGGATTATGCCAAATTCTGGGATGTGTCAGCAAACTTTAACTAAAGAGACTGTTTGTAATGGGAGCTGAAGAAAGCATAAATTGAAACTTGTCTTGACATCGATGTATATGCTATATCCTATTATCTGCTCAAGAACCTTCTGTTGTTCCCAATATTCCACAAATAAAAATGTTCAGTCTTCTCTAGTTCTTGAAAAAAATTTAAAAAGGCCATTAGGTAAAATCAGATTAAAGCCATTATGGGATACCACCTTACACATATTAGAACTGAAATAAAAAAGGACTAAAAATTCCAAGTGTCAGAAAAGATATAAAGCAATGGGAACGCTCATGCTTTGCTTGGGAATTTAAAATCGTCCAGCCACTGTAAAATGGTTTGGCAATTTTTTATAAAGTTCAACATGATCCAGGAAACCCACTTCTTAATTACTCTATAAAAGATAACATTTTTGTAATAGGAAATCTGTATGCTAGTGTTCACATATAGGCATGGTAAACTGCTCTGTTTTATTTGTTTAGTCTTTTTTACATACTTTTAAGTACTTGGTCTTTTTTCTGTACTGCCATTTTAGCTAACTACAAAATTGAACTAAGCAGGAGGACTGCTTGAGGCCAGGAGTTTGAGACCAACCTGAGCAACATAATGATATCCTGTCTCTACAAAAAGTAACAATAGTTAAAAAAACAAAAAACAACAACAACAACAAAAAAAACTGGGTGTGGGTGTGCATGCCTGCAGTCTCAGCCACTGAAGATGCTGAGGCAGAAGGATTACTTGAGCCCAGAAATTTGAGGTTACAATGAGCTATGATTGCACCACGGAACTCCAGCCTGGGTGACAGAGGAAACTTGTCTCGAAAAAAAAAAAAAAAAAAAAAAAAGGACATATTCGGACATATTCCATGTTAACCACTGCCATCTCCTTTCCTATTATCAATTATCATAGACTAATCTAGACATATTTTATTAAGTATGAAATTTCATAGTCAGAAACTTGTGTTGCACGATGTAATTCATTTAACATTCTTATATTTTAATTTTCTTTGGTATCTTATTTTTTACATTAGCAAATAATGTAAGCTTAAAAATGTAAAGTACTTTTGCCTCTTCCAAGTAAAAACTAATTATCCTAGGATTCTACATCCATTTTCGTTCTTTTCATATTTATTCTGAGGGTAATCCCATTAGAGGTAGAAATAATATTTAATCACACTGCTTTGGGGGGCGGTGGAAAGCAAATAATTTAGGCTCTGCTCATTCTGCATAACCAGAACCCCTCTGTTTTGCATTGGCACGTAATGTGAATGCCTTCACTTGAATGTGCCTCCAATTATTGGAGAACTCCTCATGCTGTGTCCTTGCGTCATTCAACTCTTCCACAGACCTCTTCGTAAGTCTCAGCTGCTTTCCCCACACCACACTAGGGGTGCTGGTTTTAAAACCAAGATTTAAAACACAACAAAATATGCAGCAGCTTTGTTTTTTTGGGCCTTCCACCAGGCCAGTTGGGATTTTTCTGTTCTCTCCATTCACCATTCTACCTTCAGTTTTATCCTAGTTTGTGGTAAATAAGGTATTGGTCGATTCTTCTGTGTCTGAGCTTTACTCATTTTCAATCCCTTTTACAGCCCATCCCCTGGCCCAGAAGAAGTTTGTTTCTGCCCTTTTTTATAACACGACCTAACTTTATTTCAGACTTTTTGGTCCATACTATCAATTCTATACCTTGAGTACGCCAGACTTCTTTGAATTGTATAATTACTGCCAACTGAAAGTACTTTGACTGAATTCATGGTATCCCATTGCAAGACTTCCCATAAAGCTACAGTAACCAAGGCAAAAGGATACTTTCAAAAGGATAGGCGCTTATATCACTGGAGAAGAATATACAGTCTAAAAATAAACCTACACAAGTATAGTAAATTAACTTTTGACAAAGATTCAAAGATAAATTAATTGAGAAATAAGAGGTGCCCAAAAAGAGATGTTGATCCATATCTCACAACGTGTGCAAAAATGAACTCAAATGGGTCATAAATCTAAGTGAAAAATAAAGAATTATAAAACTTTTAGAAGAAAATCTAGACAAAAGACTGTAGGTCAGACAAAAAAAATTCTTAATAGAATCTCCCCCAGATTTAGGCTTCAAAAAAATTAAAAACTTCAACTCTGTGAAAACACTGTTAGAAAAAAAAAAAAGATAAAAGTAAGAAAACACCATCAGAAAATGAGAAGACAAGTCACTTACTGGAGAAAATATTTTGCAAATACTGTTTTTGACAAAAACTCGTTTACAGATTACGTAAGAACTTTCAAAACTCAACAAGAAGAAAATAAGCAACCTGATGTTTAAAAATAAGCAAAAGATTTTGACTGATTCATCCAAGATGACATATGGATAGGAATAAGAGTATGCAAGTATGCTTATTTTTAACAGATTCATCAAAGAAGACATATGGATAGCAATAAAAGTATGAAAATATGCTCAACATGTTTATTAATTAGCTGAAAACATATTAAAATCACAATGAGATTTCACTGCATAGTTAGTAGAATGAAAAATAAATTGGCAATACTAAGAACTGACAAGAACACAGAGCGATTGTAACTCTCACATGTTGCTGGTGGGAGTGCAAAATAGTGAAGCTCTATTGGAAAGCAGTTTGACCTTTTCTTATAAAGTTAAGCATATACTTACTATGTGACCCAGAAATCCCATTTTTGATATTTAGCTAATTGGAATAAGGAGCTATGTTTATATAAATCCTGCACACAAATGTTAGTTTATCATAGCTTTATTTCTTATCACAGAAAACCTGGAAACAATCCAAATATTCTTCAACCAGTAAAAGGATAATCAAATTGTGGTACATATGCCATTGTATACTCTCAGTAGGACAGACTGCTGATTCCTGGAACAACATGGGTGACTCTCAAATGCATTTTACTAAGTGAAATAATTAGATGTGAACAATTATATACCGTCTGATTACATTATATGACATTCTGGAAAAGGCAAAGTTATAGGGACAGGTATCAGATAAGTGGATTCCCCAGGGCTAGGGGTTGAGGGTAAATGGTTGTATCTAAAGGAGCAGCCTGAAGGAATTTGGGGGATGATGGAACTATTCTGTATCAGGATTGGGGTGACAGATACATTACGCTATGTCTGTGTCAAAGCCCATAGAACTGTACTCCACAAAGTAAATTTCATTAATTTTTAAATTTAAATAAAAAGCACTTTGGAAAATTCATAGTAGTGACTACTTTGTCCTAGGTTGCACTTGCCCTCTCTCTGAAGTAATATAATGACTTAATTCAATGGTTAGAGGGTTAACTAGAGACACCAAAATTTACAAAATAACATATACCAGTAAGTATTTCAAATATATCATCCTGCTGCTATGTTACTGAAATGTGGGGATTCGCCAGGCTTATAGTGAATTTCTGTAATTTTATATGGCCTCAGCATCGATTTTAAATGTAAGTTTCACTTTCTCATGCCAGAAGCAGGTCTTCTCCACCCTTGACAATTTCTAGTTCTCCACCACCTCCCAGTTCTTCAATGTGACTGATACAGATATCCGCCTTACACAACTGCCTCCTGGTGACCACCTCCATATGGGACAGCAAGATTCAACCTCACTGACCCCCATGCTCAGTGAGGGTTGCACAGATATGCCACAGTGACCACGTCTCAGTCACAACATTACTCCAGAGAACTCATGCCTGCTTGTTGTAAACCCACCAATTGGAAGTCCCTGAGGGAAACCTGCTTGGGTAATGCCCAGGACCCCAATAAAGGCTTTAGCCCACAGGACCCTCACTCTTTCTCTCTCTCTTTCCAGCTGGTGGTTCAGCAGGCATGTCCCTGATGGCCCTCCCTGCGCCCCATTGGTCCTACGAGTTATGCTGTTCTTTACTTTCTGGGAACTGTAAATAATAAGCAGCTTCTGTTGTTTTAAGTGTTTTGTTGAGCTGCCTCTTCCGTGTCTCACCTGACTGACATAAAGAGAACCTAACTCCTGTCCTGGTTAGGGCTTTCCTGGAGAGTGGCTATTTTGGTAGGAATAAACTGGACATAGATCAGACAAAACCCAGGAAGACCCCTCCCAGTATATACAAGTTTCCTTTGAGAGGAGCACCTGGTCACAGGTCAGACACATAGGCATTGGGCCACCTGCCTGGATAATAAGTATCCAGTGAAAGGCATACTGGAAGCATCCATGACCAAATTCCTGGAGCCCCGTCAAGGCAGGGATAGAGTTCATAGTCTCTCTCCAGAGACAGAGACCCCAATATCAAATTAGAGGAAAATACAGTTGTTATAGTTATTACACCATATGTTTTCATTGTCGTGGCTTATAACATAAACAGACTTTAAGTTTACCATGTACCATAGGCAGAAACTCCAAGATGACTAACATGTTAGAATCCAAAAATTCATGATGGATTTCTCCAGGAAGTTCTCCAAGAATGGGGTTTAGATGCTGCTGCCATTGTGTTCAAGGCATAGCTGTTTGTAATTACTTACATTGCTGAACATGAAATTTACAATGATCTATTGATATATAGATATTCCATCACAGTAGAATCATTAATGATAAAATATATGGAAAGCAATAAATGAAGCTGCTCATTAGACATAAATGAAGGAGAGAGAGTAAGAGAAAAAGTGATTTTACAGATATGATGAAAAGGGTCCTATATTTTACAAACAAGAGCCACATGGAAAATTTCACATCTGTTTTGGCAGAAGATCTTGAAGTACGAAAATAACTGAGTTACAAAAATCTGGGAGAAGTTAGTGTTAATAGGATCTGATTTCATGGACTTCTGACTGACTCTTCTCAGGGAAGGGAAAACAGACAAGCTCATATTAGTGCTTCTTTCCTTAATTTCAAATGACTGGTCAACCATTGAGCCTTCTATGCTTGTTTCCATGACAACAAAAATGTGGAAAGACAGAAACTATTAAGCATGGCTTTTAAGAAACACAATTACTTATTTTGTAATGTGATGTACGTAACAGAAAATGGCAGTGCAACATGTTGCTCCAAAAGGCTCCATTTGAGTGCTCCTTTAAATTAAGTTGTCTTTCTAACCATCTCATCAAGTGTTAGGGTAGTAAACCCTAGTGAACAGCTAGACCTTGATCCAGTGATCCTCCTAGGCTATTGTTTCTTCAGGTTACAAAAATTCCTACTATGTTCTTCACTGAGAAGCTACCGTGATGCTCAGTACACAATTATTGCCAGTTTGATAGTTTTGTTTACCTAAAGCAGAAGAGAAAGTTCTTGCTCAATTGGCTTTTGGAGACAGTCATCTGAGCTATGACTCCTGTCTTTACATATATATTCCCACTACTGGTTTAGATCACTCATAAGAATTTCTTCCCAAATCATAATTCCTCTTTTAATATATATATTTCTTGTATTCCACTCTACAGTGGCAGAGACTATTTCTAGAATTTCCCTTTGTAACTAGTGCCAATAACATGACCATCAAAAATATAATTCACGTATGTTCACTGATAGTACTGAATACATTGCATTGAAATGATATACTTGGCTATCTGCATCTCACTAGACAATAATTGCTTCTGGGTTGGGGATGGTGTTTTATTCTATTTCTGGTAATAACAGGAGTATAGTGATGCCTACTATATCCATGAATATAATGTGCTCAGTTATACAAAGGTAATGCTTCAAGGTTTTGATAATAATATAGGATGCTAAAATTTACAATTGTAGAGAATAGTTATTCTCTGCATTTCTTTATACAACAGGTGACATTTCTCATCTCCTGTTCATGGTAAAGAAGATAAATGGTAGAGAATGCATGATAGTTTAATACAAAAAACATACAGTACATAAACTACATTTACAGCATAATTACATGTAATCAGAGGCAAATTGTGGTTCTTTCATTAATTGGATATGGCCCTAAAGAAGTCATGTAATATACTGAATTCCAAGGTTTTAAGTGGGTGTATAATTAGGAAGCAAAACCAGAATTTTAAAATATAATGACTTTGATTACCTTCAGCACATTATGGTGCCAAGGTTTTTATGACATTCTCCTCAATCATTTAGCAGTTTTCTGCTGTACTCAATTAGACAAAGATTACTTGGCTGAGGTTCAGTGCTTTGGGTGTTCTGACCTTGTTTTTCTGTTGGTACTTCTTTAACTCTGGGTCTTGATACTTGTATATTGGTCGAATCTAGTGTTTTTTTCCAGGGCAATTTTTAAAAGTACAAATGCATGGACTCCCCAAAGACAAATTAAGTCAGAATTTTTAACAGTGTGATCACAATATTATTTTCTAAAGTATCGCTAGTGATTCAAAAATGCACTTAAAGTTGAATCATTGCTCTATATGCCAATAAAGGTAAATAGAAAAGCCTGACCTCATTGAGTTCTATCCCTGGAATAGCCATCAAGGAATTGGCTACTTTCTAGAGACAATAAATTTAGTTTTATAAATACATATACATGTATGTGTGCGTGTGTCTTCGCTATTTTAGTAAATATTATGTTGTGAAAATTAAATATAAAAATCAAATTACATAGACTGAAACTTTAATGGATATTTCAATGAACAGCTCCTTCCATATTATAATTTTGTAGATAAATGCAAATTCAAGTAGTTTAACATAAAAAATATAAATGAAGAATTAAAATGTGAATGCAATAATATAACATATAAGTAAACATTTTCAAAGAATGTACATATTTAGATCAAGAGAAGTCACCATAGTACACAATTATTGGATACAACATTCTGTTCTACCACAACAACTGGTGAAAGATTAAATATGTACTTTGAGCTTAAGTAAAGTATCCAAATGACCAAAAGAGGTTGTTGTCTGAGCAATAAATATATTAACACTATGATCTATGAAATTTGGATATAGGTTTTAGATTCAAAATACATGCTGTTGAAGAAAGCCATCTAATGTCTAGAGAAGTAATTACAGATGATCTCTGACTTACAAAGTTTCTGCTTATACTTTTTTGACCCTATGATAACACAAAAATCATACAAATTCAGAAAAAAACAAACTTCAAATTTTGAATTTTGTTCTTTTGCTGTGCTAGCGATATGCAATGCCATCCTTTGTTCAATGTTGGGCAACAAAGCCACAGCTCCCAGTCAGCCCCACACTCAGGAGGGTCAATAATCAATACTCTGCTGGGTACTGTGTTGCCAGATGATTTTGCCCAATTATAGGCTAATATAAGCACTCCGAGCACTTTTAAGGTAGACTAGGCAGCGCTGTGATGTTCCGTATGCTGAGTGTGTTAAATGTGTTTTCCAATTATGATATTTTCATACAACCCCATCGTAAGTAGAGGAATGTATTAGTTCATTCTCATGCTGCTAATAAAGACATAACTGAGACTGGATAATTTATAAAGGAAAGAGGTTTAATTGATTCACAGTTCATCACGGTGGGGGAGGCCTCAGGAAACTTACAATCATTGTGGAAGGGGAAGCAAACACGTACTTCCTCACACAGTGGCAGCAAGGAGAAGTGGCGATCGAAAGGGAGAAAAGCCCCTTATAAAACCATCAGATATCGTGAGAACTCATACACCATCCTGAGAACAGCAGCATGGGAGTAACGGCCCTGGTGACTCAATTACCTCCCGCCAGATCCCTCCCAAGACAGGCAGGGAGTATGGGAACTACAATTCAAGATGAGATGTGGGTGTGGACGTAGCCAAACCATATCAAGGAACATCTGTATTCATTCCTGAATAAAAATTGCTGAATCTGTTTTAATCATATCTCTCCCTAAGCAAAATGAAACATGTAATTTCGAACTACAGAATGCAATCATTCCTCAGTATGTGAGGAGGATGGATTCCAGGACACCAATGAACAACAAAATCTGAGGTTGCTCAAGTTCCTTATATAAAACGGTGTTGTATTTGCATGTAACGTATATACATTCTTTTGCATACTTTAAGCTCAAGAGTACTTATGATACCTAAAACAATGTAAATGTTACATAAATAGTTGTTATACTATGTTGTTTTTTAATGTTTTTGTTGTTGTTTTTTCATTGAAAAAAAAAGGTCTTCCATCCATGGTTGGTTGAATCTGAGGATGTTTTGCAGATACAGAGGGCTGACTATATAAGCAAAAATCATTTTAATGATACTTAAAGATCTAATGTAAATGACTTATATTTTAGTTAAAGAGCTTATTTTATTTCTCCATAGTCTACGGATGGCATCAACTAAATTGAGAAAACATAAAGCCAGCTACTTAAAAGAAGCAACAAGAGATTGATCTATTTCAGTTCAGAGAAAGAATAAGAAACTGGTAACAACAGCCCCTTCTCTCTAGAATTCCATTCAATGGTTAAACTTGGGGTTGAGTTTTCTGTCCCTCTCCATGAACAAGCAAAACAACCAAAGAGTTAATAACTTTTCCTAGACCAGGACTCAGCTGTAAGGGAAAAGCTTGTCTGGAAGAGCTGAAGAAGTGGTGTGAGGTTTTCTGAGATTACCTAACAGAACATTATTTGGTGATAGTTACACTAAAAGCCAAGACTTTACCACTATACAATATATCCATGTAACAAAACTGACCATGTGGCCAGGCGCGGTGGCTCACGCCTGTAATCCCAGCACTTTGGGAGGCCTAGATGGGCGGATCACGAGGTCAGGAGATCGAGACCATTCTGGCTAACATGGTGAAACCCCGTTTCTACTAAAAATACAAAAAAATTAGCCAGGCGTGGTGGCAGGCGCCTGTAGTCCCAGCTATTCGGGAGGCTGAGCCAGGAGAATGGCATGAACCCGGGAGGCGGAGCTTGCAGTGAGCCCAGATCGCACCACCGCACTCCAACCCGGGCGACTGAGCAAGACTCCGTCTCAAAAAAAAAAAAGGAAGAAGAAGAAAAGAAAAAAAAAAACTGACCATGTACCCCTTAAGATTATATAAATAAAATTTTTAAAAAGAAAAAAACTTGTAACAATTTAATATCGTGCATTGATAAAAGAAATACTTGTATGAAATTTTTGACCTCCAAAAATATATGACTTCTATGTTGCTGACGTAAGTTTAATATTAAATTTATATTAATATTTAATTTTAAGAAATTGAAATCCTCTTACCAAATTATTTCCCAGATAATCTGAATAACTAAAACAAACCTCTAGAAATATGATCCATAAAAACCACAGAAGTACAAGTTAACCCTTGCAATGAAAAGGTGCCTCAAATACAGATTCTAAATATATTTAAAGTTATTTATTTATTTATTTATTTATTTGAGACGGAGTTTTGCTCTTTTTGCCCAGGCTGGAGTGCAATGGCACCATCTCGGCTCACTGCAAACTCTGCCTCCCGGTTTCAAGCGATTCTTCTGCCTCAGCCTCCTGAGTAGCTGGGATTAAAGCGCCCGCCACCGCGCCTGGCTAATTTTGTACTTTGTAGTAGAGACAAGGTTTCTCCATGTTGGTCGGGCTGGTCTCGAACTCCGACCTCTAGTGATCCGCCCGCCTCGACGTCCCAAAGTGCTGGGATTACAGGCATGACACCGTGCCCGGCTATGATTTTTTATATTATAATAAAATTCAGAGAAAAAAAAAAAAGAATGCCAGTAATTTTTAAAAGTATTTTACCATAATTTTCTCAAGAAGAAAAGAAAATTAGAAGAAAGTAAAAAACATGGTGCTGGACCGGCCAGCTCGGAGCCAGGGTGGCGGGGGTCCAGCCGGACGTCCCCTCATGCCAGCGGGGTCTCTGGCGCCCCTCTGGTCAGCGGGGCCCCAGCAGGGGAGGAGCTGCGAGACCACACGGGACACCGGGGTGGGCCCCCAGCCTGGAGCCAATGGCTTGGAGCAGGGGCTGGGACCTGGCAGCACCGGGCCAGAGCCCCCTCTATCCCTGGCCATCGCGGACTCCGGGCGCTCCATACCTGGGGTGGCAGTGAGGTTCGTTGATTGAATGAGCAATGGTGGCCCAGTTGCAAGCAAACGGGTTTCATCACCTTAAATGGTTTTGAATGAATGAAGCCATATTTGCTTAAAAAGACGTACAGCCCATCGTGTGACCTACAGAGTTTGTGGACAGATTTATATTGGGTTCATAGTGGCATCATGCGCGCAGACTCCTGCGAGTTCCCCAAGTTCTTAGAGGACTGCCTTGCCTTTTGATCTGAGTTGCAAAGTTCCATAAAGAATGGCCAGTGTGGATAAGTAGAAAGTTAAGAGAGAGCGAGTGCACCGAATCTGTGAATGTATCCGCCCCCAGGTCATGAACGGCCCCCTGCACTCCATCCCCGCCCTGGGTGTCGCTGCTAGACTGCGCGACTGCACCGTGGAGATGCCCATCCCAAAGGACCTGGCCACCATGGCCTTCTGTGATGCGCACTCCACGCAGGAGATCCACGAGATGGTTTTACATGAAGCCGTGGATGCCATGAGGTACCACACCATCACCTGCACCAGGGAGGACCTGGAGAAGTTCAAGGCCCTGAGAGTGACTGTGCGGACAGGCAGTGACTATGACAACGTGGACAAATCAAGGCTGCGGGCGAGCTCGGGATTGCTGTGTGCAACATGCCCTCGGCAGTTGTGGAAGAGACACCCAACTCAACCATCTGCCACATCCTCAGTCTGTACGGGAGGAACACGTGGCTGTACCAGGCACGGCTGGAAGGCACGTGTGTTACAGCGTGGAGCAGATCCGAGAGGGGGCCTCGGGAGGGGCTCGCATCGGTGGAGAGACGCTGGGGCCTCATCGGCTTTGGTAGCACAGGGCAGGAAGTTGCAGTTCGAGCCAAGGCCTTTGGATTCAGCATCATATTATATGACCCTTATTGCAGGATGGGATAGAGCGGTCCCTGGGCGTCTACACCCTGCAGGATTTGCTGTGTCAGAGTGACTGCGTCTCCTTGCACTGCAAGCTCAACAAACAAAACCACCACCTTATCAATGACTATGACTATAAACCAGATGAGGTAGGGAGCATTCCTTGTGAACGCAGCCCGTGGTGGCCTGGTGGACGAGAAAGCCTTAGCACAGGCCCTCAATGATGGCAAGATAAGAAGGCAGCTCTTGACGTGCACCAGTTGGAGCCCTTTAGCTTTGCTCAGGGTTCGTTGAAGGATGCGCAGAATCTCATCTGCACTCCTCACGCGACCTGGTAGGTACAGCCAGCAGAGGCGGCTGCCACCGAGATCCGCCGAATCATCATAGGTCGCATCCCAGAAAGCTTAAGAAACTGTGTGAACAAGGAATTCTTTGTCACATCAGTGCCTTGGTCAGTAATAGGCCAGCAAGCAATTCATCCCGAGCTCAATGGTGCCACATACAGATATCCGCCAGGCATCGTGGGCGTGGCTCCAGGAGAACTTC
Organism: Macaca thibetana thibetana; assembly: GCF_024542745.1. Classification (NCBI taxonomy): domain Eukaryota; kingdom Metazoa; phylum Chordata; class Mammalia; order Primates; family Cercopithecidae; genus Macaca; species Macaca thibetana. The sequence continues at coordinate 19,505,519 of NC_065595.1, read as the reverse complement.
CTGCAGCCTTGGAAGGGATCATCCCTGGAGGCATCCCAGTGACTCACAACCTCCCCACAGTGCTGCATCCTTCCCAAGCTCCCTCTCCCAACCAGCCCACAAAACATGGGGACAATCGAGAGCACCCCAACGAGCAATAGCAGAGAATGCTTGAAGGTAATCATTCAGATACACTTGGGGCCAAGAGACAGTGAAAAATTGATGAACTCGGAGAAAATGAATCTGACGGTCTTTTTAACTGATTCTGGACATATATGCATTATTGATGTTGCAGTGTTAAAACTACAAGAGCTAAAACCTGGATGTCGTCTGCTTACGGAAGCGCTGAAAGAATAGGATGTGATTTATTGATGACCTGCTTCTGTCACTGTGTCTTAAGTCTTTCATCTTAACCACCAAGAATAAATAGAGCTTTTTCCTTTATCAGCCCTTTGGCCACATCAGGTCCTGAACACCCTGCTCTAGAATGTTGCGTCAAGAGTTCAAACACCAAAATAAAAAACACTAAGAGGAAATCCCCATCTGTCTACAGAGGCTGGTTACCTCTTTTTGCTAAGAGGAAGATCACATGACTACAAAATGGGGAGAGAACGGTTTGCCTGTGGTAGACACCTGCGCGCATAGGACTGAAGACACTAAAGGCTTCTGTACAGAGAAGTATCTCACACCTGAACTGCATTCTGAGCCGGCAAGTTGGTTGTAAGTTCAGTAAAATCTTCTGATTATGTGAAAAAAAAAAAAGTATTACGTTTCACAAGCTGTTTGTACTCAGATATACTTTCTCAGTTTCAGATCCTCTGCTATTTTACTGAGTGGAAAGTCTTGAGCTAAAAGGTTCAAGAAGAATAATGTTGCATTTCCTTATTTCTCGGGAAAGACTTTTTATGGTAACTCATCAGATTGTCTATGAACAAACCAACTTTTTTTAGACATTAATAAAGCCTTTTCTTCACATGATATTTTACACGAGAACACTTCAGATGTATTAGATATGGTTGATTTTAACAAATCCTATTAGATTTCTATCAACTAGTTCCATGTTCCATTCATAGCCTCTCGTGAGTCATTGTCTTTTTATTTAAAACGATGGCCTATTTTGAGCCTTTCTATAAGTACATTCCTATTTTAGTGACAAAAGAAAAACTTTAAAATTGTTCCAAACAGAAAAATAATGGCTATCAGGAATATGTTTTGTTTTAGTGTGAGTTACCGTTACTATATTTGTTTATTGTAAAGGTGGACATTTAGCATTCAGTGCAGTTTTCAATAAAAAATAATTTAAAACATACAGAAGTTGATTAAGTGCTTTATTGCCCTGCCAAGAGGAAAATATATCAGGTCCTGGTGGGTTTACAGATGGGTTTTACACTCCCTGAAGGAAGAGATGATCCCAACTTGATAGAAACTATACTTTAAAACAGCATTAAAATAAAGAAAAGCTTGCAATCGGTTTTATGTATGTATTCTGTTTCAATAAAACCAGAATAAGGCCAGGCATGGTGACTCATGCCTTTAATCTCAGCACTTTGAGCTGAGGTGGTTGGATCACCAGAGGTCAGGAGTTTGAGACCAGCCTGACCAACAAGGTGAAACCCCATTTCTACTGAAAACAATAGAAACATTAGCAAGGCGTGGTGGCAGGTGCCCATAGTCCCAACTTCTTGGGAGGCTGAAACAGGAGAATTGCTTGAACCCCAGAGGTGGAGGTTGCAGTAAGCCAAGATGGCACCACTGCACTGCAGCCTTGGTGACAGAGTGAGACTATGTCAAAAAAAAAAGATATAAATATAATATATTTACATTAATTATATAATTATATATAAATATAATTTTATAATACATACAATTATATTTAATACCACACTCCTGTGTGGACATTGAGGCATATAATTCAAATCATGGTTAGGAGATTATGTGCAACTAAAAGAAGACTCAATATCTACAATGAATGTTCCTTTAATCAGTCTGGAAATTCAAAGCAATTTCAATCAAATTATCAACAGGTGTATTTTGTTTACTTTTTGAAACTTTACGATTTGATTTCAAACTTCTTACAAAGGAGCCACCAGAAATAGTCAAGTCATTCTGAAGTATAAAGAATAACAACTTGCCCTATAGAGTAATAAAATTTGCCATAAAAATCAAGTAATCCAGATACTGGGATATTGGCACAATAGTAGATCAATAAATCTCTAGATGACTAGAACTGAAAGTTAAAATTCACATATACATAATAAAAAGGTAAAAATGTGGGCAGGCAAGATACACATTAGTTTTAGGATTAACAATTTCCTTCTTGAGAAGGAGGGTGAGTAATGAGTAAATATTTCAAAAGGTATTTTTAATAGCATACGGAATGTTATATTTCTTTAAGTAATCTCAAGTAAATATGAAAACTTAAGGATTATTTATCTGCATGATGGGTGAATGGATATTTGTTAAATAGTTTCTTCATGATACTGAAATATTTCACAATACAAACAAATTAAAAACTCATTTACTACACAGGTAGTAACAGAACTTGAATTTTAGACTCTCCTCGGCCTTCAAGTCTCTCTGTAAACTTCACTGTCTAAATATTACTTTTCTCATTTGTAAAATAAAACTGTCAGAATAGATCTGTAGTTTAAAGCCATAGTCCATGCCCTAAACCCCAAATGACAATGTTCCTGTTTGTTCCAACCTATGTAATTTCCAGGAATTTCAATGGGTCTTGACTTTTAGCTGTATTTATCAGTCAGCCTTTATTTGTCAAATAAGTAACTACAGTTCTTAACTCCCCTTGCTTATTCCTCCAAGAAGGAGGCAATTATTATGACATCTCCAATGTAATGCACTAACTGGTCCTTAATGGTTACCATTTCCAAGTTTATCCTCACCTAATTACGGCAACATGCCCGTAACTTCACATATCCCTTTGGGAAAACAGCAAATGTATACTGGGTTCCATTCAAAAGATTGCAAACAGAGCCTGGCTAGACTTCAATTCTGTATTGAAAGGAAGGCATTAGCTAGGCCTGTAAAGAAGACATGCCAGTCCCTCGCTGATTCTCTCACCCTTCTTGTACAGTCTTTTCTATATACGATTCAGCTGAAAAATGAAGATACCATCTTGTTTAATCCTCTACTCCTAACTTCCAGAGTGTCTGTTTTGCATAATGACCAGATAGGACTATTAAAAGGGGATTTAGCGGGAAATAATACTCCTACTATAACCATTCTCTTAACCAGAGGAGTGATCTCTTGCTGCCCTCCAGGTAAGTTGTTACTTAGCATGATCAATTAGAACTAGGAAAAGGACAGGCTTAGACAATATCCCTGATGTAAAGAATAAAGACAACATGACCATTCACTCATTATATCCATTCCAGTATTGCATTTTAGTAAAGCTGCTAAGGCTTCAGGGTAATCTCTTCAGTTATTTGTAACACAACCCAATTTGGAAGTCAACCCATTCTTTAATCTCCTCCTATACAGCATTTCCATAAGTTCCTTTCATCACTGGGCCTTTCATTGCACCATCCTTATTCCCCAAGGATTACCGTACCTTGAGCTGTACCATACCTTGCAAAATTAAAGTGCATTGCATACCACTCACTTTCCATTTGACTCAAATTGTTACCTCAGACCCGGGATTTCCCACCAAGAATTGGACAATTGGGTGAGCAGATCATGGGCTCTCAATCCTTTACAGATTCTATTACTTTAATTGAGGGTAAAATCAGCCCTGGTTCAAATATTTTTTCATTCTAAACCTCAATCCTTATAAATTAACTTGAATTCCTCACAGCCTTGGAGTATAAGAATGGATCATGTCATCTTCATTTAAGGGTGCTGAGTTTTCTTCTGGCGGGCACTCCAGTTACTGGGGTTACATTTGAGCTTGTCAGGCTTGGTTTTATTCTTTATTATGGTAATCAATTTCAGTTTCTAATTTAATCCTTAGGTATATGTGCTTATTTTGGAGCTTGATCCTTAGTTTTAAAACCTTTCCTTTGTGGAGTCTCAAAAGAATGTCCAAGGTGCTCAACCGGGCTGCTTCACTCTTCCTGGGCTGGGAGTCACGGTCCCTGGGAGCCTCACAGCAACACTCACTGTTAAGCCTTACAGGATCTCTTCCAGCACACCCACAACCCAGCCCAGCAGACCTGCTGCGAATCCACACTCAGACTTCCCCAGTCTCCCTCTGTGCAACTGCCTCTTCTCTGATATACCAGTTTCCCAAATCCCAGCTGATTCAGCAGTCAGTGCTTCCGCTGTGTCATCTCAGTCCAGCAAGACCCCACTGACTTGAGCTGCACCTCCTGGTAAGGTGCCCTGAAAGTGCCCCAGGCAGAAAGGGTGATCAATGCGGTTTACACAGTTTTCTCTTAAAGAGCATGGTTTTGCACTGACTTTTGTTCGATGCAAGAAAACCATTGCCTCATATGTTGTATGGTTTTACAGTCCCTCATGACGGGAGGGCAAGAACAGTGCCTGTCACTCTGTCAGGCTGGAAGTGGACATCTGACAGTCTTTTTCCAGTGTGATTTGTTTTTAATAGCCCACATTCAGTATATTTTCATGAACGTGCCAGTAGATGTCAGCAAACGCAAGGCAGTAATATATGAATTTTGTAATGGCTGCCAAAACTTCAATTAGCAAAGTCACAGTTCCATCAAACATCTCAATTTTCTAAATGTAATGACTCCACCTATAATTCTGTTTGGGGGGTGGTGGGTGGGGTTGGATTGCTGGAAGTGAAAAGAAGAATCTGATCTGCCAGATTAACGATCGATCTCCAAGTCACTCAATTGCTCTGACCTGTCGTACCGGGCCCTGTGAAGTCAAACTCAGAGGACTATTCACAGAAAAAAATGCTATGCAGTGGTTTATTTAGTTCCATCTTGAAGGGGACAGTACCCTATTACACCAGATTTCTGAATAAGGTGGTGGCCTCCTTATCCATTTCTGCAGGTGTGCCCTCAAGACTGACTAAACCTTAGACAGGACAGGCATGGTCCTGTCTCCAGCCTGACATTTTGCTTACATTTATAAAACATGTGAGTTCTTTTTCTGCCCTTTGAGATGTAAATCTTTCAAAAATTTTCTTACCAGTTTTACATCACAGGACTTTCTCAAGAACTTGGGACCATTCCTTTGAAATGTAATCACAAGGGAAGATAGCTCCTTCATCTCCCAGTTTCTGTCAGAAGACAGAAGCCTAACTTCAGAGGACACCACGTTGTAAAACTACCTTCTGCCATGAAGATATGGAAATGTTTATTTTTCATCTGAGTAATGCCAATTAGCAAACAGAGATGCCCTATAATCTTCCTACTCCACCTCTCAAAGAGTCTCCAGCCCTTTGTTTCAGCAGAAGTGAGCTCAAACGGAGTTTTGGACTTTCTCTCATATTGCCATAGCCTTGAATAGTCTTCCGTTACCTGTTTGTGCAACTTTGGCTTTAGCATACTAAACTGGGATTTATTTAAAAATCTTTAAGTTATCCTTTGCAAAAAAAAGTGTGGTATTCAGCATACTTAATAATATGCAGGTGTTCAAGATAGGCTCTGAGTTTTTGAATGTGAAGTATTTGTGTGTGTGAAACGGTATGTATGAACTCCTTGTTCCTGCAAAACATTTCTGTGACTGTAATAATGATTGATCAGATCAGTGAATATACTAAAAGCTATTCAATTATACACTTTCAACGGTAAATTGTACTAGAACTCACACAATGGGTGGGTTCAATCCACCCAATTACCATATCCAAGGAAGATTTAACAAGAATCTATTACTTGCAACAAGGAAGGAGGACATGGAAATAATTCCCCAAAGCAGTACCTCTCCAAACAAAGGTGAAAGCTGGTGTTTTACTGGGCTAGTATCTGAATAGCATGTAGAGGTACAGTAAAGTCACTGCAGGCGCAGCAGTTGCTGATCATGCTTCTACATATGTCCTGCGGATAGAAATGGTAAATAAGCTCCTCCTTGGTCTGGGTTTTTAATATGGTAATGAGGAGGATTCATCAAAAGTTTATCTCCTCCTTAGGCATATCTGAATCCAACTGGTTTTTGTTTTGCTGAGGTTGGGCTTCTTCCTAGGAATTTTTGAAACAACAAAAACTTAAGGTGGAACAGTTATGAATGGGTTATTCTTCATAGTGTGTACCTGAAAATGGGGACCCTGAGTTACAATATATGTGAATCACATCTCAGTAAATCCATCTTGCCTGTAACCCCAGCACTTTGGGAGGCAAAGGTGGGTGGATTACAAGGTCAAGAAATCAAGACCATCCTGGCCAACATGGTGAAACCCCGTCTTTACTAAAAATACAAAAATTAGCCGGGCGTGGTGGTGGGTGCCTATAGTCCCAGCTGCTCTGGAGGCTGAGGAAGGAGAATCACTTGAATCTGGGAGGTGGAGGTTGCAGTGAGCCAAGATCGCACCACTGCACTCCAGTCTGGTGACAGAGTGAGACTCTGTCAGAAAGAAAGAGAGAAAAGAGAGAGAGAGAGAGAGAGAGAGAGAGAGAGAAAGAAAGAGAGGAAGGAAGGAAGGAAGGAAGGAAGGAAGGAAGGAAGGAAGGAAGGAAGGAAGGAAGGAAGGAAGGAAGGAAGGAAGGAAGGAAGGGAGGGAGGGAGGGAGGGAGGGAGGGAGGGAGGGAGGGAGGGAGGGAGGGAGGGAGGGAGGGAGGGAGGGAGGGAGGGAGGGTAGAGTCCTGGTAAAATAAGTAAGCAACAAAAAGGAAGAGGACCCAGGTGGGGAACAAATGTTCTGAGAGATGGCTAACACAAAAAACTTGCTGGCACAACATCCTGTTCCCAAGATCTCACTCCACATACAGCCTCAGCAGCAGTAACTGATCTGTATGTAACCCTTCCAGCATGACCCTGTAAAACTTCCCTCCAGCCCCTGTCTCTCCTTGCAGACAGCCCCTTCTCTACTGTGCTGCCCATTGCACTCTCACAACATATCTTGGTACTTTCTCTGATACATCCACCTATCTTTACACACAACTGTCTTGGTAAATTATTTTACTGCCCACAATGCTGGCCCCTGCCAGTTATATCCGAAACATGAAGCGTTTAAGGAGTATGGTGATTGTTAGCTAAACTAAAGCCTAAAAAAGGCAAGGTAGGACTTTTTTTAGTGGTAATAAAATTCATAGTTTGTGTTGTTATTTCACACATTAAAGGATTCCTCTGTCTTTTAGATGTTTCAAATGCTTTCAAAACATTGTTTAAATAATTATACAACTCATAAAGCAGTGGTTTGTGAAAATTAAAAATGACCAAAATTAAATTAGTTGATTATGCATGCTAAGGAAGTTTGCTTACTAAGCAATTCTTTAAAGTACATTGTGTTTTTAAAAACTGAAAAAAAAAGTCATAACTTTAGCAGCTTCTCAACAGGATTCTTGAACTCCCCAGAACCACTGATCAACTTGAGCAAAAATAATTGCCAGATGTATGTGGCTTTAAAATATCTCTTCACTAAAAGCTATGGACATTTTGTTGACTCCATGCTGTGAAAGCAGTGTTATTGCACACTGTGAGTCTAGTAGTAGAAATCATTTGTTATACACAAGACTTTATAATAACCACTTTATAATACAGCATTCTTCATGTGTAATAAAACCAAAATGTAGCTATTTTCTTATAATGTATTTGTTAAAAGCAACTGGAAAAAAGCAAAACTGTGCAGTGAGTCTGTCATATGTGAAATTGCTCTTAAATTTTTACTGTGAAATCAAAGTTTTAATGGTTATATATTAATTTATTTACTAAACCCTGGGTACAGCAGAAGCTATTGTGTTACTATTTTACTTTGAACTGAATAGTATTCTAAAATGATTTGACCACCTTAGCCATGTAACACTTATGCCATAAAATGAATCTGGATTAATTTATTATATTCCTTTTTCTAATTGTAAGTAAAGACAGTACACTTCTGATTTTTATGAATACAAATATATATATATATATACACACACACACACATACACATACATGTGTATGTACACACATGCATAAATACAGTGTATATAAATGTATATGCATATATATCCAGATATATATTTAAATATAATCATATGTATGTACCTTAACTTAGATACATCTTTCTATGACCACTTTTTGTAGATTCATCTGTTTGTTACCTAATCATGATGAATAAAATGTGGCTAAATTGTTCTTAAGTTTTCTATTTAAAATCTTTAAAAAATAATTATTAATTTTGTGTTATAGAATGCTTAAGTATAAAGACTCTGGACATAAAACCGCTATTCCATAGAAAATACATACCTATCTTAAATACAAAACTTTAAGATTTTAATATCTTCCCATAAATACCTAAGCAGTTTATGAAATCATACTTGATAACAATATGAGTTTAAGAACATGATATTTCCTTAAATCAGTTACAATGCTGTAACCATCTATTTAAATAAATAAAACCAAAATATTCTCTTTTCATCCATACTGAGTTCTATTCTCAGGGTCACAAAACTGACAAATTGACTTTGAGAACTGTGTTGAACAAGCTAGTGGACAATTACAACTTAAAGAGGACAATTGATTCTGTTTGGATGAAAATGATAGTTCTACCAGTCATTCTGTACAAATAGTAAAAGAATGTTTGTGAGAATAAAAATATTAACTACAACTTGATATAGGCTATTCTTTAAATTTCCAGTAGTCAATTCAATATAACCAGCTATTGAAAGCTGTGTTCATGTTATGTCTCAACTGCTATAAAACATTTTAAAATTTCACAAGTGTATTTTACTGAAATAAAATATTATATTAGAGAAAAAATAAAAAAAACCCCAATGTGTTGATATTGTCTAAGGCAGTTGATGTTTTAAGGGCAGGTGGTAGGTAACTCTCTAAATAAAAGGAGAAAATTCTACTATTTCATATACATTGCAAATCCAGGTTTAATCAACTTTCACAAAACCACTTTACCTTGTGTATTAACGTATGAATATGTACATTATACATGAAAGTAAGTTTATTATTTAGATTAACATAAAAAAGAAAAAATAAGAATTGTGATATAGGTTTAAATGCTTGCAGGTTTCTAATAATAGCTTGAAGATAAACCATGAAAATAATCTGCTAGGATGTATTCAAAATTCTGATTGATATTTAGGTTGAAATGATAATTATGAAATAGTTTAGCACTCTCCCACTCAGTTGTGTCAAGATTAATTGCACTCCAAAGTTGAGCATTGTTTCCAGCCACTCCGCCTGTTGGCATTTATTCAGAATGGTGGTAAGCTGATGGCTGACTATTAGCACATCTAAAAAACATGAAAACTCAAACACTCCAAATGCAACATTAATGTATGTGGTATATGTATAATTTTCTGTCATTTGGCACATAAGCTTAAAATGTTTGTATGATTATCTCAGTTTCAACTAAATTTAGGACTTAGTTTGACCCACGAATTATCCAACATTCTTATAGTCAATGATCTCTACTCCCATTCCACCAACTCTCTGAGTCTCTTTGGTCTGTGGCACTCTCCTTTTTGTTCATTAAAGCCCTCACGGAGAGAGACATGCATAAACATCCTATCATCCCACCCTTCTCAAAGCCTTTCTAGAGATCCTTCCAGTTGGCATCAGGAGACTCTGGCTATCATGGACTCTACCCATTCTTACTATTACTGGTTTGTTTGAACAGTAGATATTTCTTTCATTCTTTGGTTAGCGTCCATTCATTAGCTCATTTTTCATTTATCAGATTGAGGAGCAAATTTGGTTTTCTTCCTCAGATTTGTTCATTATCTGAGCCTTATATATAAGTTCTTGCATCTGAAACACATTTTCTTCTCTGGCATTCTCCAAGTCAACACCTACACTTCCATCTGCATATATACTGGACAAAACTTTAAATGAGGTACAATCTGTTTTCCGCATTCTGTCCTGAGAAAATGGCAACCTCTACCTTAAGTATAGGTAATTTTTTTTTTTTGCAATCTTTTGTATCTGTTAAATAGATCTGAACCTAAGTTCTACAAATTCTCAAATTTTTCAACATTTATTTCTCCCATGAAGGAGGCAAATTTAACTTTTCATAACGCATTTTCCTATGTCTAAATAAATTAAAAGAATATCATCTCTGACAGTCCTTGAAATTCCTGTGATGAGTAGAGGAAATTTTATGAAATTCACTGGTGTAGAGCTGAACACCTGCTTTAAAAAGGAGTGGGAGTTAAACAATTGGAACAAATGAACTCAGGGAGGGGAACATCACACACTGAGGCCTGTCAGGAGGTGAGAGGAAGGGGAGGGAGAGCATTAGGACAAATACCTAATGCATGTGGGGCTTAAAAACTAGATGACGGGTTGATAGGTGCAGCAAACCACCATGGCATGGTACATGTATATCTATGTGACAAACCTGCACATTCTGCACATGTATCCCAGAACTTAAACTAAAATAAAAAATAAAAATAAAAAAGGGGATTTAGTTTACTTCATACTAACATATGTTCTTTGTACACCACTTTGCCTTAATTTCTCTGATATCTGTAGGAAAACATATGATAACAACCTGTAGTAATAGCATTTTGACATTGCAGCTTCCATGGACCTGCATGCACAAGAGACTATGACTTGCTTTTATATCTTATATTATTGCCTTTTCTACATGAATGGTACAAGTTTTTTGAAAATTTAACTTAAAAGTGCTCACTTTTCACAGACTGTTAAAATGTTAAGAAATCCATTTGTTGACATGAGAGAGATATATAAGCTTCTGTTCCATTTGTGGTAATTCACTGACCTATAGGCTTATATTGTGTGCACTTTTCTATATGACTACTTTACCTCCATTAAAAAAATAAGAAAAAAAATACTATTTTCAGCTATTATGTAGTCGTTTATATCAGCCTAACAATGCTACACATCTACCAAGAACAATTAGAAAACCTGGGTAAAATACAACAAAACATATTTTTGGAGGCATTATGGAGCTACTAAGGCAGCCCAAAATTCAGCAGTCAAGCTTCAGGAGAGAACAGAATCTCACTGAAATGACACTAAAATTAGCCATCCACTTTTACCCTTGGATTATTCGGTGATTTTTAGAATGGATTGAATGGCTAACTAGTCATCAGAGTTGCAAATCACACTGCAGTAATACGCAAAAATTGGAGTTCAGGGATCTTAGGGCTTAGATCCTTATTGGAGGAGCCAAGCTTCCTGAAAACAGGGAGGCACAGAGAAGGGAGCCCAATACCTGGAAGTTTCCCCATCACAGAAGTTACTCTTCAGGCAAAAGGTTAAGAAGTCAAACAAATTGTTAGGGAAACATAGAATACATAAATATATTTCCTAGCTCTGTCTTCCTAGAAACAATGATAGCCTAACAGCACAAGGCATACCTAGTACTCAAAGTTTGATTTTAAATACCGGTCTCCAATAAAAGGAACGATGAATGCTTAGAGAAATGGCTGGTTTTAGGGCTTGAAGAGGAAAAGTACAATACAAGCCTGGAACAACTTGTGATAACACAAAACCCGGAAGTAAGACCAAAAACAAACAAAAAATTAACAAGCGAAGAAAGCATGTCAAAAAGGCACAGTATCCAATAATCCACTGGAAGGACTTCCCAATGTCCAAAGCTGAGACAGTTTGGGTAACAAAATAAATATTGGTAGTATTAGACTATAACCTGTAAAATAAGATCAACCCACATGAGTCCATTCTGATATAAGTGAATAATTAAATGGGGAAAAAGGATTTTACTTACATTAGCAAAAATGAGGGAGCTATAAAGTCATCATTAAACAAACACCAAAATAATAGTTGTTGCAGGTAACATCAATGGATACTAAAATTAGTGGACGAAAAAAGTATGATGAAAAACAGGCTATTTCATGGTCTCAAAGTATTTCTCATGTGTTACTTTGCTGTGAAGAAACCTGGCAGATGCCACCTTAGTCATGGGATCAAAGTTAATATTTCAGCAATAGGACATATCAACAATATAATATGATTCACTGGAAAGGTATATTCTCCTTGCTGTGGTATTCTTGCCAAATGTTTAGAACCTCAATCTTACCATGAGAAAGCATCAGGCAAACCCAAACAGGGAAGCATTTAATAACCAAGTAGTATTCTCCAAACATACCAAGGACATGAAAAACAACAGAAGACTGGATGCCTGTCAAATATTAGAGGAGAGCAAGGAGACACCCACATGCAATGGTCCTGGATTGAAAAAGAACAACAAATGGACATTATTAGGAAAGTGGTAAAATGCAAATAAGGTGTATAGATTATTTTATATCAATACTAATTGCATAATTGTAATAATCACACTATAGTTATGTAAGATGTTAGCATTAGGGGAAGCTTGGTGATATATACAGGAGACCTCTCTGTACTATTTTTGCAAATTATCTATTAAAATTTTATAAATAAAAATTACACTTTCAAAATAAAAATTTTAAAATAACCTCCCACAGGGTGTATAGTGATGCAGTGTATTCATGAGTTTTTTGATGCTTATGTTTAGAAATACTTTATACTCGAGTGTTCTAAACCAACGATCAGCGAACTGCTTTGTGTAAAGGGCAGTTAATAAATATTTTAGGCTTTGAGGCCCATAAGTTCTCTGTCTCAAATATTCCAGAGTGCTGTTGCAATATGAGAACAGTTATAGAAAGTATGTAAACAAATGGATATGGTCGTGTTCCAATTAAACCGTATTTACCAAACAGGTAGTAAGCTGGATTTGGCCCAAGGGCCAGAGTTTGCCAACTTGTTTTCTAGACTAAGGTCAAAACATATCATCTGGGTAAAGTTTATCTGAGTTGTCCCAAAGTAGTATGAACATTTCTTCTCCTATACCCAAGGTCACCAATTAACAGGGAGCCAGTATTATTGATTTTTAAATATAAAAGAGAAAATATAATTCATGCCTTAATATGGGTAACTAACGAGCTTTCTAATCTTTCCAACTGGTTTGCTAGCTTCCTGCTTTATATGATGCTATTTAATACTCTGTTTTCCTTATTTAAATTACACTGTTTAACAGTGTCATCCCCTATGTTCTTCCACAGTAATATTAAATAATACAGAAGACATAAATTGGGTTTTGGTTGTTTATCCTAGGATGAGTATAAAATATGACACTTTTAATCATATTTTAATATTGTAATAACAAAAACAATTTGGTTTGTGTTGTTTTTCCTTCCAGGAAAATGAAAGAAAAAAAGTATATCAATTACTTACAAGAGAGAATTTATTTAGGGTTTCTAAAGATATAATAAGAATATCTAATTTTTATTTCATTAACTGCTTTGAATAATGGTTCACAATATCTGAGAAGACTCATGTGTGTACTATACAGGTGTAAATCTATTTAAAGTCATTCAGACAGTACTAGAGAGCATATAACATATGTAAGACTCCCAAAAACAAACCCTGAGAACAGTATTTGAGTTTGTAGGGAAGGTGAAAGGAACACCTGTAAGGAGGTGGGAGGAGTAAGACAAGAAAGGGCAGGTGGTGGGTAAAGGGTGTCTTGACAAGCCAGCTGGCCCTATGGGTGAACAGCACTTAAACCCTCTGGGATTCTAGGAGAGTCAGCAGTCATTAGTTGAAGGCTGCTCTGGAGGATATTAATTCCTCAGCACCTCTGGCCTGCTGTGCACACAGGAAACCAGGCTCTGACAGCAGATAAAGCCCTCAGGCAAAGAAATGTAAGCACTGGCTACAAGGAGTCAGGCCAGGGTATGCCGAAGGGAAGACTAGGAGGTGGCTTAGGTGGGGCCTTGACAGCACCTACTACAGTATATTTAACTGATGAGCCCACACCTGCTTCTGATGCCTAGAAAAAGGTCCTTTTTTTGTTTTTAAGACAGAATCTTGTACCATCACACAGCACAGGCTGGAGTGTAGTGGAGCAATCTCAGCTCGCTGCAACCACTACCTCCCAGGTTCAAGCCATTCTCATGCCTCAGCCTCCCGAGTAGCTAAGATTACAGGTGTGCACCACAATGCCCAGCTAATTTTTGTATTTTTAGTAGAGACAGATTTTCGCCATGTTGGCAAGGCTGGTCCCAAACTCCTGGCCCCAAGTGATCCACCCACCTTGTTCTCCCAGAGTGCTGGGATTACAGGTGTGAGCCATTGTGCCCAGTCAATGCTTAAAAAAATTCTAATGCTATTTTTCTTACTTTTCTGTAGCAGAGTAAAAAGCAAGTTTGTTTAACAGAATATTTTAATTTTCTTTTTTTTTTTAAGTTCTGCAAAAGCTGATAACATAACAGCAATGTATTTCCCATTTGACATGAAGTTGCTTCACCACTTGCAGCTTATCTCCAAAGCTTCATTCATCTTTCTTCTCTTGGTAAAGAATGTTGTTGTTGGGGAAGGACTGTCCAAGTAAATGGTGAAGCTATGCATTCAGGTTAGCAACATGCTGCAGAGGCCCTCTGAGGGGTCCAGCAAACAGCACGTTCTGTGAGCATCTGGTGTTGGCAGAGTTGGGGGTCATTGTCTCCAGGCTGGGCTCTGAACCTGAACTCATGAGCCCTGCCTTCTCAAGCTCATCAGGATTTGCTTTGCTAGTTATCTGGGAGATTACAGTTTGCTTTGGATGTTGTAAAATATCTTTAGAACGCATTGGTTTCTTTAAGTCCAATTTATTTCTTCAGCATATTTTATCCGAGACTACACCAGGGAGAAACGTGAATTAAAAGCTACTCAATTTGTGTCATTAGCCTGAAATAATAGAAGAAACAACCTCTTCTTTGTTTGGGAAAATAAGTTACTTGTTTGACTACTAAAGGTGGGATTTCCAGATGTGTAACTTAGTTTAGATAGGTTTAAATAAAAGGTACACTTTCCTCTGAAATAAAGTAAAAGAGGCTGCGTAGTGGTGCTCTGTTCACCCCTCTAGAGATGGGAAAGCAGAAGATAAAGGGAAGGGAAACATAAGGGTCTAGGGAGCTAAGAAAACCAGTAACTTATAAGAAGGCTGCATGCTACTGAAGGACTTATCAACTGAATTCCTATGGTGGGCACTGGTCAGTGAATTTACAGGAATCACAATATGTGACCTTAAATTGAAAAATCATTCTACTCTGTAATGCAACTATTCAAAATTCTTTCAACTAAAGTCCGGTAAAAACAAAAGCTGGTTAGTGGAATCTGGGACAGGGAAAGAAGAGAAAGTAATCATGATTATATAAGAGACCAGCAGCACAGCACACAATATTTAGTAACCAGAATGTCTAACTACATTGTGGATTCTAATCAACTTCCTCTCAATAAGACATTCTGCTGCAGGGACATCCACCCTACTTTGTGGGGTTTGCAAGCTTCTAAGAAACAAACCACTTAATAAGAGTGTCAAACATTGAGTAAGGCAACTGACCGAGACTCCCTCTCTCTCTCTCTCTTTTTTTTTTTTTTTTGGTCAATGTTGTTAAAATAAAGAAGTTTGGAAGGAATGGAAGTCTTCTCTTTATTACTTCTTCACAGCAGGTAAACAGCCTCCAAAAAGTGCTTTGAGGCAATTAAGCAGGCAAAGGTTTTTATAAGGTTTTGAGGACGGAATCCCTGTGACAGTCCCAGGTAGCCAAGTAGTAGAGACAATGAGTATAAGACCCAGAGCAAATTCCAAATTCCCAAACATTCTGGACTGAACATTTCCAAATGGGATAGGGTAACCATGAGAAAATAAAAGATAAGAAAAAGTATTCCTTGTCACTTCTCTGATAAATGTATGAATAGTTATTTCTCAGTAACTTGGCATTAATTTAGGGCCAAGTAGAATACTCCAGCTGAGAGACCTAAGTAAAACTTTTTGAGATCCCAGGGAATCAAGATAGTCCAGGAACATATAATCTCTCAATGGCAAGAAAGAGAATAAATATGCATAAACTGTTCATCCCAGACTAAGAAACATAATGATTAAATACAATGTGCAAATTTTAATTGGAAATAAAAGAATCCAACTAAAAGAGATATTTGGGGGGCAATTACGGTGACTTTTTAAAAATTTATTTTAAAAAACTTTTTAAAAAAATAAAAATTTATTTTTAAATGGACAAATTAAAGATTGTACATATCATGCACAATATGATGTTTTAAAATATGTATACATTGTGGAGTGGCTCAATACAGCTAGTTAATGTATGTGTTACCTTGCATAGTTTTTCATTTTTTGTGGTGTGAACACTTAGATTCTACTTTTTCTCCCAGCAAATTTCCAAGAATGCAATGCATTGTTAAGAACTATAGTTATGTTATACAACAGCTCTCTTGAATTTACCTCCTATCTAATTGAAATTTTGTCTCCTTTGACTAACATCTCCTTACCTTCATCCCACCCCCAAACCCTGAGAACCACCATCCTACTCTTGTTACTGGAAAGGGGTACTGATCCAGACCGGAAAGGGGTACTGATCCAGACCTCAGGAGAGGGTTCTTGGACTTTGCACAAGAAAGAATTCGAGGCAAATCCATAGAGTGAAGGCAAATTTAATAGGAAAGTAAAGGAACAAAGAATGGTTATTCCATTGGCACAGCCTCCCTGAGGGCTGCTGGTTGCCCATTTTGATGGTTATTTCTTGATTATATGCTAAACAAAGGGTGGATTAGTTATGCCTTCCCTTTTTAGACCATATAGGTAACTTCCTGACATTGCCACGGCATTTGTAAACTGTTATGGCACTTGTGGGACTGTAGCAGTGAGGATGACCAGAAGTCACTCTCATCGCTATCTTGGTTTTCGTGGGTTTTAGCTGGTTTCTTTACTACAACCTGTTTCATCAGCAAGGTCTTTATGAGCTGTACCTTGTGTCGATCTCCTAGTTTATCCTACTATTTAGAATGCCTACCCATCTGGGAATGCAGCCCAGTAGGTCTCAGACTTATTTTACCCAGCCCCTACTCAAGATGGAGTTGTTCTGATTCAAACGCCTGTGACACTCTGTACTTCTATGAGTTCAGGTGTTTTAGATTCCACATATTAATGAGATAATGTAGTATGTGTCTTTCTGTGCCTGGCTTAATTTGCTTAAGATAATGTCCTCCAGGTTAGGTCTATCCATGCTATTGCACTATACACTTATTGGATGGCCAAAATCCAAAACACTAATAACACCAAGTCCTGGCAAGGATGTGGAACGACAAGAACTCTCATTCACTGCTGGCGGGAATGCAAAATGATACAGTCACTTAGAAGACAGTTCGGTTTTTTTTTTTTTTTTACAAAACCAAATATATTTTTATCATATGACTCCACAATCATGCTTTTTGGTATTTACCCAAATGAGTTGAAACAAAACCTGAAAACAGATGTTTACAGCAGCTATATTTATAATTGCCAACATTTGAAAGTAACCAAGATGTCCTTTGCTAGGTGAATGGATAAATATACTATATTACCTCCAGACAGTGGAATATTATTCAGCACTAAAAAGTAAGTTATCAAGTCACAAAAAGACATGGAGGAAACTAAAGTAAAAAACACAATCTGATAAAAATACACACTACATGATTCCAACTATATGACATTGGAAAAGACAAAACTATGTATACAATAAAAGGATCAGTGGTTGCCAGGGATTAGTGGGGAAGGAGAGAGAGATGAATAGGCCAAGCACAGGGAATGTTTAGGACAGTAAACTTGTACCGCATGATACTATAATGGTGGATAAACATCATTATAGTTTTGTCAAAATTCATAGAATATACAACACCAAGAGTGAAACCTATGTAAACTATGGACTGGGTGATATTGACTTGTCAATGTAGTTTCATCAGTTGTAACAAATGTATCAATCTTGCATAGGATATGGATAGTGGGGAAGACTGTGCATGTGTGAGCACAGGGAGTATATGGGAACTCACTATTTTCCACTCAATTTTGCTGTGAACATAAAACTTCTTTAAAAATAAACTATCTAAAACAAAACAAAACAAAATATGGCTAACATCACACTTAATCATAAAACTGAATGCTTTTTCCCTAAGATGGGGAACAAGGCAAGGATCTCTTCTCACTACTATTGTTCACTATCATACTGCAAATCCAAGGTAGAACAATAAGACAAGAAAAGGAAATAAAAGGCATACCGATTTACAACTTCCTTTGTTTGCAAATTAAACGATTGTGCATGTAGAAAATCCTAAAGAATTGATAAAAACAACAACAGCAAACGAAAAAACAAACTCCTGGAGATGCTAAGTGATTAGAGCAGGTTTGCAGCATACAATCTCACTACATGAAAGTCTATATAAAATCTTACTATATAAGACATAATTTACTATATAAAAGATAAGTACATGAAATGTCAATGTTGTCAAGGCCTCAGTGGTTTTACTTTGCTAATGTTTAGGTTCTGTATACCAGTAAAAACTCTTGGGACTAGAAATGAAAAACATAATTTTTTTACACTAGCACAAAAAAGTAATGCTTAGATACAAATGTAACAAAAGTATACAAGATCTATATGAGGAAAAATAAAAATTTTTGATGAAAGAAAGAATATCTAATTAAATGAAGAGATATTCTATTTTAATGCATAGAAATAGTCAACATTAAGATGTTCGTTCTCCCTAATTTGATCTACAGATTCAATGCAATTCCAATAAAAATTCCAGCAAATTATTTTGTGGATATCAAAACCTGAAGATAATGTTTATATGAAAAGATAAAAGACACGTAATAGCCAACACAATACCGAATAAAAGCAACCAGTTGAAAGAGAGACACTCAAAAAAGATTTATGCTATAAATCCTACAATAACCACTAAAAATTTAAAAAGACATATAACTAATAACCATTGGTGGAGTTTTAAAAACAGCCCACAACCCTTAATTAAGAAAAGAGAAGCAAAAAGGTATAGGAGATAGAACACATGGAGCAAATAGAAAATACTAGTAAGATGGTCATTTTAAAGTCAACCATGTGGATAATCACACGAAATGTCAATGTTCTCAAGGTCTCAATTGAAAATAAGAGACTGTGATGCTGGAATAAACAGATGTGACAATTTTAAGTTGAAAGTTTAAAAAGGAAAGGGTAAGAAAATTATAAAAGAGTCAATTCATCAAGAAAATATCACTTTCCTATGTGTATTCACCTTCAATAAAAATAATAAAATGTAAGGAGGAATTAAATCTATATACAACTAGACGTCAAGACTTCAATTTTCTCTCAGTAATTTATTCTATAAATGGATAGAATGTCAACAAGAATAAAGACCAAAAAACCGTGCAATCAATTTGATGTTCTTGACAATAGAGGTGTCCTCCATGCCAAAAAGAACATACATAGGTAGCAAATATGCATATGAAAAGATTGTCACTATCATTAGTCATTAGAAAAATGCAAATTAAACCATAATGAAGAACTGCTACACACTTACTAGAATAACTAAAAATAAAAACTGACAATATTAAGTGTTGCTGAAGATGTGAAGCAAGAGGAATTCTCAGAGATTGCTAGTAGTAATGAAAGTAGAGCAATCACTTTAGCAAACAGTTGCACAGGTTTTTTCTGTTTTGTTTGTTTCTGTTTGTTTGTTTGTTTTGGGACGGGGTCTTACTCTGTAGCCCAAGCTGGAGTGCGATGCCACTATCAGGGCTCACTGCAGCCTCTACTTCCTGGGCTCAAGTTGTCCTCCCACCTCAGCCCCCCAAGTAGTTGGGTTTACAGGTGCATGCCACCATTCCCAGCCAATTCTTTTGAATTTTAGTAGAGACAAGGTCTCACTGTGTTGTCCAGGCTGGTCTCAAACTCCTGAGCTCAAGTGATCCTCCAATTTCCGCCTCCCAAAGTGTTGGGATTATAGGCATGATCCACTGCACCCAACTCTTCCATTTAAAAATATCAAACATGATATATTAGTCAATTTTCACACTGCTATTAAGAACTTCCCGGAGACTGAGTTTATAAGTACAGAAAAGAGGTTTAAGTGACTCACAGTTCCACACAGCTGAGGAGACCTCAGGAAACTTACAATCATGGCTGAAGGCAAAGGGGAAGCAAGCACCTTCTTCACAAGACATCATGAGAGAGAAGCAAGCAAGAGCAGGGAAAACTGACTAACAAAACCATCAGATCTCATGACAACTCACTCACTATCATAATAACTGCATGAGGGAAACTGCCTCAATGATCCAATCACCTCCCTCCCTTGACACCTGAGGATTACAATTTGAAATGAGATTTGGGTGGGTACACAGAGCCAAACCATATCATATGATTTAGCAGTCCTACCTCTAGATATCTACCTAAGTCAAATGAAAATGTATGTCCACAACAAGCATGTATGGAAAAGTTTATAGCAGTTTCATTTATAACAGTCCCTAACTGAAAATAAACATCCAGTTTTGACTGGACAAATAAATTGTGAGATGTTAATACTATTCAACAATAAAAATAGCATACCACAGATACATGTAGCAATATGAATAAATCTGTTAAGAATTATCATAAGTGAAAGAAGCCAGACACAAAAGGCTGCATATCATCTAATTCTGTTTCTATAACATTTTAGAAAAGTCAAATGATAAAAAACACAAAAGAGTAGAAATGGATACCAGAGCCCGAAAATTGAGGGAAGGGGATTGACTACAAGAGGCACAAGGAAAATTCTGCGATAATGGAAATATTCTATTTCTCATTTGTAATTGTGGTTACATGGTTGTATATAATTGCTAAAATGGATAGAAACGTACATTTAAAGGGTGAATTGTACAGTGGTGAATTATATCTCAACAAATCTAAATTTAAGATGTTACTGAAGAAAAATTCTATAAAGAAAGGTATCCTTTGCTGAAATGTCACTATAGGGTTTAAGGGACGACCCATGGTGACCTAGCTGGAGTAGTATGTTTGCCCTTCTACAGAGCAGTTAGATACACACCTCGAGGGATGAAGTAGAGTCCACCATGTGGGTTTCACTGACTGACTTAAATAGTTTGAAATGCCTTGCTTAAGCCAGAACACATAATAGTTTCTCACTATTCCTTTTATCATTTATTTTAACAAGATTTTCTGTTTTCTCCAGAGTACCTTCCTACTGTCTTAAAAATTTGCTAGTATATCCAAATGAAGTTCAAATCTGACTTGGCAATGTCTTTGTTTATAGACAAAGACATTTTCTACTTCATTTGGTTTTACATACACACACTTTGTGTATATGTAACACACTTGGTATATGTAAAACTAAATGAAATAGAAATCATTTTCTATTTCTATGAAAATTTCAAAGTAAACAGGAGACCATGGATTTTTGTGTGCCATTTAGCCAAAATTCGAATAAATAAAATATTATTTAAAGGGTTGATAAGCGGAGAGAATTAGCTTCTGTAAAGTACCTACTTGGTTTCTATCAAAAGAATTTGACTTCTCATTTAAAAATGAGAATATTAATACACTCCTTGCAGTGTTCTCTTATAAGAATATTAACTGATATTATATATGTAAATTATCTCAGGCTCAGACAAATTGAGCAATTTTCTTAAATTTATCCTGAATAAATGACAGATGAGGGACCTTTTTCTAATCATTAGTAGACCTTATTAGCTATATGTGGGAAAGTGTTGGATAGCATGACTCTTAGAACTAAATTTTGTAGGTTTAATAGCATGTTACCTTGCTGTGACTTCACAAAATAAAATAAACAATCCTTTTACAATTTTCCTAATATAAAACACACACACAGACTTTCCTTGCATTTATTTAATTGTTCCACTAGATGGCATTATGAGTCCACAGGGTGTCAAATCCTCTTCTAAGAGTTCTAAAACATTGACATCTTTTATCTATGGCGAGTTAAGTAAACTTAGGCCTTAACTACATTTGTTTCCATATGTGTTGATACTTTTTTTTTTACCATTCTCAAGTAAAATATTACTGAAAAAATGCAACATGTTGTTTTAACCACATTACCTTGGGTGTGGCATGGTGAGACTCCACAGGGATCCAGAAAGAGAAACCAGTTTTACAGTTGTGTCACACCCAGCTTCCTGGGAGAGCACAGACAGCCACCCCAGGCCACTCCGGAGAGGTACTGGGGTTGGCCCCAAGGCAGGGGCAGGAAGGGGCTGTGGGCAAGAGTGTTATTATAGTTTCTGCCAGAGGCAAGGGCAAGGCAGGACAGGCAGGTTGGAGGTTGGCTAATTTAAATACGTTCAGTGTGCTGGGGCATAGGGCCTGTCCCCTGACATCTGGTGCCTGGCCCTGAGAAGTCAAGGGAGGTGGTTGAGGGTGTGACCTTGGTCGGCTGCTAAAGAAAGGAATTGACTAGCTTCTAGCCAGGACCTCAAAACTGAGTTAAGACCACACAAAACAACCAAACAACAAAAGACAAAAGAACAATAACAAAAACCCTATATTGTGTAGGTATTATTTATGTTTTGTGGAAAGACTGTTCATATTTCATACAAATGAAGGTCACTCAGAGCTTTCTATCTTGTTGGAAACTGAGTCTCTTTCCATTCATCCCTAAATATTCATGAAGGAATTGTGACAGAGACTACAAAGCCACTTTTGTCAAGCAGTATTTTGGGACTGAGAAGGGTAAGTCTGGGTAGTTTCTGTTCCTAGGTGTTGGATTTGTACCTATTGAGTGTGGACCATTTTCCTCTGTGTCTTATCTTCCTTGTGAAGAAAATTAAAAGGTTGAACTACATAGTGAAGATTTGCTCCTTTAAGTCATGATATTTGATTCAGGTAACTTTAAAGAAGAGCCTGGACAAATGGCGGGCAAATACATCCATCATGGCATAGTTAGCAGAAATGATTTGATTATGTAATATATCATAAAAAGCAAATACTGCGGATCCTGATAGTGAAATGATTAAAAAGTCATAGGGCAAAGGGACAGAAAAATTCAAATGAAAAGATAAGAAGTTCAGGGAGAGAGGAAAACATATATTAAAACTTGAAATCTGAAGCCCTAGAAGCAGTAGCCAAAGTCTATATCAATATCCCCAGGCCTTCCAAAATCAGAAAGGGACCCTATTCCCATGCAGAAGTAAATCCTCTGGTAAACAGTTCTAGTCTTGAGAGCTCTCCATTTGGGAGGTCCTGAAGTGGGGCATTCACACTTTTTCCACCCATGAATTTGGCCGAGCAAGATCTCAGTGATGATGACCAAAGAAGCTGTTTCCACAGCAGCCCTCAGGAATACCACTGGTGGATTTGTCTGCGGCAAGGAGAGAGGCATATCAACCAGACAGACTAATTGGTGAATCCAATATGAATAGAAAAGGAAGGCTAGAAAGAGTATTTTAGAGATAATATTATACTGGGAGATACCAGGGAAACCGGGGAAGCATTATCACAACTTACAAATAGAAAGGTGTTACAGAAGCAGCAAGATAAGCCCAAGTAGAATAAATTGCTTGACCAGGTTCAGGAGTTAACTAAAGGCATGAGGAAATATATTACAAAATGCAAAATGCTAAGCTTTACTACCATTGTTACTATAACATTCATTTTCCTTCCTTTTTTGTTGTTTTCGACAAAAATGAAATCAAAATTTACTTTTCTCTAAATTAACTTTCCACGTTTAACAAGTAGAATAATTCATTTGGCAATAAATTGAGACTTGTATTTTTTGTATTTCAACATTTATTTACAGAACTCCTAAGCTCTCAAATTATGCTGACAGTTTTGAAACTCTCATTTTGTTAACACCTCTCTTAGTTTTTCTATTGAATCTAAAGTCCACTTTTCCCTTAGTCTCTACCCTTATTTACCTCTAGTAAAATTATTATAGTGTATTATAAATACATGTTTCTGTGACTAAGCTCTCCACTAGGTTGTCAACGCCTAATATACTGTTTTCTTTATCACTTTTGTTCCCAAGGCCTGGGCACATTCTTTGGCATACACCGGGTAATTAACATACGTTAAATGAATGAATGAAAATTCATATTTTGATATTCCAGGTGAAGAAATGGGAACTGGATAAAATATTTACATAGACTTAGCATTGTGAAAAATATGACCCTGGTCATTACAATACCCTGTCCCAGAGTTTTATTTTTAAATAAACTGATTTTTATTAGGAAAAAGAATGACCAGGAAAGAATAGCCAATAAGAAGTAGTTTAAAATATCAAAAAGTAGAGTTTTCTTTAACAGAACAGTGAAATCATTACACTGGGATTAGAGTAGAATTAATTGTCTTGTGAAACATAAACATAAGAGAAATTTTACTGGAGTGCACAAATCTCCCAGGAGTAAAAGACATGCAAAGAACACATAGAGAAGAATTCATTGACAGCTTATTTTTATACACTTACTTTTAATTGTAGATTTCTATTTTATTTCTAATATTTTCTCATCTTCACTTTTTAGTTATGTTTCACAATTTAAAGATTAAAAATATAAAGTCATCTATTACATAAAATAGGTTACTATTATTGCATTTATATATTTTGCTTCTGGTGGAGATTTTTATTTTACATTTTTTATTTAGTTATCTTCAATTAATAATGAATGAATGGCTTCAAGGAGATTAGGGATGGATGTTCCAGAGGTTGTACACGTATTACAGATAGACAGCCCAGGTCCTTCCCCTCTACATCTTATTCTAAGGAGAGATAGAACACACTATTCTGAAAATAAACAATTGAGTTCACGATTGGGAACTCATTGGCAAAGAAGAAACAGCATGAGGCTAGTGATTGATAGGAAGAGAAAAAGGCTGGTTTATCAATGAGCATATTTTAAATAATAAATGACATTTCAAGGGTATTTGTCACTCCAAGAAAGAGTAAGATGGATTGTTTGTATTTCTAATTGATATCATAAATTCCTTGGATTTCTTATAGCACTTGTGATAACATTTTATTCTTCGTTGAGTATATGTCAAATGTCTGTTTTTCTCATTCCTTTAGATTTGGATATTTCTGTGCTAGCGGATCTTTCCTCCACTCTGAGGCCAAGGCCAAGTTATACATGCATCTTTAAAGAACCATAGTTCTATAGTTGCAGAACCATAGTTCTATACTTTTGCAACTTCCACCATAAATGTTCTCTTAAAACACTACCTACAGTGTGAAATTGAGTAGACATGTGATGGACTTAACCCATTTATTTCTCCCCTCAAAAAATCATTAAGTTTTAGTTGCATTGAAAGCTGTACTGACATTAAAGAATGCATTCTATTGCTTTAAATTGCTTCCTTACCTACACATTATCCCGGTACAAAAACACCTCACAGTATTTCACATTTTGAGCTGATATCTCTGAACACAGGGACACACACACACACACACACACACACACACACACCCCTTTATTATTAAGATATAATAGCAATGCAAAATGGAACAAATGTGACTTACAGTTTTGGTTTTGGGGGTTATAATAACTAATGTTTATGATCAGAAATGCTATTGGCAGTTGGGTTTTTGTGTGTTACTCTATTTGGTACTAATTTCCAAACAAAAGTGCTTACTACATTATAATTCATTTTGCCTTATAAAATTATCTTAATTATGCAGAAAATATTAGCACTATGGCTCGCTTTTAATTAGCATACTCCAAGAAGAGAATTTAATCCAAGAAGGGATATAAAGATATTGATTATCTGCCTCCTATGCCACCCGGTCATGTATAACGTAGAGGCTGTTTGCATTAACATAAATTTCTAGCAAGAGCATTGAAATCTGTCACTATTACTGATTTTTGCTTTAAAGCCAATGCTCATTGATTTGAGCAGAAAAAAATATTGGGATGGATTTTGCACTTGCTTGCTATGAGTTGTAGTCAATATCTGACCTATTGAATAGACATGCAAAATATTGCACTTAATGCATACCCATCAAAGTACATGCAAGAAGATACAGTGGATGGGCATATTCGAAGTGGCTTGTAGCCACCTGTCTTTGGTGGTTATTTTCCGATGGATTTCCAGGGAGGCTAAAAAGAAATTGTGCATAGGTGAGGGGGTGTATTGTAGAGTATATTTAGCAAAAGCTGTGGCATATGAGATATTACTGTGGAAGTTGATGGAATTTCTTAGAAAATTTCCAGGACACTAAGAGAATTAGAGTATAAGGGACTCTGGATTTCCACACATAACAATAGAAGTAATGACAGGATGGGCGGAGCAAGATGGCCGAATAGGAACAGCTCCAGTCTCCAGCTCCCAGCGCCAGCGACACAGAAGACCGGTGATTTCTGCATTTTCAACTGAGGTACAGGGTTCATCTCACTGGGGAGTGCCGGACAATTGGTACTGGTCAGCTGTTGCAGCCCGACCAGTGAGAGCTGAAGCAGGGTGAGGCATCGCCTCACCTGGGAAGCACAAGGGGGAAGGGAATCCCTTTTCCTAGCCAGGGGAACTGAGACACACAACACCTGGAAAATTGGGTAACTCCCACCCCAATACTGCGCTTTAAGCAAACGGGCACACCAGGAGATTATATCCTACACCTGGCCGGGAGGGTCCCACGCCCATGGAGCCTTCCTCATTGCTAGCACAGCAGTCTGTGATATAACCGCAAGGCAGCAGCGATGCTGGGGGAGGGGCGCCCGCCATTGCTGAGGCTTAAGTACATAAACAAAGCCTTGGGAAGATCGAACTGGGTGGAGCTCACAGCAGTTCAAGGAGGCCTGCCAGTCTCTGCAGACTCCACCTCTGGGGACAGGGCACAGCTAAACAACAACAACAACAAAAAGAAGCAGAAACCTCTGCAGACACAAGCACTCTGTCTGACAGCTTTGAAGAGAGCGGTGGATATCCCAACATGGAGGTTGAGATCTGAGAATGGACAGACTGCCTGCTCAAGTGGGTCCCTGACCCCTGAGTAGCCTAACTGGGAGACATCCTCCACTAGGGGCAGACCGACACCCCACACCTCACACGGTGGAGTACACCCCTCAGAGGAAGCTTCCAAAGCAAGAATCAGACAGGTACACTCGCTGTTCAGCAGTATTCTATCTTCTGCAGCCTCTGCTGCTGACACCCAGGCAAACAGGGTCTGGAGTGGACCTCAAGCAATCTCCAGCAGACCTACAGCTGAGGGTCCTGACTGTTAGAAGGAAAACTAACAAAGAGGAAGGACACCCACACCAAAACCCCATCAGTACGTCACCATCATCAAAGACCAGAGGCAGATAAAACCACAAAGATGGGAAAAAGCAGGGCAGAAAAGCTGGAAATTCAAAAAATAAGAGCGCATCTCCCCCTCCAAAGGAACGCAGCTCATCGCCGGCAATGGATCAAAGCTGGACGGAGAATGACTTTGACGAGATGAGAGAAGAAGGCTTCAGTCCATCAAATTTCTCAGAGCTAAAGGAGGAATTACATACCCAGCACAAAGAAAACAAAAATCTTGAAAAAAGAGTGGAAGAATTGATAACCAGAATAATTAATGCAGAGAAGGCCATAAACGAACGGGCAGAGATGAAAACCATGACACGAGAAATACATGACAAATGCACAAGCTTCAGTAACTGACTCAATCAACTGGAAGAAAGAGTATCAGCGATTGAGGATCAAATGAATGAAATGAAGTGAGAAGAGAAATCTAAAGAAAAAAGAAGAAAAAGAAATGAACAAAGCCTGCAAGAAGTATGGGATTATGTAAAAAGACCAAATCTACGTCCGATTGGGGTGCCTGAAAGTGAGGGGGAAAATGGAATCAAGTTGGAAAACACTCTTCAGGATATCATCCAGGAGAACGTCCCCAACCTAGCAGGGCAGGCCAACATTCAAATCCAGGAAATACAGAGAACGCCACAAAGATACTCCTTGAGAAGAGCAACTCCAAGACACATAATTGCCAGATTCACCAAAGTTGAAATGAAGGAAAAAATCTTAAGGGCAGCCAGAGAGAAAGGTCAGGTTACCCACAAAGGGAAGCCCATCAGACTAACAGCAGATCTCTCGGCAGAAACTCTACAAGCCAGAAGAGAGTGGGGCCAATATTCAGCATTCTTAAAGAAAAGAATTTTAAACCCAGAATTTCATATCCAGCCAAACTAAGTTTCATAAGTGAAGGAGAAATAAAATCCTTCACAGACAAGCAAATGCTTAGAGATTTTGTCACCGCCAGGCCTGCCTTACAAGAGGCCCTGAAGGAAGCACTAAACATGGAAAGGAAAAACCGGTACCAGCCATTGCAAAAACATGCCAAAATGTAAAGACCATCGAGGCTAGGAAGAAACTGCATCAACTAACAAGCAAAATAACCAGTTAATATCATAATGGCAGGATCAAGTTCACACATAACAATATTAACCTTAAATGTAAATGGACTAAATGCTCCAATTAAAAGACACAGACTGGCAAACTGGATAAAGAGTCAAGACCCATCAGTCTGCTGTATTCAGGAGACCCATCTCACATGCAGAGACATACATAGGCTCAAAATAAAGAGATGGAGGAAGATCTACCAAGCAAATGGAGAACAAAAAAAAGCGGAGGTTGCAACACTAGTCTCTGATAAAACAGACTTTAAACCATCAAAGATCAAAAGAGACAAAGAAGGCCATTACATAATGGTAAAGGGATCAATTCAACAGGAAGAGCTAACTATCCTAAATATATATGCACCCAATACAGGAGCACCCAGATTCATCAAGCAAGTCCTTAGAGACTTACAAAGAGACTTAGACTCCCATACAATAATAATGGGAGACTTCAACACCCCACTGTCAACATTAGACAGATCAACGAGACAGAAAGTTAACAAGGATATCCAGGAATTGAACTCATCTCTGCAACAAGCAGACCTAATAGACATCTACAGAGCTCTCCACCCCAAATCAACAGAATATACATTCTTCTCAGCACCACATCGCACTTATTCCAAAATTGACCACATAATTGGAAGTAAAGCACTCCTCAGCAAATGTACAAGAACAGAAATTATAACAAACTGTCTCTCAGACCACAGTGCAATCAAACTAGAACTCAGGACTAAGAAACTCAATCAAAACCACTCAACTACATGGAAACTGAATAACCTGCTCCTGAATGACTACTGGGTACACAACGAAATGAAGGCAGAAATAAAGATGTTCTTTGAAACCACTGAGAACAAAGATATAACATACCAGAATCTCTGGGACACATTTAAAGCAGTGTGTAGAGGGAAATTTATAGCACTAAATGCCCACAAGAGAAAGCAGGAAAGATGTAAAATTGACACTCTAACATCATAATTAAAAGAACTAGAGAATCCAGAGCAAACACATTCAAAAGCTAGCAGAAGGCAAGAAATAACTAAGGTCAGAGGAGAACTGAAGGAGATAGAGACACAAAAAACTCTCCAAAAAATCAATGAATCCAGGAGTTGGTTTTTTGAAAAGATCAACAAAATTGATAGACCTGCAAGACTAATAAAGAAGAAAAGAGAGAAGAATCAAATAGATGCAATAAAAAATGATAATGGGGATATCACCACCAACCCCACAGAAATACAAACTACCATCAGAGAATACTATAAACACCTCTATGCAAATAAACTAGAAATTCTAGAAGAAATGGATAATTTCCTGGACACGTACACTCTCCCAAGACTAAACCAGGAAGAAGCTGAATCCCTGAACAGACCAATAGCAGGCTCTGAAATTGAGGCAATAATTAATAATAATTTGAGCCTACCAACCAAAAAAAGTCCAGGACCAGATGGATTCACAGCCGAATTCTACCAGAGGTACAAGGAGGAGCTGGTACCATTCCTTCTGAAACTATTCCAATCAATAGAAAAAGAGGGAATCCTCCCTAACTCATTTTATGAGGCCAACATCATCCTGATACCAAAGCCTGGCAGAGACACAACAAAAAAAGAGAATTTTAGACCAATATCCCTGATGAACATCGATGCAAAAATCCTCAATAAAATACTAGCAAACTGGATCCAGCAGCACATCAAAAAGCTTATCCACCATGATCAAGTTGGCTTCATCCCTGGGATGCAAGGCTGGTTCAACACACGCAAATCAATAAACATAATCCAGCATATAAACAGAACCAAAGACAAAAACCACATGATTATCTCCATAGATGCAGAAAAGGCCTTTGACAAAATTCAACAGCCCTTCATGCTAAAAACTCTCAATAAATTCGGTATTGATGGAACGTATCTCAAAATCATAAGAGCTATTTATGACAAACCCACAGCCAATATCATACTGAATGGGCAAAAACTGGAAAAATTCCCTTTGAAAACTGGCACAAGACAGGGATGACCTCTCTCACCACTCCTATTCAACATAGTGCTGGAAGTTCTGGTTAGGGCAATCAGGCAAGAGAAAGAAATCAAGGGTATTCAGTTAGGAAAAGAAGAAGTCAAATTATCCCTGTTTGCAGATGACATGATTGTATATTTAGAAAACCCCATAGTCTCAGCCCAAAATCTCCTTAAGCTGATAAGAAGCTTCAGCAAAGTCTCAGGATACAAAATAAATGTGCAAAAATCACAAGCATTCTTATACACCAGTAACAGACAAACAGACAGCCAAATCATGAATGAACTTCCATTCACAATTGCTTCAAAGAGAATAAAATACCTAGGAATCCAACTTACAAGGGATGTCAAGGACCTCTTCAAGGAGAACTACAAACCACTGCTCAGTGAAATAAAAGAGGACATAAACAAATGGAAGAACATACCATGCTCATGGATAGGAAGAATCAATATCATGAACATGGCCATACTGCCCAAGATTATTTATAGATTCAATGCCATCCCCATCAAGCTACCAATGAGTTTCTTCACAGAATTGGAAAAAACTGCTTTAAAGTTCATATGGAACCAAAAAAGAGCCCGCATCTCCAAGACAATCCTAAGTCAAAAGAACAAAGCTGGAGGCATCACACTACCTGACTTCAAATTATACTACAAGGCTACAGTAACCAAAACAGCATGGTACTGGTACCAAAACAGAGATATAGACCAATGGAACAGAACAGAGTTCTCAGAAATAATACCACACATCTGCAGCCATCTGATCTTTGATAAACCTCAGAAAA
This sequence comes from Macaca thibetana thibetana, assembly GCF_024542745.1. Lineage (NCBI taxonomy): Eukaryota > Metazoa > Chordata > Mammalia > Primates > Cercopithecidae > Macaca > Macaca thibetana. The sequence goes on along the minus strand of NC_065595.1, from coordinate 19,474,548 downwards.
ACAAGAAATGGGGAAAGGACTCCCTAGTTAATAAATGGTGCTGGGAAAATTGGCTAGCCATAAGCAGAAAGCTGAAACTGGATCCTTTCCTTAATCCTTATACGAAAATTAATTCAAGATGGATTAGAGACTTAAATGTTAGACCTAATAGCATAAAAACCCTAGAAGAAAACCTAGGTAATACCATTCACGACATAGGCATGGGCAAGGACTTCATGTCTGAAACACCAAAAGCAACGGCAACAAAAGCCAAAATTGACAAATGGGATCTCATTAAACTAAAGAGCTTCTGCACAGCAAAAGAAACTACCATCAGAGTAAACAGGCAACCTACAGAATGGGAGAAAACTTTTGCAATTTACTCATCTGACAAAGGGCTAATATCTAGAACCTACAAAGAACTCAAACAAATTTACAAGAAAAAAACAAACAACCCCATCAAAAAGTGGGCAAAGGATATGAACAGACATTTCTCAAAAGAGGATTTCATATAGCCAACAGACACATGACAAACTGCTCATCATCACTGGCCATCAGAGAAATGCAGATCAAAACCACAATGAGATACCATCTCACACCAGTTAGAATGGCGATCATGAAAAAGTCAGGAAACAACAGGTGCTGGAGAGGATGTGGAGAAATAGAAACACTTTTACACTGTTGGTGGGATTGTAAACTAGTTCAACCATTATGGAAAACAGTATGGCGATTCCTCAAGGATCTAGAACTAGAAGTACCATATGACCCAGCCATCCCATTACTGGGTATATACCCAAAGGATTATAAATCATGCTGCTATAAAGACACATGCACATGTATGTTTATTGCGGCACTATTCACAATAGCAAAGACTTGGAATCAACCCAAGTGTCCATCAGTGACACACTGGATTAAGAAAATGTGGCACATATACATCATGGAATACTATGCAGCCATAAAAAAGCATGAGTTTGTGTCCTCTGTAGGGACATGGATGCAGCTGGAACCCATCATTCTCCGCAAACTATCACAAGAACAGAAAACCAAACACCGCATGTTCTCACTCATAGGTGGGAACTGAACAATGAGATCACTTGGACTCGGGAAGAGGAACATCACACACTGGGGCCTATCATGGGGAGGGGGGTACGGGGAGGGATTGCATTGGGAGTTATACCTGATGTAAATGACGAGTTGATGGGTGCTGACGAGTTGATGGGTGCAGCACACCAACATGGCACAAGTATACATATGTAACAAACCTGCACGTTATGCACATGTACCCTAGAACTTAAAGTATAAAAAAAAAAAAAAGGAAGTAATGACAATTATAAGAGGTTCTGAAAATATGACTAAGTTTGAAAATTCAACTGACATAGATCTGAAAGCTTATATTCTATGGCCTTGGAACTAACTCACATTTTTGGTGTGCCATTATTTTGTGTTGTTAATTCTGTAAATATTACAGGCCTTCTCCCAGTTGTCACAACCTGCCTAAAAATCAGGCCCCAAACCTGATTGTATAACCCCCAATGATTCTACACAGGAGAGGAAAGAAAAACACACATTTCATATTCAAGAAAAGCACCTAAAGATGATTCCAGGGCAATGAGCAGACTTCAACTCTTTTGGCTTTATTTACATTGCACATATGATTTTCTTGTTTCTTGAGGGCAACGTTAATTAAGAAGGAAAATTGGCTGAACTTGAGTAAGTCCTTCTCTCCCAAGTTTCATATCACGAATTTGTATGATGGTCTTGATTTAAATCATCTGTAAAGTTCTATTAAGTTATACTATGTTGTATAACCCCTAGTTAATAGTATTAGTAGTTCAATGAATTAGCAGTTCAATGAATTAGGATTTTCAGGCTTATGGTTGCAGACAGTTTGATAATCTGTGAAGCATTTAGGTACCTGGATGATAAATATTTGCGTTTGGTCTGAATCATAATGCATCATGTTCTCAAATATTAAAGACTAATGAATTTGGTTGTTCTAGGACGATCTTCACTCTGTATATCCCAAATGTAATAGTCGTCCTTTTAAAAATGACCCTTATATTTTGTTGTTGTGTGTTTTTGTTCACAAAATGTGAAGGCATCAATCAAAACTCTGTCTATGGAGTTAGGCAGCCTCCTTTAATATCCAATTCCACCACTTACTGACTGAATTTTGGCAACTCACTCAATTTTTCCTAAGAGTATCTTCTCATCTGTTGAAATAGGAAAATTAAAAAATCGTGAGGTTTAAATAAAATGTTTACATATTAAGTACACCACATTTTAAGTGTGAACTGCTTGTCATTAATAATTTTATTATCTTTACTATTATTATTACCTCATTTCACCAAATTGTGATTCAACACTAAAAGTTGGCTTTAAGTCTTACAATTTGATATATGTATGTATTTTTTAACTCTGAGGTACGTTCATGTGCCAAATTATTCTACCTTATTTTCTGTGTAAATTTTGTGAAATTTACACAGATTATTGAAATGAGCATGTCTTCATAAGTCCATCAGAACAAAACAAAAAAGACCTAGAGAAAGACTGTAAAATTTTATGTGAGCCAGAGAATAATATAGGATGTATTCATTTTCTATTGCTGCATTACCACAAATTTAGGAACTTAAACCACCACCATTTACCATCTTACAGCTTCTGCAGGTCAAGTCCAGGCACAGCAAAGGTAAGGCCTCTGCTTAGGATTTTACAGAGTCTCTCTCTGTTGCCCAGGCTGGAGTGCAGTGGTGCGATCTCGGCTAACTGCAACCTCCGTCTCCTAAGTTTAAGTGATTCTCCTGCTTCAGCCTCCTGAGTAGCTGGGACTACAGGCATGTGCCACCACACTCAGCTAATTTTTGTAGTTTTAGTGGAAATGGGGTTTCACCATATTGGCTAGACTGGTCTTGAACTCCTGACCTCAGGTGATCCACCCACCTCTGCCTCCCAAAGTGCTGGTGGTATTACAGGCGTGAGCCACCGGGCCCAACCTGCTTAGGATTTTAAAAGCCGAAATCAAGGTTTTGGCCAGGGCTGTGTTCTGTTCTGGAATTCAGTGTTTTCTCTCAAGCTCTTTCAGGTTGTTGACTGAATTTAGTTCCTTGTGGTACAGAACTAACGTACCTGGGTTTTGTTTGTTTGTTTGTTTGTTTTGCTGGCTGTGAGCAGGATGGCCAGTAGAAACACTCAAGGACACCCCCGTAGTGTCCTCCAAAAGCAGTTCACAACATCATTGTCCGCTTTCTTCCAGGCCAGCAGGAGTGTCTGCTGCTGCATCTTGTGTCTTTTAAGCGCTCACCTGATTAGGACTCATCCAAGATAACGTATCTTTTAAGAACTCAAAGCCAGTGGATTAGGAATTTTAATGTTATCTGAAATGTCTATTTTGCCATATTACATACTGCCATCAAGGGAGTAAATTTCCATCATATTTACAGCTTCTATTTGCACTCAGGGGAGAGGATTATATGGGTAGCAGACAACTTGGGGGCTATCTTAGAGTTCTGCCTACCAAAATTTTGCTTGAGTGACAAAGGCATTAATAAAAAGTTTAATATTGGCTCTACTAGTCAGTAATCTTTTCATGGAAAGAAACTATTATATGCAAGACATTGAAATAAATTTAATTTAGGAGTATAAAAAAGATCAAAATCTATGAGGGTGTACAGAGCAAACAACGGCTTGAAGTGGAAGTGGACGAAAAAAGACGGAAGAAGAACGGAAGTGAGACTGCCCTGCTTGGAGACAGACTTAAGGGAAAGTGACGTTCAAACACGAGGTGGAGTCAGTCTACAGGGAGTCCTTTTGCCCCACCAAGAAAATATGAATTCCACAAGTTTGTATCAGAGAAACGTAGTTGTGTTTCCTACAGACTCTTACGCACAGAAAGGGAGTGTTTGCAAATAAAAATATTTGTTAAGATATATAAGGAGAAGCTCATTGGACAATTTGTGCTTTCTTTTTTTCCTCCAAAATGAGGTAATAACCTCAGGAGAAAATATTAATTCAAAATATTTGTAATTAAATGGTTTAAACATTTGTCTAACCTCAGAGGATGAGAGAAAAAAATAAGTTTAGAAATGCTAGATGAAAGGATAAAATAGGCCAATTTGATTGCATGTACATAAGCATTCTCTGTGCCACTCATATTTGATACACACAGAAAATATGAATAAAGGATGGTTAATTGTATGTGAACTCATTATGTAGTAAATAAATGATAGTGATTTTTTTTAAGTTAGTGTAAGATGCCTTAAAGGGGCATAATTTAAACATACCTACTGTTTTTGAATGTTTATCATATGTCAATGGGCTCAGTGCTTTAGATGTATCACCTAACTTTTAATGTTTAGTTTATATTAGTATCTCAGTCTTATGAGTAAGGAAACTGATTTGAAGAGGTTGAGTGCCTCAGGTCGCAAGGCTAGTGAGTGAGAGGCCCTCGAGGAGGCTGGAACTAGACCTGACTTGAAAGCCTCCTCCTCTACCTGCCTGCCCCGATTAAAGGGTGCTTAAGAAGGAGGATTCAGCCGAGACACACATACATAGGGTAAGATGCTTAGTCTTCTTATTAATAACATAATTTTAAATGAGATATTATTTTCATGTATCACATTATAAATATATTTTTTCTGAACTCTAATTGGTATATTTCTCAACTTGATTAGTCCTCAAACGACAGCAGATTCAACAACATACCTCGTTTAATAGCTTTGGTTTATCTTTTGAAAACATTGGTAGAGTATCAAATAATAGAATTTCTAAAACCTGGTATCCTCTTTAGTTTTGTCTAATTTTCTTTGACAACTAAGAAATCTGAGAACATTTCCTAAAACAATTTACGGACATCATTCTTGGATCAGTACTAATCAGAGGAGGATATGAAAGTTGTTGATTGGGCCGGGCACGGTGGCTCACGTCTGTAAACCCAGCACTTTGGGAGGCTGAGGCGGGCGGATCACGAGGTCAGGAGATAGAGACCATCCTGGCTAACACGGTGAAAACCCGTCTCTACTAAAATCACACAAAAATTAGCCGGGCGTGGTGGCGGGCGCTTGTAGTCCCAGCCACTCAGGAGGCTGAGGCAGGAGAATGGCGGGAACCCGGGAGGTGGAGCTTGCAGTGAACCGAGATCGCGCCACTGCACTCCAGCCTGGGCGACAGAGCGGGACTCCATCTCAAAACAACAACTACAACAACAACCAAAAAAAAAAAAAAAAAAAAAAAAAAAAAAAAGGAAAGAAAGTTATTGATTGTCCAGTTACTCTAATGATAGGAGAGTAAAAACTTCAGATTTTTAGACACAGTCGTTATTTGGGAATGGTGCTAGGAAATGCTGGTAGGAGAGTAACGAAATGATGGAGAGAAAAGAATCAATAACAATGACATGCCAGCTACAACTTGAGAACTCTGGAAGCGGAGTAGAACATGTGCCTCTGAGCTAGCCTGCCAAAGGGGTAAAGGAAGTGGGATATATATCACCAACTTCCATTAGTCATGGGGTGAGACCTGTTCCTATGGGATGTTAATTCTCTGATGCGTTGATAAGCCTAGCAAAGACGTTCCACAAGATCTGGACACCAGAGAATGCCTCTATGTAAGGAGATGTGAACACTGACTATTCAGTGAGTGACATGTACATGAACAATTGCGTTAAAGGATATGGGTGGAGACCTGATTCATATTTTTAACACTGTTTCTTTACTATTTGGCTTTAGGTTGCTTCTATATTAAGACTAAATTACAATATGTATAGAATGACAAATCAAGCATTATAAAGCCATCATATTAGTGATATTTATGGATTATGTATTAATATGAAAATGTTTATTACATAAAAATTTTAAAGTAGAATCTGGATGGTATATGCATATTACATACATAATAGGTTTGCAACTACAGTAAAATCCATATAGGAAAATCAAGGAAGAAAATATGGCAAAAAATCATCTTTTTTTAGAGTATTACATTTCTGTTTGCTTTTCAGTACTTTATTTCTTATATTTCCTTAAACATGTAGGTACTCCTTTTACATTAAAAATGAAAACAATTAAACTCTTAATTCTCAGGGCTAATTTAGAAGTAGAGTATAAATACAGAGTTTGATAGATATGGTAATTATTTCCTTAGTGACAAGCTCTGATGGTTGTCTTCTGTAGCCTGGTGCATAACATTTACAGGTCTGAGCAAGAGTACAGAAGTCCATATATAATGGCTCTAAATATTCCAAAGTTATAAATCAAGCATTCAAGCCCTTAAGTATAACATGTTTGTTGATTGAATACTTATCGATTTAAGAGATTTTATACAGTCACAATGACGTAAAACTCTAATATTTGTTAATAAAAACAAAAATCAAAAAAAAAAACAAGGAGCCCGAAAAGGGAAATTACATTTTGGATAGCTGCTTTTATGAACATTGTATCTATCCAGATGTCACTAACCAACACCAGCTAATATGAGACACTGTGTGAGATCTTATAAGATATCTTTGCCAACCTTAAGTCAGCATCTGTGTCTCTTCGTGCTATCCTGTTGCAAGTACTGAGTCTTTATTAACATTTCCTTTAAGCACTGGAGTGCGAGATTAAGTAGACTGTATAAAACTGTAACATGTTTTTTAATCCAGCAACTGGCCCTAAGAATTTGCATTGAAACCTTTATCAAGACAGTGAGTCTGTTTAACCTCTTTGGGAAAAAAATTCTTGTTGGTTTGCTTAGTTATTTATTTAAAGAAATCTATGTTTTTAATATGTAAGCAAACTTTAGGTCATATAAACACACACGCATACAAATATATACATACATACATGCACATATTCTATTTCTACTGTTTGATCAGATTATACAAAGCATTAGATAGATGGATAGATAAAATATCCAACTCCCAAATTTTAGCCAAGAATAGATATATTATTACTATTGTGCTGCCGACCTGTGGACTGTCTCATTTGTCCATCCCTGTCAGACACAAGAGGGTCCTGATTCCATCAAGCTAATAAAAAGCCCGTCCTCTGCTTAACCCAACATACGATAATCATTCTGAACAGGCTCACATCTTCTTCCATCTGGGTATAAAATTTGCTAATTGCTCTTTTTTTTTATTTTTGTGAGAGAGAAAGCCACTTCAAAGAACCATGTGAAGGGAAGCAGGGCATAAACCATTCTGGATGCTGGCCATCTGGCAGCACTTCTGTCCCAGGCTATGGAGTCCATAGCCCAGGAATCCTGGTATCCCTGAATACCAGGATGCCTGTTGTTGGTTTCCCAGTTGCTGCACATTGCTAGACACAGAGTTTCACCAATGACATTGGGTCAGAAATGTCCCTTTCTGTGCCTTATTAGCTTTATTTTTTCAAGACTAGTTGTATGAGAAGTTATTTTAAAGTGGCATTTTAAAAGAATGTGAATGCATTGTAAATAGCATTTAATTTCCTACAGAATAATTGTTCAAACATTGTAATTATCTAAAACACAGAAAAAAAAAACCCAGCAACCATTAACAGGTCTCAATCTTTTGATATTAAATAGATGGACAGGATCTAAATAGCATTAGAAATAATAAAAACATTCATGGTTGCCATGACATTTTTTGTTGTATCAATATTTCAATATTCAAAAAAAGATTGCAAGAATCAAAATAACAAATTATGAAAACTTAAGCTTGAAAAACATGAAGGGAATTATTATATGTCCACAAGGATGGAAATTAAAATGAGGATCAGCCTACATATTTTTCACACAACATTATTTGTTCTCTGGGCTTTATACATCACCAAAATCAGAGTAAATGAAGCCAAGAATATTTCTGATCATTGGCAATAATTGCTTTAGAGTTTCTGATTTTCTTGTTTACATTTTAAGCAAATAAAAAGCATTTATTCTATTTCTTAAAATTTAAAGTTGTTCTCAACTCTATCTCCTCTACACTGTTTGCAACAAAATGTTTAGTCTCTTTATAAAATATGCCGCTGTTTATTTTAATTTAATGTGGTGGCTCTAATTCAATTAAGTGATCCCTGTAAGGGCGCATCAATTCTGATGCCTCCCCATTTCTTATTATTTTTGATCTCAATATGTACTATAAGGCAAGTCTTTTAAAACCTGAAGTGCAATCATTCTGTAGGTAATTTAAGTTGCATATATTATTCACGTCACAGTAGATCATTACAATCTTGAACATCACAAGATACTTTGAGATGCTGATGGAATCTCTATAGATCTATAAAGATCTACTGATAAGTCCCCTTGATTATGTATAGTAGGTGACAAAAATAATATATACAATTTCAGGGGAACTGTGCCCTTTTCTCTGAGTTCACGAACTTCAATTAAGAAACTCTAGTTTTTTCTCTCCTCTATGTGTAGTGAATGGAAATAAGCAAACAGCAAAAACAAGTGAGATATTAAGTTAGAATGGTGATAATGACTTCAACTGCCTGCACCTCAGTTTCCTCTTTGGCAAAATGAGGTGACTGAATGAGATGATCTTGGAATCTATTCCACCTCGGACATTCTGGAATTACATGTAACGATTACAATGATAATGACAATAATTTAATCTAAGACAAATCTTCATACTGTGCTCTCAAGCCATAGGGGTATTACAAGGTGCTTAAGAGCCATCATGTGGAGGGTGAAGGGCGCTAATCAATAAGCTGGATTTAAGACGGCTCAGACTTAAATCTGAGAGCAGGTCTTCTTGAATTTCTTTTATATATGAGGCATCTGCATGTGAATTCATTTAAAGGATATAGATATATGTATCTATGATATGGTTTGGATATTTGTCTCCTCCAAATCTCACGATGAAATGTGATTCCTGAAGTTGGAGTGGGGCCTTGATAATTGGATCATGGGGATGGATTTCTCATGAATGTTTTTGCACCATCCCCTGGGTGATGAGTTCTCACTCTGTTCACGTGAGATCTGGTTGTTTAAAAGAGTGTGACACTTCCTCCCAGCACTCTCTTGCTCCTGCTCTCACCATGTGATGTACCTGCTCCTACTTTGCCTTCCACCATGATTGTAAGCTTCCTGAGGCCCTCATCAGAAGCAGATGTGAGCAGAATGTTTCCTGTAAAATGTACAAAATAAACCAATTAAACCTCTTTTCTTTAAAAATTAGCAACTTTTTCTTTATAGCAATTCAAAAACAGACCAATATACAAACATATATACACACATATGTGTGTGTGTGTGTGTATATGTGTATATATATAAAACTATAGACCAGCACTTTCCAATATAATTTTCTGTATTATTGAAAATGTTTCATAATATGTTCTATCCAATATGATGACCACTAGCCACATGTGGTTATTGTGTCCTTGACATGTGGCAAGATTGAGAATCTGAATTTTTAGTTTTATTTAATTTTAATTTAAATAGCCATTTGTGCACTTGGGGCTAGTTTCTAAGATGTTGGATAGGACAACGATAGAAATGTTAGAGCTAAATAAACTGTGTGCAATTTTTCATTATTAGCAATCTTTAAGTATTAGCTAATGACTAATTAAAAGAATTGTTTTAGAGATCATTCAAACACCAAATGAAAAGACCAAGTTAGTAACATCTGTGGCCCTCAGCTTCTGTGAAGCAAGAACAATAATTACTATCTCACAGCATTGCTGTGCAATTAAAGAAAATAACATGTATCAAGTTTCTATCATAGTGCCTAGCCCATGTAACTGATCTTCAACAAAGGTTATTTCACCTCTATCTGTAGTTATATAACATGTAACTCAGGTCATGTTTAATTCATCTTTTAAAAGGTACAGGTGAAATAAGTCTTTAACTAGTATTGAGGATAGAATTTTAAAAAAATAAGATAAATGCTGTTAACTAGAGTTTTATTTCTTCAAATGTGATCTTTAGTGTCTAACTGTCCACATATATCTCCACACTGTGGGAGCAAGGGGATGGAGGGTAAGGTTTAACACTATAGCTTAATATAAATGATGCAGATTTGATTCTTGCAAATATAGCTATTGCCACTAGCAAGAGCATCAACTCCAAACTGTGCCTTTACTGACATTGAGTCCCTAAAACACTGTGCAAGCACTTATGTGAACATACAATTCCTTCCATGATTTTACTTCTTCTCCAGCAGCAATATATCAACTACCATAGAGACACGTTGATTTATCAGGAAGAGAGTTCATTTGAACAGCATTGTGATAGCTCTTGGCCAGAATTAATTCTAGTAGCATGCTCCCTCCTTGTCGCTGTATAGTCAAAAACAGTTTTTCTTGGCAAACATCTCAGTAAGGAACAAAGAAGGGAGATTCTGTTTTCTATTGGATAATACATTTAGTGCTCTAAGCAGGCCCTGACACACAAACATGAAACTTGAACACATGTCTCCATGTATGTACATTTGCCACTTATTCTTGACTCGAAATTCCAATTCACAGATTTCCACCCAAAATGTACTTAAGAGACAGTAGTTCTTCAAAAGTTTTAGTCCAGAAAATCTATTCTCCATTCCATGAAAAAGCTGAGTTTCATTGTAGTTGAAAATCAGAAGCCTAAAATATAATTTTATGTTAAAGTAGTTATATAATTCTCTCCCTGGTAAGGAGTATTATTTTTTTATATTTCTTTGAATAACTCCAACACCGACATGCTAACTCCTCCTGTGGGACTGTCTTTGAAGCCCGATAGCACAAAACAAATTTGTGCGATGAGTCTCAATAGACCCACAGGACATTATACTAACACAAAAAAGAAATCTTTTTATACTGTGCTTTTTGGAGGACTAATAAAGGTCTGGACTTATTTTATCACTAAAGATATATTAGTAATGAGAAGCTTATTTACAGATGCAGATCCTCATTGACATTTGGGAAGGTGTGTCTAAGCAGACAGCTTCTATTGACTTCAAGATGCAAAATGGATCCACAGCGAGTTACTGAATTATGAACCTCACCTCCTTCACTAAAGGGAGTTTTATGTAAACATTTCCAGCATCTGCTGGAGAGGCCTGACCTGCAGGGACCCTGACAGTCTAATTCTGATGCCCTACAAAACTACATAATGCAAAGCCCTTTGCTTGTTCTAAAAATAGTGAGTATAATTAGTCTTGCAAATCAATGTTTCCACTCATCAGGATGACAAAATAACTTGTTAAATAGCATGCCTAATTTACATATCCAAGAGTCAACAAAAGCTTCATCTACTATTTATTTAATTATATATTTTCAGGAGAAAAAAATGCAATTCATTGGCCAGCTGCCACCCTCTACAATATGGGAGGTAATTAGAACCATACTGTTGTCATGTTTTTATAGCCAAATAGTGTGCTTTTCAGAGAAGATATGCCATTATCCTATCCAGAGCTGCTTTACTTATAATTATTATATTTATGCTTATAGATAATTTTTAAACGAGTACATTGAAAATAAATTTCACTAGTAATGTTTTGTGATTAACAAAATTTTTAAAAATAAAAATATTATGTATAAAATGTATATATGGAAATACTTTATTTTTTTTCTAATAAAAGACAAAAATAAAATGTTCTTTTTTCTTTAAACACAGTAATACTATTGACACATCCTTAACTAGTTCTTTTCAAGTGATATGAAACTACACTATTTAAAAGATTTTGAGCGGGCATGGTGGTTCACACCTGTAATCCCAGCACTTTCAGAGGCCAAGGTGGGTGGATCACCTGAGGTCAGGAGTTCAAGACCAGCATGGCCAACATGGAGAAACCTCATCTCTATTAAAAATACAAAAGTCATGGTGGCACATGCTTGTAGTTCCAGCTACTCCGGAGGCTAAGGCAGGAGAATCACTTGAACCTGGGAGGCTGAGGTTGCAGTGAGCCAAGATCGCGCCACTACACTCCTACCTGGGCGACAGAGTGAGACTCCTCAAAAAAAAAATAAAGAAAAAATAATGAAAAAATTTGTTTTTTCTTCACTGATACTGGAATTTCACCATTATTAAAATATTTTGAAGAACAGCAGAAAAAATATACTGAACTTATGGGAAAACATAAAAAAATAAAGAGAAGGCTTAACTCAGTTGTCTGTATATTTGTCTGTTTTTTCAAACATCATGTCATTTTCTGTTGACTGGAATCTTGCGAATAGTAATTCTTCCTCAATCAGCTGCTTTCCCAGAAGAAATATGTTGCATGCCTTTTCAAATATGGCAATTTTTAAAATTATAATTATATACATATATTTGCCAAGGAATTGGAGCTTCAAATCATTGACACCAATGATTTTTTCCCTGTGGAATTTGGGAAAGCAAATTCATTATAGGAAATTAGATTTGGTAGCATGACCTTAGACTCAAGAATGACAATTTTCTGGCTTCGAGTTAAAATAGCATCATAACATTTTAAATGAGTACTATTTAAAATAAAATATGTGAATTCAATTACATTTAAAATTACATTGAAAATCAGTAAATACTTGTTGAATAAATGCATGGGCACTGGCCTGTATTTCAGATACTATACTAAGGACTGAAAAGCCAGTGATAAGACCAAAATGGTCATTTCCCTTACAAAGCTTACAAGGAAGAGATGACCAAAAATTCAGAAATCATTTATTATGTGTGGAATAGGGTAGCTTGAAAATTGCCAGTATGACGAGCTGGGTTTGTCCAGAAGTCCTCTGGATTTTCTCTGAAGATATTAAATATAACCTGAAGCCTGAAGAATGAATAGAAGTTGAAGAGATTTATTCTTCCTTTCCTTGGTTTAGTCGATTATTTCAAATGTTTAACATTAAACGTTAAATTATGTTATCTATGGGTTAGATTACCATTTAGCTTGTTTAATACTAATAGCTTAGTAATACATTTGGATTATTTGAATTCATTATTAAACAGGATGAACATGTATTTTTGTTTGTTCATTTCTGGTTTTGGTTTTGCTTTGAGACAGGGTCTCACCTTGACACCAAGCTGGAGTGCAGTGGTGCAATCTTGACTCACCACAGCCTCAACCTCCCCAGCTCAAGTGATCCTTCCAGCTCAGCCTCCTGATTAGCTTGGAGTACTGGTACTTATTCTGGCACCACTATGTCCTGCTGATTTTTGTATTTTTTGTCGAGATGGGGTTTCATCATGTTGCCAAGGCTGGTCTCAAACTCCTGGGTTCAATTTATTGGCCCACCTTAGCCTCCCAAAGTACTAGGATTACAGGCATGAGCTACCACTCCTGGCTAAACTGTACTTAATATTTGAAGTTTGATATACATTTTTTTTTTTTTTAAACAGAGTCTTGTTCTATCACCCAGGCTATAGTGCAGTGGCACGATCTCAGCTTACTGCAAGCTCCACCTCTCAGGTTGGAGCGATTTTCCTGCCTCAGACACCCCAGTAACTGGGACTACAGGCATGCACCACCACAACTGGTTAATTTTTGCATTTTTAGTAGAGATGGAATTTCGCCATGTTGGCCAGGCTTTTCAAAATCCTGGCCTCATGTGCTTGGCCCGCCTCAGACTCCCAAAGTGCTGGGATTACAGGTGTGAGCCACCGCGCCCAGCCTGATATGCTTTCTAAACAGAATGTGTATTGCACAAAGTTTTCACTAATTTCAAGTACCTGCAGGAAAAGGAAAGAAAAAGAAACATTTAAAAGGTAACTATATGCAGCAAGCCTATCCTAGGAACTATAGAATCAAGATAAAATAGTACAATAACAAATATTATTTTTATAAACATATATATATTTACATGTAATTTATGTAGGTTATAAATTATAAAATTAATGTATTATAGAATATAAATATTATTTCTAGTTTAAAGGATCAGGGAAATTAAATAACTTTACATAGATCTCATAGCTAGGAACTGGAGTAAACAGGACCAAGGAAATGAGGACCCATCATCCATTTCTACTGAAGCAGTCAGCTACCTGGATGGAATTCTCACTATATGCATGGTTCCCTATTTAGTTTAATAAGAAATAGCAGTAATCCCAGCACTTTGGGAGGCCGAGGCGGGTGGATCACGAGGTCAGGAGATCGAGACCATCCTGGCTAACATGGTGAAACCCCGTCTCTACTAAAAATACAAAAAAAAACTAGCCGGGCGTCGTGGCGGGCGCCTGTAGTCCCAGCTACTTGGGAGGCTGAGGCGGGAGAATGGCGTGAACCCGGGAGGCCGAGCTTGCAGTGAGCCGAGATCCGGCCACTGCACTCCAGCCTGGGCGACAGAGCGAGACTCCGTCTCAAAAAAAAAAAAAAAGAAAAGAAATAGCAAATAAGTAATAAATCCATTCTGTACATTGTTTTATTTATTATTATGATTGTCCTTCTATTACAAATATTTAATGTATTTTGTCAACAATTAGAAAGCACATATTACATGCTAAGACAAGAGCCCACAATTTAGAGAGAGAGTCAGATGCATAATGAATATACAAATGGTTCAGCAAAAACTTTTGTGCTTACAATCTCATTTGATCCTGAAAAATATATAAGGTAAATAGGAGAGGTATTGTTATTGCATTAATTTTAAAAGGAAAAGTTACCTGACTTCCCTTCCATGAATTTTGTAAATTATAGGGGTGGACTATGTGGCCATAGGTTGTAGGATATCACAAAGGTAAACAAAAAACACTTGAAGTAAGTTTAAAAATCAGAATGAGTTGCAGATTCTTCGTTAAAAATAGAATAAAGTAGCGAGAATTTTTAGTTAAAAATTCTATCAAGATAATGATTGCTAATGCAGCTTCTCCCAATTCCCCAGCAAAGAAACAATTAAGAAAGAGAAAAGAGATTAACATTAATCTAAGAGTGGCAATTAGCGATCACCAACATCTGGAGCTGGAGGAGAAATTATTTAATTATAACGTGTGGATCCCAATTAGCCATCATTATCAGAAGTTATCATTCATTCATTCATTTATTATTAAATGTTTACTGTAAGCCAGATATTTTGTTCTTTCCTGAAAGAAAGGTAGCAATATGATTCAGGTTTTTAGCTCTACTCTTCTGCGTGTGGCTTACAAAAACATAGTGTTTATGGCAAGCAGAAAACTGGGCAGTCTGTCCTTCTTTCTGAGATGGTCAATAGTAATAGAGTCATATTCAACTTCCCAGAGACTGCAGCAATCTAAAAACAGAAGGGCAAAAACTGTAGTTACTGTTATGTGTCCACACGCATTGTAGGGGCAGAGGAGAAATGGGCACTAATCCTAACATGGAAGCCAAAATACCAGAAGTGAGTGAAAGTAGAAGAGGCCGGGCGCGGTGGCTCAAGCCTGTAATCCCAGCACTCTGGGAGGCCGAGGCGGGCGGATCACGAGGTCAGGAGATCGAGACCATCCTGGCTAACACGGTGAAACCCCGTCTCTACTAAAAAAAAAAATACAAAAAAAAAAAAAAACTAGCCGGGCGAGGTGGCGGGCGCCTGTAGTCCCAGCTATTCGGGAGGCTGAGGCAGGAGAATGGCGTAAACCCGGGAGGCGGAGCTTGCAGTGAGCTGAGATCCGGCCACTGCACTCCAGCCCGGGCGACAGAGCGAGACTCCGTCTCAAAAAAAAAAAAAAAAAAAAAAGAAAGTAGAAGAAAGAGCTTGGCATTCTTCATTTTGCTTTTATTCTCTACTATTTCATATCATGACAAAAACATACAATGAAATAGAAGATAATATTTCTGTCCAGCAAAGTTTAAAAAAGTATATGCTTGCTAGTCTAATTTAGCCTTGTGATGTATGACAAATCTGGACTGCAGCATCTGTCTCTACTATTTACAAATAAAGATTAGACCAGGGGCGCAATCATCCTTCTTTCTGTTATAAAATGCTTGCTCAATTCTAGCAACACCCAAGTGGACATGAGCAGAGAAAAGGAGAATTTATACACCTTGATTGTACAACATCTCAACAGATTGATTTTTACTCTAGAGTAAGTAAACATATAAAAATGCCCTGGTGGTCTGCTTCTGCTTAGGATGCAGAAAGCTTCAAGAGAATATTACTTTCAAACTAACAACAGTGAAAGAAAAAGCCAGATATCATCACTTTTTATTGAACCCATGAGAGAGCTAACGTTACAAGTCAACGAAGTAAACTGAATTTGAGAGAGAGAGACAATCCTCTCCAGTGAGAAATGGGACAAAGGAAATTTTTGTTTCACCTGAGACAGAGAATAGATGTCGACGCCATACAAACAAGTAAGAAAAAAAAAATGACTGAAATTGTAACACATTTTGAAAGAACATATGTGGGCTGGCAAGTCAGGTTAGAATAGCTAGAATCCCCAGACCAAAGGAGGGTTAATATCCTCTTACTGTCTGTCTTGCACAGGACACTATAGATGCTCATGAGGGAGCATAGGGGCATGAAAGGAGCCTGAAGAGACCTCCTTTGCCGGCACAGATAGGCAGGGGGTTATCAACCGCTGCTTGGGTGCAGACATTGCATGATTTTCTCTGGTTTCTTCTAAAAACTTTATTATCTTTTATATTTGCATCTACATTCCATTTAGAATTTATTTATATGTACAGTTTGAGGGAGAGGTCAAGGATAATATTTTCTATGTACATATCCAATTGACTTAATAGCTTTTATTGAAAAGATCATAATTTCCTTATTTCTCTGCTGTTTTTATCAAAACTCAGCTTGGGGTAAAGGGCCAAATCTTTCTTTGGGCTAGGCTAATCTGTTAATGTACAGTTCTATATAGTATTACTAAATTAGGTTCCACCAAGTGTGTGCCACATAGACACAGGTATTTATTTTTCCATCTTTTTGTGTATGCTGATTCAGTGATCTACAGTAAACAAACAAACAAAAAAAATCTGCTGCCGAAATACAGTAAGTTGACATAATGACCTCCTGATTTTGTTAATAATTTACTGTTCAGTTCCCTTTTTCATTTTGTTCTATAGTGCTATCAAATTATCAATTAACAAAATTAAATCAAGACAGTGCTAATGAACATTTAAGGGAAATGTTGTAGTACGAATGAGAAATAATCCTTGGAATTTATTGGGATGTAACTTTTTAAATTTGAATAGCCAAGCGAAGATAATAATTATGTTTATGGCTTTTTCCATTTGCATTCAAAGTACTATTCATGTCAATTACACAAGCATGCACTTTAAGTATATACAAATCTTAGAAAAGATAATAAAATGTTATATATGGGTATCATTATCACTTATATTTCTTGTTATACCCAAAGTTATTGGTAATTATTTTGGAATTTGATACTAATTTATCAACCATGAAGCACATTTTTCCAACTGTGAGTGCTCCCTATTATTTGCATTTTATTTTACCCTCTTTAATCTGTGGGAAAAAAAAATTGAAAGGAGAAATGACCAGATAACCAGATAAAAGTCAGTATCAAAGATAAGGGGATTTTGTTAGGATATTAAACAAAACCATTTCTAGTTGGTTTTTTTCCAAATATGCTGACCTATTTATGTGTGTAAATGTACATCTCATTTGAATATAATATCATTCACAGCTCATAAGCATGAATATAACTTGTGAAGTAACGGTCAAATTATTCTTTTCCTCCTAAGAATAATAATTTCTTTACTTAATGAAAATATTAGAAATACTTCCTATGTTACATGATAAACCTAAAGGGCAACAGAATATGACTACCTGAAAAGGTTAGTGAAAAGTCCATCAAAGGCGAGATTAGGATTTGAATTGAGTGAATTTAGGAAGGGAATAGAGTCCTAGTATATCTAGAACTGGAGATGGGAAATTTCTTTAGAATGCTTGGATAATATATCTGGACTAGAAGCTGAAACTGATATGCAGGTTAATTCAAGCTAGGTTCTGGGGTGATCCAACCTGCTTTTTTAAAATTTAATTTTGTAAAAATTCTACACCTAGCCTGTCCTTATAAGAACAGTCTTCACACTCTTAAGCTGCAACAGTATGAACCCAGAACTAGCAGACGTTTAAAGGTTTTACCACTGAAGCAAAAATTTCCTTTGACTAAATCATCTAGAGAGCGGCATTTTGGAAAATAAACTCCATTATCTAAACAGCACAGAATTTTAATTTTTTTTAACAACAAAAACATACTGATCAATACAAGATTGGTTGGATAAAAGCCTTGTGTACTGAGCAGTAGGGAGGCTGCCCCTACAACATTTAAAAGTATAAAACTTTGTATTCATCCTCATAGTAATACAAATTTCCATTCTCCTTCAAAAAAGCACCGAGCAACCATCTTTACTAAAGCATGGACTTCGGAACATTGCTTGAATAAAAGAAGCCATAATGTAGCATTTATAAAGGTTATGTCTATTTCAGAATTCTCCTTGTAAAGGTATTTATTGCTATTGATGTTGATTTGCATCCCTTATACTCTTATCTGCAGAAGGTGATGTTCTTGGTAACATAAAAATACATCAGTTAGTAAATCTGAGTCCCCTGGTAGGTGTTCATCTGAGACCAATAATTCTAACATTAACAGATGTGGAAAGGATTACTTGAACACGAGCAAACATACGACACCATCAAAACCTCATTAATTTGGTCACAACCTTGAGAATGTATTATTATTTGAATTACTGTTTAATTTTGATACATCTTCATAGAGTCGTGTATAGAGTAAATACTTGAGAGAATATTGTATTTACAAGCCCTTTAGACACACTGATTTACCTAAATAGTGCTACACTTAACAACAGCTAATCCACAATAATTTTTATTTTTATTAAACTTCTAGGATATATGTGCAGAACGTGCAGGTTTGTTACATAGATACACACATGCCATGGTGGTTTGCTGTACCCATTAACCTGCCATCTACATTAGGTATTCCTCCTAATCCTATCCCTCCCCTAAGCCCCCACCCCTTGAAAGGCCCGTGTGTGATGTTCCCCTCCCTGTATCCATGTGTTCTCATTGTTCAACTCCTACTTATGAGTGAGAATATGCGGTGTTTGGTTTTCTGTTCCTGTGTTAGTTTGCTGACAATGATGGTTTCCAGCTTCATCCATGTACCTATAAAGGACATGAACTCGTCCTTTTTTATGGGTGCATAGTATTCCATGGTGTATATGTGCCACATTTTGTTCATCCAGTCTATCATTGACGGGTATTTGGGTTGGTCCCAAGTCTTTGCTATTGTGAAGAGTGCTGCAATAAACACATGCGTGCATGGGTCTTTTTTTGTTTGTTTGTTTGTTTTTTGAGACAGAGTCTCGCACTGTTGCCAGGCTACAGTGCAGTGGTGTGATCTCGGCTCACTGCAACCTCCACCTCCCAGGTCCAAGTGATCCTCCTCCCTCAACCTCTCAAGTAGCTGAGACTACAGACATGCACCACCATGCTCAGCTCATTTTTTATATTTTTAGTAGAGATGGGGTTTCATCATGTAGGCCAGGATGGTCTCAATCTCCTGACCTCATGATCCACCCACTGTGGCCTCCCAAAGTGCTGGGATTACAGATGTGAGCCACCACACCTAGCTGCATGTGTCTTTATAGTAGAGTGATTTATAATCCTTTGAGTATATACCTAATAATGGGATTGCTGGGTCAAATGGTATTTCTGGTTCTAGATCCTTGAGGAATCACCACACTGTCTTCTACAACAGTTGAACTAATTTACACTTCCAACAGTGTAAAAGTGTTCCTACTTCTCCACATCCTCTCCAGCATCTGTTGTTTCCTGACTTTAATGATCACCATTCTAAAAACCACAATAATTTTTACATGAGAAATTGTATCTTTTTTTTTCTTCTTTGAAAATGCCCAAAGCTCTTCAACATTTAAATAACTATCCCTAATCTCATGATATCTCCTTGAACATATCTTACTTCAATCCTCTTTTACAAGAGACAACATTTTGAGTTTTGATTTTGATTCGTTTTAGTTTTGATATTGGTTCTACAAGGAATTATGCACAATCATTTGGGAGCTTGTTCAAGGTAGAAGAATTAAGGGAGTTGGGAAAGGGAGGCAACAAGAAGCAAAGATAGTTACAGTGAATAATTACCTCCTAAGAAGTAACCAGAATACTTCAATTAGTTGTTTATTAAAACTATAAAAAAACAACAGAGTTATCTAATACTTTCCCTCTCTCATCTGAGATTTTCCCTGGGGGCATTATCTCTCTTAGCAACTGAGTAATACATGAACGTAGCCCGAAAAATGTCCTCTCCAGGTCTTTAGTGAAGGAGGAATTTGAAGGCAAAAAGTGAAGATTTGTGGCTCACAATTTAGGTTAGACTCTACCACACTATCAGCATATAAATAAGTCAAACACACCTAGACCTATTCATGGTATCCACAACTGAAATCCAGATTAGATCTAGCAGATGTGAGTAGACTCAAAGTGTTTATACTATGGTCCAACCATTGTACCTCTCAGATTCTCTCATGATTTACTGTTACCTAGACTTCATAGTGGTTGTCACATGCAATCTTTACAAAAGACCTAGATTTCATAGTGGTTGTCATATGCAATCTTTACAAAAGACCTAGACTTCATAGTGGTTGTCATATGCAATCTTTACAAAAGGACAATACAGGAGGAATAAACTATAGTCTCTATTGCTAAAATTGGGTCCAAGATTATAGTAGGATTGCATCATCTTCCTCTATGACCACCAATTCTAGAGTGCCCCCACCTTCAGCCAGTACTTAAAGTTGTCCAGTATACAACCAAAATAATAAAAGTGAGAAGAAACAGAATAATGTACTGCAGTTGGAAGAGAAAATGTAGGTAATCAAAACTTCCCTTGAGATGACAAAGCTGTTATCTCAAGGTTAAAATTGTTAAAATTAAGAAACAAAGATTTTAATGGGGCAATTTCAAATATATTCAAGGACATAAAGAAGAAAGCATTCATAATAAGTGAAATATATAGGGAATAACATCAGGAAAAATTAAAACTACATAACTAAAATTCTAGAATTAGAACATGTAATTCTGAAGTAGGATGTTCACTGAATGGATTTAGGATCAGATTGAGGATAAAAAATAGAAATCATTCATTCTAAAAAACAGAAAAATATTAAAATAAAATGAATTAGGCTAAGTGATCTGTGATATAGTATTGAGTAACATAATGTATGTGTAACTGAACTCTTAGGAAAAGAGGAAAGAGCAAGTGTGGCAAAAATATATTTAAAGGAATAAAGCTGCCAAGTCTCCCAAATTTGTAAAACAATATTAAGTTAAAGACCCAAGAAGTTGAGCAAGCTCCATAAATTATAAGCCTCACTTTCATCATTACTACTTCTGTATTAAACAATTATATACTGAAAGTACTTAAATAATTAAAATATGTTATATTTACCCATATAATTACCATTTCCACTGTTCTTCATCACTTTGTATAAACCAATATTTCCACTGGTGTCTTTTTGTACTTCCTGGAGAAATTGTTTTACATTTTTCTAGTGCAAGGCTTTTGGTGCAACTCTCAGCATTTTTATATCTAAAGAGTCTCTATTTAAATTTCACTTTTGAAAATTTCACTCTTTGCTGGGTACAGAATTTTAGGGTGGCTATTTTTTTTTCTTTTAAGTACTTTATGGATGGTACACCACTGTTTCCTGGCTTCCACCATTTCCAATCAGAAGGCTGCTTTCATTGTCATCTTTGCTTCTCTGTAGATACATGCCATTTTTAAAAACTTATTTTTAATCTCTTGTCTTAAGCAATTTGATTATGGTGTGACCCGGCATGCTTCCTTCATATTTCTCATGTTTAGAGATATTGAGCTCCTTGGATATGTGGATTTATAACTTTTATCATATTTGGAAAAACAAACAGGTATAATCTCTTCAAAAATACTTTCTCCTTCTTCCTTTTAAGTCTTCCAGTTACATATAAACTAGGGCACTTGAAATTATCTTACAGTTAATTCATGCTCTTGATATAGCCTACCACCTGGACTTCTCCATATTCTCTTTTCAAAGGAAGGTGACTGCCATGCATGCTCCTGATTTTCTCCTCCCTGGAAGGGATGCATTCTCCAGTCAGGGTACTTTAGCAATCAGCTCACATTATTTGTTTCTCTTCTCTTAGTGATCACTGTCCTTTGTTGCCCAAAGTTTACTGTCTTGAAATACCATTGTTTCCATATTTCCCTTTGTTTTTCAATTGTTTCACATGGCATGGTATATACATTTTCTGTTATTCACTGAGCCAGAAGAGGAACTTCTCAGTGCAGTTTTAAATATTTGTGGGTTAATTTATATCTCGTTGTAATTCCAGTGTTCATTTTCTTGATAACAAATAATGTTTAACACTTTTAGTGTTCATTTCTATAATCTCTTTTGTGAAATGTCATTTTGTCTTGTTATTATTTTTAATTATAGCTCCTGGATTACAGGGTACATCTATATTATAGTGGACTTAGGGTTTATATTTTACTACTACATCTTTGGATACAAGTTTAAAAGTGAACATTATACCCAAATGTGCACAGTCATGTACAAATAAAGGGGATGGGGATGCCCATTCAAGAGAATTTGCCAAAGCCCATTCAACCTGGTATTTTCACTGCTGACTAAATAGAGAGTAGAATCATGAATTGATGGTGAATTAAGGAAGAAGAACAGGTTTTAAGATATGGGGTGAAGAGATTATAATTGGAATTCAGCTTCAGTCACATTGATTTGTAATAACTATTGAACTTTGAATATATATGCAAATGCTTGTCAACCAAGTATGGGGCTATATCCTGATAAACCCAAGTCAAAAATATCATGAAGTGAAAATTCATTTAATACCCCAACAAACCCATCATAAAGTCAGTTGGAAGCTGAACTGTTGTAAGTCATGAACTATCTGACATATATATGTGTGTGTGTGTGTTTGTGTGTGTATTGAATACTGAGTGGTAGATTTGGGAGCCATTGGCATTTTTAAGGTCATTAAAGCCATGCTGGTAGCTGTATCCACCAATGAGCAGAGCACATGTGAAATGAGAGGCAACTGGGTAGCTTGAAGACGCAGTTGGATCATGGTCACTTCTTATCTTCTCTGAAAGTCATTAAAATACCTTGTAAATTTTAAACTAGTTTCAGATTCTGTAAATCCAAACCAAATGCAAATAATATAAAATACCTGTAAATGGTCAGATTATCTGATTTTTTAGAAAACATTTCCAAATTCAGATTAATTCTGGACAAGTTAGAGAGATAACTTCTTTTATTCAATTTATAGAAATATTTTTTCAAATCATTTTACTTTGTACTATAATAAACTGGAATATAAACTATCTAGTAATAAATATTATCTAAAATAACAAACCAAAGAGAACCTTACTTACAAAGACTATATCATTAGGGCATTCATTTACATCTAATAATGTAATAATGAATATATGATAATTTATTCATACTGATTAAATTAATCTCAACATTGAAATTTAGTAAAATAATAAATCCTATTTTTCCTCTGTAAAATGTTTAAACTCATAGCAAATGATCCAAACATCTGAAAGAAAGAAATGTTATTTTACTCATCTTCAACTTGTAATTCTAGCAGACAACATTAACAAAAATGGTATTTCTAGAAGAATCTAAGTTCATAAGTTTGTATATCTCATGAGAAGACTAGATTAAAAAAAGATCTGTGGCAATACCTGTTTCAGAAAGAATGGCATATTTAGATTTGGAGAACAAGCTTCAAAATGCGATTCAAACATCCATAACTTCTTGTCAAAAAATGTATTTCAAACATTTGTCTATTTTTTGTAAAATCAAGCAAGATCTAAGAAAAATCAGAACCTGAAAGTACAGAGGAAGTTGAAGTTGTACCTAGGAGAATTTATTAATCACTATTAGACACAGCTTTTGACAGAAAAGTAAAATTATTAAAACTTTTATTGGACTCTTGTTCATACAATCAACTTACATTCAAAACATAATTCCAAAGTCATCCATGGAACTGTCAAGAGGATGTCTGTATATTTTGAAATTATAAAATATAGGTTATAAAATGAATATATATGCATATTCTTTATGATACAATCAAAGGCAATTTTTGCTATAAATCTTTTGTGATTTTAGGAGGCAGTGAGAATTTGATATTTTAAGGCAATTACTAGAGAGACACTGAAATACAGCACTATCAGCAAAAGCAAATTTGAAAGATATTTTTTTTTTTTTTTTTTTTTTTTTTTTGAGACGAAGTCTCGCTCTGTCGCCCAGGCTGGAGTGCCGTGGCCAGATCTCAGCTCACTGCAAGCTCCGCCTCCCGGGTTCACGCCATTCTCCTGCCTCAGCCTCCCGAGTAGCTGGGACTACAGGCGCCCGCCACCTCGCCCGGCTAGTTTTTTGTATTTTTTAGTAGAGACGGGGTTTCACCGTGTTAGCCAGGATGGTCTTGATCTCCTGACCTCGTGATCCGCCCATCTCGGCCTCCCAAAGTGCTGGGATTACAGGCTTGAGCCACCGCGCCCGGCCTTTGAAAGATATTCTTACCTAAAGAGTCCTGGACACAAAAAGCTGCTTCATGCTTAATGGAAGTCTGTTTTTTCAGTTTTGTACAGAAAGGAATGCTACTTTTACTGGTAAAATCAACTACAAAAGATGTTAAAAGACATAGCTCCTGATTCAAGAGAGTTTTTCTGTTACAATGTATGTACCTCCCAAAGTGCCTAGCCCATTTTAGATGGGACTCCCTATCAGTAAAGAATGGGTAAACCAAAGATCTCTTGTGAAGATTAAATGACATTAATGACATTAAGATGTCATTATTTGAAGATTACCTTTATAAGACATCTAGTTTTACACGTCAATAAAATGAGGTTGCTCTGATTTGCAATGATTTTAGAAACCTCTACAAGAGAAGCACTTAGACAAACAAGAGAAGTATGTCTAACAGAAATATGTCAATTAAATACTTAATTTTAAATTTTCTAGTAGCCACATTACAGATTAAAAAAAAAGAATTTTAACAGTATAGTTTATTTAACCCAATACATCCAACATATTGTTGTTTCAAATAGTAATCAAGATACAAATTATTAATTTGATATTTTTCTTTGTTTGACAAGTTTTTGAAACCTGGTATATATATTATGCTTACTGAACACCTTAATTCACACTAGTCTTATTTCATGGTCTCAATAGCCATATATATCTAGTAGCTAAATAATAGATTGTACAGACTTTAGATATTGATAAATGTTAGAATTACCTATGTTGTAGCAAGGACGATGTATCAATACGGTTCACAACAGGTTCATTGTTCTATCCTTCCTGGCACTCCAATATCTTTTCTCTTGCCTCTCCTCAGTCCTGACCCTTGAAGTCCTCATTCCACCATTATCTGTTGAGAATCCACTACATGCCAGACAATGTTCTCATCATTGAAGAAACAACAGAAAACAATACAAACAAGTTCTCTGTCATCATCACCCTATATTCTACTGGCTACATCACTTTCTGTATCAATTAGTGATGGTCAGAGGTACAGAACCACTGCTAATAATACGGAATAAGGCGTTGATTACAAAGATTAGACCTTACACAATGGCGAGAACTAGTTAAGTGGCCTGTTTTAAAGCAGTTGTTTCTGAATCTAGTGTTTGCCCTGAAGTCAGCAAAGCTTGTAGTAAAGAAGGAAAGATGATATTAATTGGGGTAGATTTGATCATTGCACATTGTATGCTTGTATCAAAATACCACCTTTAGCCCACAAATATGTGCAACTATTACATATCCACAAAAAGTGAAAATAAAAATTAAAAACTGGAATCAAGAAATCTACTTGAAACCTCCTCTGCCTCTCACTGATATTAATCCTGATGCTGTGAGTGGTGGATAGACTAGCACCATTTGCTACAGAGCAATAAAGGGTATCTGGCCCAAGACTCAGAATCTATGAAAAAAAAAAAATGTATCAGGCAAGAGCTGGAGGAACTTTGGTCTGTCTGCTGCCCCATGTCCACAACACAAACACATCATCAGCAAAGCCCTGCATGAACAGCAGCAGTACCATCTTTTTTTTTTTTTTTTTTTTTTTTTTTTTTTTTTTTTTTTGAGACAGAGTCTCGCTCTGCCGCCCAGGCTGGAGTGCAGTGGCCGGATCTCGGCTCACTGCAAGCTCCGCCTCCCGGGTTTACGCCATTCTCCTGCCTCAGCCTCCCGAGTAGCTGGGACTACAGGCGCCCGCCACCTCGCCCGACTAGTTTTTTGTATTTTTAGTAGAGACGGGGTTTCACTGTGTTAGCCAGGATGGTCTCGATCTCCTGACCTCGTGATCCGCCCGTCTCAGCCTCCCAAAGTGCTGGGATTACAGGCTTGAGCCACCGCGCAAGGCCTGCAGTACCATCTTATAACAATTTTTAGTGTGTACCAGTGGTTGCCCCTTGACTTCTGCCTTCCGGTTTTGCACAAATTCCCCTTGTGGCCAGTTTCAACGTAGGATCATAAAGGAATGAAAATACAATGAAAAAGAGTTTTAGCTTAGCTAATTTGACATGGTACAAATCCACCATAATATCTACCTCATGGGGTATCCCTGATACCCTCTTTACAAATATTGATATTTATGTTTCTCTATTTCATTTGATATGGTGTAATGAAAGCTTTGTCAAAGAAGTTTGACTATCTAATCAAAATGTCAGAAAAGTAAGCAGTTTGCAAAAACAAGATTTATGTGTACTAAGCTGCATAGTTTTTAATACTACTTTACACATCCAAGAAAGTTGAAGTTAATAATAGGGCTTCCTTTAAATTGACACACAGAAGAGGTGTTCCACTTACATGAACGATCCAGATATATTGAGGTTACCCCATTAAACTCATAAAAATTACTCTGGTTAGTGAAAGCATCATTATTTTAGTAGTCAATTCTGTGCTATAGCCATTGATGTCTCCAAAAGATCACATTTTCCATTACCATTTAATAATGACAAGGTATGTTTGAAATTAAGTCAAAGATGGTGAAATCATTATTTTTTAATTTTTTATTACACTTTAAGTTCTAGGGCACATGTGCACAACGTGCAGGTTTGTTACATATGTATACTTGTGCCATGTTGGCTTGTTGCACTCATTAACTCTTCATTTACATTAGGTATATCTCCTAATGCTATCCCTCCCCCTCCACCCACCCCATGACAGGCTGCAGTGTGTGATGTTCCCCTTCCTGTGTCCAAGTGTTCTCATTGTTCAATTCCCATCTATGAGTGAGAACATGTGGTGTCTGGTTTTTTGTCCTTGAGATAGTTTGCTGAGAATGATGGTTTCCAGCTGCATCCATGTCCCTACAAAGGACATGAACTCATCCTTTTTCAAGGCTGCATAGTATTCCATGGTGTATATGTGCCACATTTTCTTAATCCAGTCTGTCATTGATGGACATTTGGGTTGGTTCCAAGTCTTTGCTATTGTGAATAGTGCCGCAATAAACATACATGTGCATGTGTCTTTATAGCAGCATGATAAATAGTCAGGAAACAACAGGTGATGTTGAAATTATTAATTTAAAAATTATTTCTATACAGCTGCTTAGAAAGTCACTGAAAAGAACAGGAAATAAGTAATACCTAAACTGGCCAAGAAGCAGTCCAAACACATTAGAAAATAATGCATTTGCTGATCTCTACTTGTCTACAACACATAACAAACTAAAACATCTAAAACAAGAGCTATGCTCACTTGATTAAATTTACAATTTTTGTTATACATTGCAACTTGCTTTCTTCATATGCATTTTAACTATCTCAACTCAACTTTTAACAGTCCCTTTCTTTTCATTTCAACAGTGATAATCAGTCAGTCTACAATTTTTGCTGCTGTCAATGTATCAACCTCTATGGATATTTCCTTACTTATCTTCAGTGTAAATCTTCGGCAGGCAAGGAAATTTGGTTACTGTAATTCAGGGGAAAATTCAGTACATTCATGAATAGACCCCTAGTGACTATGCAAAGGACTTTTTATCTTCTTTCAAATTATGGGCTTTGTCACATCTGTCTGGGTTGCTCAGATATATGTTTCACTTAATTTGCTTTCTCTTTCTGTATTTGGAAGATGATACATTACCAGATTAATAAACTCAGAATAGGTTGGGGATTAATTTATGTATATATGTAGAATTTATGTTTAATTATATTGTCACTAGTGATTTTGCTAGTCTTGGTTTCTGTCGTTAACTACAACAATTCTAAATGCTTTTATTGTCTATCATAAAATAGCTATTTGGAACAAATTTCAATGATACCACTGGCAAAACCCTATGGAAAATTACTTCCGATTCAGTGTTTCATTTCTTATGTTTCCTCTTATTTAATTCTTCCTGAAATGAATTTTTTTCACTTACAATCTGATACATGATGAAATGTTAATAAGAGTTATTTCCTAAGATTATTGGAGACATTTCAATTTGAGTTACTTATTTGAAGGTGATATACTAATGACCTAAATAAATACTTTTGATTTTTAACTACTGATGAAACTATATTGTATGAAATTAACTTAGCATTGATAACATCATCTCCTGAATTCTGAAAAAGGGGATGCTAATTACAACTTTTCAATTCCATTTGTTTAGTCATTTTTCGCTTTTTATCTTCTTAAATTCATGTTTTATGACACTCAGTTGCAATCAAATATAAGATGTTTTAGTTACAAAACATACTATTTATTGAGCATTTATGCCGTGCTTGTTACTACACATAAAATATCTTATGTCCTCTCAATTAATCAAGATAGGTAGTAGTATCCCTGTTTTTATCTACATAGAAACTGAGGTTCAAAAAGTTATGTAACTTGCACTAGATTACACAGCTGTATGAGTCATAGCAAGAGATTTAATCTAGCTCAGTCTGAATCCAGACCCCGTGCTCTTTCCTGTCCAGCATATTGTGCTGTTTTTGTCAGAAAAGAAACTCAAGAGGATATAATACATATATTCTTATATAGATACAAAAAATAAATATATGCCTCCAAATAACATGCACATGAGAACACTTATTACGAAAAAGAGGTATAACTGTTAGATTTATGTCAAAGGGTTTTGTGAAACTGACATATGTGATCAGTTTTGTATTTCATAAATAACTGTCTAAACAACAAGTTTCAAAGTTATTTAGCAGTTAAGGTGGAATAAATGCGTGGAAAAGAACACAGCCTCTGCCTATGTTTGTGATTTGGTAGTTAAAAGGAAATAAAGAGAGAAATATAAGACTTAGAATTCTTATGACACTGAGAATTTTGACAATGAGAAATCATTGGAAAATTGATACTTTATTTATTTATTATTTTGCATCACGGTCTTGCTCTGTTGCCCAGGATGGAGAACAGTGGCATAATCATGACTTACCATAGCCACAACCTCTTAGGCTCCAGTGATCCTCCTGCCTCAGCCTCCCATGTAGCTGGGATTACAGGCACGCACCACCATGCCTGGCTTACTTTTTTATTTTTTGTAAGATGTATTTTATACATGTAGTATCTTCTCATAGCATTGGTGTACAGTTTTTTTCAGTTCTGTAATCTTTGGTGATACCACCTACAATGGAAAGTCATATATTTTGTTGATGTCTCCAGACAGATAAATTCAGAAGTATCGATTTATTACTGACTTTTTAAATCTTCCTTGCATTGTCTCCAAAACTCTTCCATTTTTGTTCTTATTCACTCTTCTAAGTTTATCAGAATAATTTAAAGTGGTTGCTAAGTCTTCTTGAAGTATTGAGATACAGACAGAAATATCATGGAAGTTATCAAAATCCTTTTAAGTGCTTTTAGGTAAAAGCGTATTTAATGATATATGCAATTAAAACAGACATACAATAAAAGTTATTCCACATCTATTAGTTGCTAGAAACAGTAGGGTTTGATAAAACAGGTATTTATACCATTGGCCAAGGTATAATGTGACAGCATATCATGGGGTATAAGAGATTAATGTACGACTTTGGGTAGATTATTTAACCTCTCTGTATCTCAGTTTTATTATCTGCAAAATGAAAGTACTAATGTGATTTTCACTACATTGTGGTGAATATTGGAAGTCTTAGTCCTTGTAAAATACTGAGAATAATGTCCAGTATTTAGTAAGGAAATGGTCCAAAGGCAATTTCTCAACCACAGTACAAAACTGGACATAAATTAAGGCTGATAGTCTCTTTGAATTTCTGAGACAAAGACTGAATAGAATATGTGAGACAGAATATTCAGTGAGAGGAATCTGTACAGGGAGAAATTTCCAGAGATCTAAATAAAGATATTTTCAAGCCTTTGGCTGAGTAGTACTATGAATATGCCTTAGAGGAAACTTCCTAAGATTGAGGAAAGAATCAAAGAAGGGTAGAATGAACAATTCATGCATCCCATACATTGTTGAGAATAGTTGTGTTCTCACCAACCAGAGTGGAAAGACCTCATAATACATGGTGCACTGAGTAGAGTCCTGAGAAGTGACTCACCTTAGTGGTGGAGCTAATGTAATGTTAAATTAATGCTAAATTTAACATTTACATAACATAACTTAAAATAATAAAACCAAATTTGGCATGTCAAAATGTAAAATTTACTGGGTTTGACATCCAATGCAAAATTATTAGGAATTCAAGAAAGGCATTCAAAGTTATAATGCATAATGAAGAGAAGAGCAAGAGAAATAAAACAAAAATGAAAAGTTGATGGAATTAGCAGACAAGATTGTTTAAACAGTTACTATAAATACGTCCACATGTGCAAAAGACAGGGAATACATTTAAGGATAAGAAGACAAGTTGAATATATAAAAGAGGACTCAGATAAGACTGAACAAATTTAAAATAAAATATTTTTAATGAAAAAACCACCAGTATGAATTAACAGCACGAAGAAAGAAAAAAATGACTGAACTTCAAGACAGTACCTGTATTAATCCATTCTCATGCTGCTAATAAGGACATACTCAAGACTGGGTAGCTTATAAAGAAAAGAGGTTTAATTGACTCACAGTTCCACATGGCTGGGGAGGCCTCAGAATCATGGAGGAAAGGGAAAGAGGAGCAAAGTCATGTCTTACGTGGCAGCAGGCAAAAAGAGGAGATGTGCAGGGGAACTCCCCTTTATAAAACCATCAATCTCATGAGACCAATTCACTATCCTAAGAATAGCATGGGAAAACCTGCCTCCATTATTCAATTACCTCCCACTGGGTCGCTCCCATGACATGTGGGGATTATTACAATTCAAGGTGAGATTCGGGTGGGGAGACAGAGCCAAACCATATCATTCTGTCCCTGGCCCCTCCCAAATCTCATGTCCTCATATTTCAAAGCTAATCTTGCCTTCTCAATAGTTCCCCAAAGTCTTAACTCATTTCAGAATTAACTCGGAAGTCCACAGTCCAAAGTCTCATCTGAGACAAGCCAAGTCCCTTCCACCTATGAGCCCGTAAAATCAAATCGAGTTAGTTACTTCCTACATATAATGGGGATACAGACATTGGGTAAATACACCCATTCCTAATGGGAGAAATTGGTCAAAACAAAGGGGCTACAGGCCCCATGCAAGTACAAAATCCAACAGGGCTTCCAAATCTTAAAAGTCCTAAATGATCTCCTTTGACTCCGTATATCACATGCAGGTCCCGCTGATGCAAGAGGTGAGTTCCCATGGTCTTGGACAGCTCGGCCCCTGTGGCCTTGCAGGGTATAAGCTCCCTCCTGGCCGCTTTCACAGGCTGGCACCGAGTGTCTGCAGCTTTTCCAGGTGCACAGTGCAAGCTGCCAGTGGATCTACCATTCTGGGGTCTGGAGGATGATGGCCCACTTCTCACAGCCCCACTAGGTAGTACTCCAGTGGGGACGCTGTGTGGGGGCTCTAACCCCACATTTCCCTTTTGCACTGACCTAGCAGAGGCTCTTTATGAGGGCCCCACCCCTACACAAACTTCTGCCTGCACATTTAGGCATTTCTATACATCCTCTGAAATCTAGGTGGAGGTTCTCAAATCTCAATTCTTGACTTCTGTGCACCCACAGGCTCAACGCCATATGAAAGCTGTCAAAGACTGGCTTGCACCCTCTGAAGTCACTTTTCTCCCTCACCTCCATGACCTCAGGATGGAGTTGGGGCCCATGTGAAAAAAGCAAGTAAGCAGGGTGAAAGTTGAGCAGTGGTAAATGGCAGCTGAGCAGGAGAGTGTGTATGTGAAGTCAGAGACTGATAAAGTAGAGGCAATTGAGTAATTAGTAAATATATTAAGGATTATGAGACCAAGATTTCTGAAATTGGAGAAGATATTTAGAAAAATGAAAATGGGAAAGCAGAAACAAACCTTGATGTGTTGGATTTGAAAACCTCGGTGTAAACTCATGGTTATCAATATGTATAGATAGATATAGAAAAAATGCCAATGGAAAACATATTTTTGTGTGTGTTTGCGTGTTTGTATGTGTGATTATACACTGTGTGTGTGTGTATTTTTTTCCTGGCTTTGTTTATCAAGAAAGCTTAGGAATAGCAACACTCCAGGAACAATGAGTACACCTAGTACCAAGACCTCAGTTTCTAAATACCATTCTCCCTGGAAAGGAAGCAGCTTCTTAGAGAAATGACTGATTCTAGGGATGTGTAGGCAAAATACAAGATCAGCCAGAAACATGTTAATGTGACATAAATTAAGGAAATACTAAAAACCTGGTGGAAGCCTGTCAAAAAGAACATAACTCAACTTTAATGAACCATACTTTCCATAACTAGATGGATAGCTAGACTGATAGATATAGAAAAATAGAAGGATGATAGAATGATTGATAGAGTGATACATATTGAAGGAGTCTAAAGAGATATGACAATTAAGTGGAACGAATGATCCTGGAATTGGATTTTTTTCATAAAATAGACATAATGGGAACAGTTGGCAAATAGGAATGGGATATTAGGATGAAAGGAATATGGACTTTCTGAAAAGTAATAATTATCTCAAAATAAAGTTTTTAAAAATTATAAGAAATCTTACACAGGATAAATACTTTGTATATTATAATATGAAATAGGCCAATATGTCCAACTTAGTGTGTTTTACAATACAGTTTTCTATTTTACTATGTAATTACATGTTCTAATTATACAACTAATTCCTGTAAGCATACTTATATAATTAAATGATATAATCACTGAAAGTAATTGCATAATTATTGTAATGACATAATTATAGTAACTACTCAATTGCAAAACATTCAATGCACAAGTAAAACAACCAAATTAATTGCTTTAATAAAATATCTCCCTAAAAGCTATTTTGAATTTTAAACAAAATTTTTGTTTAGAGTTTAACCACAGCACATTCCTAAAACCATAAAATATGAATTTTATATATCTTTAGTTCTTCATATTTATCTACCATTTGAAAGATACAGACTTATTCAATAAAAATATTGTTCATTATTGTTATTAAATATTTGGAATGAATTGATTTTCTAAAATGTATAAATCTATTCAGTCCATTATTTTCTTTCTTTCTTTTTTTTTTTTTTTTGTGAGACGGAGTCTTGCTCTGTCACCCAGGCTGGAGTGCAGTGGCGGGATCTCAGCTCACTGCAAGCTCCGCCTCCCGGGTTCACGCCATTCTCCTGCCTCAGCCTCCCGAGTAGTTGGGACTACAGGCGCCCGCCACCGCGCCCGGCTAGTTTTTTGTATTTTTTTAGTAGAGACGGGGTTTCACCGTGTTAGCCAGGATGGTCTCGATCTCCCGACCTCGTGATCCGCCCGTCTCGGCCTCCCAAAGTGCTGGGATTACAGGCTTGAGCCACCGCGCCCGGCCCAGTCCATTATTTTCTAACATTTATTTCTAAGTAATTGAATGGAAACATGAAAGATGTTATGAAAGGAAACAATTCTGGTGATTTTTTTGTTGGTAGTTCTTACCAAATAAATTTTCATGTAACTAAACATTCTTAAATACTTTTTACTGATCTCAGGGCAAATAAGAAATCCGCAGTATTATGCAAAATAGATCCAACTTTTACACTGGATAATTCATTATATAAATGACCAAGATGAATGTTCTGAGAAGATTGCTGGACGTGACATGATGATTCTAAATTTTAAATTTTTGATTTGGATTAAAATCTGAATGCATATGTGACCCTCAAGTAATTGGATATCTCTTCCCCTTTTTGAAACAAGAAAATATGTCTTGTTTAGTTTGTCAGTGCCTTCCTTTGGGTAGCACTCCCTGAAAAGTGTTTTGTAGCATTAGCGTTGGGATAGCGAATGCTAAATTTGGCCATAAAAATTCCAGCTTCCCCTTTTTATTTCTCTAGAATTTGTCTTTTTGTTTAATTTTTAGGGAAAAAAATACTTTGGCTTTTTTATGTCCATTTAGGACATTTGGGCAGAGGTATTTTTTTTTTTCACTTTGAGTCCAGAAAGCCTTCCGTTATCTTAGCAAGTTCTTAGCAAGGAACAGGGTGGAGCAATAAGCGATATTTATTCACATGAGAAATTGTTTGATATGAAAAAGAGGCAGCTTTAGTATTCCTGACCTCAGAACACATAGACAACTGCCCTCTGCCAATATTTGCATTTTGACTATTTAAAGAGTCATGACATCAAAACTTTTCTCTTCTTTATTGTAATGAGAGCCTTGAACTTCCATAATGTTAGGCTTTAGTTTCAATTCTGAAAAAAATAATTGCTTGTATTGTAATTTTTTTTAAATTAAATGACTGTTATAATCTATATTAAAATTCCAATCAAATTATTTGCTTGAAAGTTTGAAATTCTGGGTGAAATTCAAAGAGCCTTCTATAATAAAGCCATACTAATGAGCTCAATAGGAAAAGACTAATACTATTAAACAAAATTTAAATAATTCATTGTAGAAACTAGGCATAACACAGCAAGAAAAATAAATTCTAACTGCTCAAAATATGTTACTTTTTCTTATGCCAATGCATAGTTCTTAAATCATAGTGACAGTTTCTCCTCTCTTTTGTTGGAATACATGACAGCTATGCATATACTGGAACAGGTGCAAAAGATAAATGCTTTCCTATTAAAGTCAAGAATATCAGCATTCAATGTGCAATGATGGGTAGCCCTCCATCATTTTGCTTAAGATATCTCCTGGAAAAGTTATTGCCAGATCTTATGACTACACTATCAACTTATTGTCATCCCAAATTATTATTCTTCGAAGGCAGTCAGCTGAGTTACACTTTATATACCTATATGTTTCAATAGCTTTTAAAATATAAGTGGTTTTTGGTTAATGGATGAATTGCATAGGGGTGAAATGTGTGAGATTTTAGTGCACCCATCACCCAAGTAGTGTACATTGTACCCAATATGTAGACGTTTTTGTCCCTCACCCCCTTTCCATTCTCCCCTTTCTGAGTCACCAAAGTTTATTACATCACTCTGTATGCCTTTGCATACCCATATCTTAGCTCCTACTTAAAAGCAAGAACATAAGGTTTTTGGTTTAACAATCTTGAGTTACTTCACTTAGAAAAATGACCTCCAGCTCCATCTAAGTTGCTGCAAAACACACTATTTCATTCTTTTTACGGCTGAGTAGTAGTTCATGTGTCTATATACCACATTTTCTTCATGCACTCACTGGTCTTTGGGCACTTGGGTTGGTTCCCTATGTTTGCAATTGTGGATTGTGCTACAATAAACATATGCATGCGGGTGTCTTTTTGATATATTGACTTCTTTTCCTTTCGGTAGCTACACAGCTGTGGGATTGCTGAATGAATGGTAGATCTACTTTTAGTTCTTTAAGAATTCCACATACTGTTGGGCCGGTCGCGGGGACTCACGCCTGTAATCCCAGCACTTTGGGAGGCCGAGGCGGGCAGATCATGCGGTCAGGAGATCAAGACCATTCGGGCTAACACGCTGAAACTCCGTCTCTACTAAAAAATACGAAAAATTAGCCGGGCGTGGTGGTGTGCGCCTGTAGTCCCAGCTATTCGGGAGGCTGAGGCAGGAGAAGGGCGTGAACCCGGGAGGCGGAGCTTGCAGTGAGCCGAGATCGCGCCACTGCACTCCAGCCTGGGTGACAGAGCGAGACTCCGTCTCAAAAAATAAAATAAAATAAAATAAAATAAAATAAATATATATATATTTTCTACATACTGTTTTCCATAGTTTTTACTAATTTACATTACCACTAGCAATGCACCAACATTCCCTTTTCACCACATCCATGCCAACATCTACTTTTTAATAATGGCCGTCCTGCAGAGTAAGATGGTATCTCATTGTATTATAGTTTTAATTTGCATTTCCCTAATGATTAGTGATGTTGAGCAGTTTTTCTTGTTTTTGGACATTTGTATATCTTCTTTTGAGAAATGTCTATTTGCATCATTTGCCCACTTTTTGATGTGATTATTATTTTTTTCTTGCTGATTTGTTTCAGTTCCTTGTAGATTCTGGATATTAGTCCTTTGTCGGATGCATATTTGCAACTATTTCTCCCACTCTGTGGGTTGTCTGTTTCCTTTGATAATTATTTCTTTTCTGTGAAGAAGTTTTTTAGTTTAATTAGGTCCCATTTATTTATTTTGGTTTTTGTTGCATTTGCTTTGGGGGCCTTAGTAATGAATTCTTTGCCCAGGCCAAAGTCCAGAAGAATTTTTCCTAGGTTATATTCTAGAATTTTTATTTTTTCAGGTCTTAAATGTAAGTCTTTAATTCATCTTGAGTTGATTTTTGTATAAATTGAAAGAGAGGGATCCAGTTTCATTCTGCATCTGGCTATTCAGTTTTCCCAGCACTATTTATTAAATAGGGTGTCCTTTCCCCAATTTATGTTGTCATATGCTTTGTCCAAGATTAGGTTGTTCTAAGTATTTGGCTTTATTTCTGGGTTCTTATTATGTTCCATTGGTCCACGTGTCTACTTTTATACCAGTGCCATGCTGTTTTGGTAACTATAACCTTGTAGCATAAGTTGAAGTTTGGCAATGTGATGCCTCCAGATTTGTTCTTTTTACTTAGGATTGCTTTGGTTATTTGCGCTCCTTTTTGGTTCCATATGAATTTTAGATTTTTTTTTCCAATTCTGTGATAAATGATATTGGTATTTTGATAAGAATTGCATTGAATCTGTAGATTGCTTTGGGCAGTATGGTAATTTTCACAATATTGATTCTTCCAAACCATGAGCATAGGATGTGCTCCAAAACACCAAAACCAATAGCAACAAAAGCCGAAATAGACAAATGGCATCTATTTTTATTTTTTAAGAGCCAGCATTTTGCTCTGTGGCCCAGGCTGGACTGCAGCGGTGTGGTAATGGCTCACTGTAGCCTTGAACTCCTGGGCTCAGGTGAACTTGCTCCCTCGGCCTTCCAAAGTGCTTGGTTTAGACATGAGCCACTATGCCCAGCCCTATATCTTTACCTTTTTTGGTCTAGTTGTTCAGTAAGAATCTGAGGCAATAGAATTAAAATGTAGAAATGTTGTGATCTTTATCAAAATGTTATTCTCTGTTCAATCTTCTCACATAGATAGCACTTAGATTTATGAATAATTGAGATGTGCCTTTCACAATGTTGTTATATTGCAGGGAAGACAGAATTCTCAGATACTCAGGATTCTCATGCCCTTTTGGCTACTGAAAAATATTTCTGTATTTCTGAAAAATGTTTCTACTATCCTACTGGCATTTATTCCTGAAGTCTACTGTTGGAACAGCTTGGGATCAGGCTCCTTGGAATTTGGAAAGCGCATCTTTGCTCCACACTACTAAAGTCTTTCTCTAGAATTCATCACTTACCCTGTCTGGACTGGCTTTGACTTACACCCTCAACCTCAGTCATTGCATCATTTCTTTGCCCAGTGACAGTTCTGCTGACTCTAAACCCAATCATCTCCACCTGATGAAGGACCTCTATTATAGTTTCAGATTTGTAAGTATATTGTATAATCTTCAGCTATTTCTTCAGCTAGTATACACAGAGTAATGTTAAAAAACAGAGGTGTTAGCGTGAGAACGAAGCCCTTGTCTTGTTTCTTATTTTAATGTGAGTATACCTAGCATACCTATGCAGCATGATGTGCCCATTAATTTTAACACGATTAAGAAAATAAACAGCTAAGAAAAAGCCGGGGATAGAAGTGGAAGATGATCCTGACTTTCCTGGAATATAATTGTGCTATAATATAAGCTGGTGGTAAAATCTCATATCCTTTGTAGAAATAAATCTTCTTTCCACATTTTTTCTGTCTAATTCTGCCGCTCTATCAGAGGTCAAAATGGATTGAGGCCAGGAAGGGTTTACAAATCTACACTCATCTGTGCTGTGATCTACACTAATTCCTCCAGGGCTGTAGGAAACCATTGTTTGACCCTGTCATATCCTACTTCTGTTGAATTTTACATCGTTAATAAACCCAGCCACCAGAAAATTCAAATTGACCTATGAAATTAGGTGATGTTTCCTAAATTTTTATGTTCAGATAATCTGTCTGAGTTTAAAATTCAGATTTGAATTTCTGACTGCTAATTTAAGGTGCAAAATCTTAGCCTCATTTCTCATATACAAAATCATAATCTCCATGTATGAACTCCATGAATCCTCCTGTTTTCTAAAATAAAAAAATAAAAAAAAAGAACCATATGGTTTTTAAGTATAAGACAAATTGAAAAGCATTTGGTTAGATGGAATGATTTTATAAATCTTGCTTAATGAATCCCATATATATATTTCCTAGAGTTATCAAGTGAAAGACATTGTTCCAAAGATTCTAGAATCC
Organism: Macaca thibetana thibetana; assembly: GCF_024542745.1. Taxonomy (NCBI): domain Eukaryota; kingdom Metazoa; phylum Chordata; class Mammalia; order Primates; family Cercopithecidae; genus Macaca; species Macaca thibetana. The sequence continues at coordinate 19,435,928 of NC_065595.1, read as the reverse complement.
CCTTTCCCATACAGAGACACTCACTTTCTCAACCATGACCTTCAGAAATCTTTTCTTTCAGTAAGAAAAATAAAAAAGACTAAACAAGGTGAAAGAGAGATATTGAGAATGTGCTTTTAACCCCACTAAAAAACTAAGTTACCATTGATCATGTAGGGATCTATTTGGGATCATTCAACAGCTATCTGGCTTCCCACTATAACATATCTATTGTTGAATAAACACATAAGGTATGTATTAAAATTATTATACTGGTTTTCATAATATAGGCCTCAAAGAAACTATTCTAGTTGATGTTTTTCTTCCATGACATAGAATTGTTTAGTATTTACAAAAAGAATGGTTAAAACCTGCCAACTTGCATCCTGACAATAAATTTTAAAACAAAATAAGCAATCATGTCAATGAGGCTTTTAATAACCGTTCATGATACAACAGAGCATTTTAAATTATCATGAAGTAAGCCCTTCATTTACATTTAACCAGGCGTGAATTGTATACTAATTAAACCGTCACAGTGAGAGATACATCATCATGTATTAAAAACACAGACAAACAGTTCTTAATTGGAATTCTTACACAGGCTTTAAAAGGGGGCATAAAAATCGAATTTCAAGTTCGAATTGCTTTATCAAATGGGTGGTACAGTAGATTTAAAAGACAAGATTTTAAATCAAAACTTGACAAACCACCACCAAACCAGTCCACTACCTGTTTTTGCAAATGAAATTTTACTGTAATATATCTGCACCCCTTCATTTGTGCACTGTGTGTGTCTGCTTTTACACCATGATGCTGGAGTTGAACAGCTGTGACAGAGAGTGTCTGATCTGCAAAGGCTAGAATAATTGCTATTCAGTCCTCTTTAGGAAAAGTTTGCCATTCTCTGATTTAGATGTTTTCAGACCTTATTCTGTGATATATATATATATATATATATACATACACACACACATACACTTGAATAGCTTATTGAGCTTCCATTGATTCTTAATGCAAAACATGGGAATTAAATGAGCTAATATTTTAAGTTCCTGGTAAATACAAGTTAATATTTTTAAGTTCCTGGTATATACAATATACTTATGCATTTTCTATAGCATTTCCTTATGCATTATCTATAGCTACCTTTTTGTTTTTCAACTTATTTGGTACTATTCAGATTTTTCCTATTGAAATTACCAATTATTATATAAATATGCAATTTATACAATGAACCTGTATATGTTATATTTAGTAATTATTATATAATAGGCTATGACTTGGAGCCTAATGATACGACTATGAACAAGCAAAGTGTAGTCCCTGTCTTAATGGAACTCATAGCCTAATAGAGGACAAAGATCATTTAAATAAGCAACTGCATCATCGCCTGTTAACTGACTGCAAAGACTGAGAACAGAGATGTGCAATAGGAGCACCAGGTAGTTGTGGCATTGTATTCATCTGCTAGCGCTTCCATCACAAAGTACCACAGACTGAGTGGCTTTATGCAACAGAAATGTATTTTCTCACAGGGCTGGGGGCCAGAAATTTGAGATCAATGTGTTGGCAGAGTTAGTTCCTTTTGAAGACGGTGAGGAAAAGATCTACTCCAGGCCTCTTTCCTTGGCTTGTAGATGCCATCTTCTTTCTGTGTCTCCACATCATCTTCTCTTTGCATGTGTCTGTGTCCAAATTTTTACTTCTTAGGACACTAGTCATATTGGACGAGGGATCCTTTAATAACTCCATTTTAACCTAAGTAAAAAAAGACTGTAGGTCTGTAAAGACTCTACATCCTAATATGGTCATTCAGGGGGTAAGGGGAGGGTAATACTTCAGCATACACAGTTTTGAAGGGACACAATTCGGCCCATACCATGGCACTACTTGGGATAAGGTAGAATTGGTTAAGGGAGTTATCCTGGAGGAGCTGAAGTGTGAGCTGGGATGCAAAGATGAATGGGTGTTAACCCTTTGAAGGGAAAGGTGGTGCATTACGGGTGACTGTATGACAAGAGGTGGAGTTTAAAGAGAGTATCTGACTCTCTAGGAAACTGCAGGATGTTCAACAGCTGTGGATTTTAGTTGGTGGGGTCCCTTGAGAGAATGCAAGTCTTTAGGAAGAGACAAGAGAATAGTGACACTGACCATATTCTTTAAGTTCCAACTCATGTGTCGCTTGTTACTGGGACTTGAAGATCTAAGTTCTATGCTTCCTTATTGCTTCTGAGGATTTTTGTTAGATAAAAGGTATCCTAAAAGATTTATTTTAAGAATTGTGCTTTTAACATTGTATCTAAGAAAATGTTGTGTATCTCAAGTTCAAAAATATTTTCTTCCATATTTTTCTCTAAATACTTTTTATGTTGTCTTACTACTTTCTCTGATTTTATCATGATAAAAATCAACCACTGAGGAATATTGTAAAAGACCGTACAGTGAGATAGAAAAGAAAATACATGTGTACCTTTATTGAGGGACATAACAATATATGTAATATATGTAAACACAAAGTGTTTCTCACATTCATTTAAACATAGAGAGTTTGGGGTTTGACATTTACATTGATGATCTATTTACTTTAATTTTTACATACATGTGTATTGAGATCCATTATGTTACATATAAATTTCAAGTTCTTGCTCCACTACTTGTAAAAAGATGATCTTTCTTCATTGAATGGTCTTTGCATTTTTGTCAAAATCTATTTGCCATATATGTGTGAGTCTATTTTTGGAACTTCTATTTTGATTCATTGATCCATTAATGTTCCATTATGTCCTCTTTACACAAATATAATACCACAAAGTTTATAGTAAGCCTCTAAGTCAGGTAATGTGAATTTTCCAATTTTGTTTTTAATTTTTCAGAATTATTTTAGCTCTTCTGATTTCTTGAGTTTTTAGTATAAATTTTATAATCAGCATGTTGACTGCTACTAAAAAAATTCTGCTAGGATTTTTATTAGGCATATATTACATGTATATTCCAATTTAAGAAGAAATGACATCTTAACAATATTACATCTTCCCATCCATGAACATAAAATGTATACTCACTTATTTTGGTCTTTTAAAATTAATGATTAAAGATTTTGTAGTTTTTAGCCTACATATCCTGCTCTTATTGCACCATCTACATATCTAAGTAATTATTATTTTGGTGTAAATTTAAATTGTACTAATCTGTTAATATCAATTTCTAATTGCTGATTACTAGTAAATAGAAATACAGCCGAATTTTGTATATTGATTTTTTTATTCCACAACCTTGCTAAACCTCTTGTCAATTATAGTAGGGTTTTTTTTGCAGATTTCCTAGGATTTTGTATATAATCAGGTCAGCTGCAAACAGAGATAGTGCTATTTCTTCCTTTCAGATTTGTATGACTTTTATTTTTTGTGCCCTATTGCTCATAGTTTGAAATGAAATAGTAGTGATAAGATTTCCCATCCTTTACTTGTTCGCAAATTTTGAGGAAAAGCATCTAGTCTATTACCAGTATACATGATAGCTATAATTTTTGTAGATGTCCTTTGTCAGGTTAAAGAGGTTTCCTTTTATTCTTAGGAAAAATATTTTTTAGGAGTGGATATGATTTTTTTGCATATCAAAATTATTTTTTTCTTACGAAAAAAGTTCGTTAATGTGAGTTACATTCTTAATTTTTGAATGTCAAACTTATTTTCTGGGTATTCCTTTTTATATATTGCCAGGTCCGATTTGCTTCTATTTTGTTGGAGATTTTTCTATCAATCTTAAAGAGATACTATGGTCTGCCATTTTTCTTGTAATATCTTTTTATGGGTCTTGGTATTAGGGTAGTGCTGACTTTATAAAATAAGCTGGAAGTATAGTCAATTTTGGTGAATGTTTCATGTATGGTTTAAATATTGTGATTCCATTACTGATAGGTTGTGAATTATAGAAATATCACAGAGATCAATTTGGTTGACAGTGTTTTTTTTTTTCTACATCCTTCTTGATTTTATATCTATTTGTTCTATCAATTTATGAGAGACTGATATTGCAATCTTCAATTATTATTGTGGACGAATCTATTTCTTGTTTTAGTTCTATCAGTTTTTGTCTTACTCGTCTTCGGCAAATACAATTCATTGCCAAGTCTTAACAGCCCAAAGCTATTTAACATATGTGTTATAAAACCCTGCCTATACTTATGAAGTGTTTCCAGATGCAATTTCAACAAAAGCCAAACTACTCAGATAGCATGACTTTCCTTTTCAGGTTGCGGTATGTTCCTCGAATGCTAGGTAAAACTCAAAGTTCTCTTTTCCAATGGACATACAGAATAAATTATTTGAAAATAAACCTTCAGTAAATATGGACATATAATTGGCAACAGATCTAATATATTCAGGTTTTGTGTTGTCTTACTACTTTCTCTGATTTTGATAAAAATCAACCACTGAGGAATATTGTAAAAGACCGTACAGTGAGGTAGAAAAGAAAATACATGTGTACCTTTATTGAAGGACATAACAATATATGTAAACACAAAGTGTTTCTCACATTCATTTAAACATTTCTAGTGGAAATAAACATAAAACCCTTGGTATTTTAAAATATTTTGGCTTTCACATCATGTCAGAGTTATTCAATTTGAGACCACTAAAAAGTGTGAAAATGATACCTTTCTAAGCCTAAGCTAACTTGACACAAAAATGATTTGACAAATGTTTGGTAATTATTTTATTCCATTACATGTTTATAAAAAGAGTGCAACTTAATGCAATACTAGATAGCTAAAAAGAATTATGTAGCTATCATATTGCATGATTCTATTGTGCATAAGGTTATTAAAATATGAAATATTTCAATAGTAGTAGCATCAATATGCTGAACTCTACACATCTACATTGTGCTACGTTTTTTTAAAAAATACTTATTTTCCAAAGAATGTCAAAGATTCAATCTGTGAATGCAGTTTGTCCTACTCTTTTTTGTTGCAAAGACAGAAGCATAAAAAATAGAAATATGAACTATAATCTACTGAAGAGATTGAAATATTTTGTATTCTAATCTAGTATAGCTAGTGATTCATTAACAGTAAGTAGGGATAGGTCAAAAGACACATTTGAGACAAAATATTTGTATGAAACTGGAAATTGCTTTCCCCATTTAGTCAATGACAAGAATTTCTGTATTTTTTAACTTATCTGACCCTTTAGAAGATAGATGGTATAATTATTTGCTATTAAAATGTCATATAACTCATACATCAATAAAACCAACAAAGTAAGTTTAATAATAACCACAGATTTTTCATTTTTTGAAAAAAATGGATATACTTTGTCATGTCATGCAGTGGTATTTACTGGATGTCTAAATGTCATAGTTGAAAAAATAGGAATAAATTGAAAAAACTTTGCATACATGTAAAGAGCATTACAGATTTTATTGAACTGGTAATTGTATCTTTAAACGGATGGTCATGCCTGTCAGGATGTCGCTTTTGGCACAACCTTCATTGACATAAACTCTCGGAGTTAGACGTCTAGTTCTGCACATAATTAACCTATGCCTGGGTGTGTTTTATTTATAATCATCCAGCAAAAATGTGGTTGGTCATCAAATAGAACCTTTATTTTGATCACAAATATCCAAGACTATTCTAGAAAAGTGTTTAATGTCTCTAAGTGCTACATGGAGAACAAAAGTAATCAATTCTGGTTATTTTCCAGAAGCCAGAAAGTAGAAATTAGAGGGCTTTAGGGCAACATGCATAAATAGCAGGAAGGGGCTAACACTGAGCAGTTACTGTGCTCAGAAACACATACTATTTATGTGATATAATATCTTTGTGAAGCAGCATCATCATGGACACAGGGAGGGGAACATCATACACCAGGGCCTGTTGGGGGTGGGGGACAAAGGGAGGGAGAGCATTAGGACAAAAACCTAATGCATGCGGGTCTTAAAACCTAGATGATGGGTTGATGGGTGCAGCAAACCACCATGGCACATGTATACCTATATAACAAACCTGCATGTTCTGCACATGTATCCCAGGACTTAAAGTAAAGTAACAAATAAACAATAAAAATTTTTTTAAAAGAAAATACAGATGGAAAGAAAAAAAAATCCACGCACACACAAAAATAGAGAAGTGTGTTAGTGATGGCAGTGGCAGCCCATCTGGAGCAGCTGTTGCAAAGATGCTGGCTGCAGCGGGGCAGAGGCAGTTGGGGGTGCCTTTGCCACAGAGTTGGCGGGAGCCAGGAACAGATGGGAGCCCGGTCCTCTTCTGAGTTGGTAGAGCAGGAGCTCCGGGCTCCCTAGCACAACTACAGTCACACAGATGTGGCTGCAGACGCAAGCATTCCTGTGCTCTTGGGGACCCAGGAAGCCCCCCTTCCCCTGCAGGCTCAGAAGTGCCTGCTCCCCCGCTGCCTGGCCTCTCTCGGCTCCTAGCGCCCATTCCAATTTTGGAGCAAAGTTGTACCCAAGCCTGTCCACTGACACAACCTGGCCAGATATCCCTGCACTCGGAGCAGCACTGACACGCCAGCCCCCGGCCACCTTAGCCCCCTCTGGACTTTGGGTGCTGTCGAGCATGGGAGGGAAGCTGAGGGGGTGCTGAGGGCAGCTCAGCACAGGGCTGCAGGCACCCCTCGTCATGAACAGCCTAGGTGCCATGAATGGTGGCAGGAGGCAGACAGGCTCCTGGGTGCAAAGGGGCAGGTCTCCCAGTGAAGCCTCACATTCAAACTGGGAGGCGTGAGGCATGGGGGCCTGGCTGCCAGTTCCACACACTAGAATGGGAACTTAGATGACGTTTTTTCCAGGCTGCTGATGGCCACACATGGACCAGTCACTATGAGACTGTCTCCCTTCTGAAGCCCAGAAAAACTGGAATTCAGCCAGACGCAAGCAGATGTTGGGAAGACTGCCTGCAGAGACGAGCAACCCACTGTGGGTCTCTTCTCAGCTGACAGCTGAGCAGACAATGGAATGACCTGCCTGCAGAAAAGACGTAACCACATAGGGTCCCCTGAGAGCTGTATTCTCTCTCAATAAAGCACCTCTTTGCCTTCCTCACCCTCCAGCTGTCTGCATACCTCTCTCTTCCTGGACACAGGACAAGAACTTGTGACTCACCAAATGGCAGGACAGAAAGAGCTGTAACACAAATAGGGCTGAAACACGCCCACCTGCTCGCCATCTTGAGAGTGACAAGGAGGAGAGAAGAGAGAAGGAGAGAAGAGCTGTGGCCTTTCAAGGAGCCCAGACCTAGGAGCTCCCCAAGCCCGGGCTGCGACACCCTCTTTGGGGTTCTGTGGTTCCTAGCATCTCCAAGCTTCTGGTTGCCACCACGTTCCCTGGTGCCCACAATAGAAGCTACTTGCAGTATGTCTGGCCCAGCTGTAGCCTCCTAGGAAGCCAAAGCCCGTGCCTGTTCCTGGACCTACCGGCCCTGCCACAGCCAGAGTGCCTGGCTATGCACAGTGGTGGGACCCCAGGCTTGTTCACTCACACATCTCCCCTCTCCGCACCTGGTTCACCCTTGGCAGGTATAGGATCCAGGCCGGTAGTGTGACCCAAGTGCAGCCTGCCAGGCTGAGTGGGCAGAACAAGTCCAGCAGGCGTGAACTAAACTCAGGCAGTGGTGCCACTGGTCACAGAGGTTTCCGGCTGGCAATGCGACACCCCAAGAATCCTGTGTCATTAGTCCCTGTGGTGCTATAACAAAATACCTGTCCCTGTGGTGCTATAACAAAATACCTGTGACTGTGCAACTTACAAAGAACAGACGTTCATTTCTCATTTCTGGAGGTTGGGAGTAAAAGATTAAAATGTCAGCAACTTTTGTACCTAAGGGGGCCCAGTGTTCACTTCCAAGATGGCATGTAGATGCTGCATCATCCTCTGGGAAGAGAAACTTGTGTCCGCACATAGCAGAGGGGATGGAAGGGAAAGTGAATGCTTTCTTCCACTTGGAGCTCCTTTATAAGGCCTCACTTATAATCCCACTCACGAGGGCAGAACCCTTGTGACTTAATCAACTCCCAAAAGTCACACCTCTTAAACTATTGCACTGGGGAGTAAAGTGTCAACATAAATTTTAGAGGGAACAGTATCATTCAAATAACAGCAAGGAGGAAACCAAATGAGGAAATGAAATAAATTGTCTAATATAACACAGATAGAACCTAGAAAAACTGGGACTTTCATCTCATTCTAAGTACATCATTGTATCACTGAAGTAAAAACAAAAAGATCTTCAGAAAAAATGCCAAGTACCATCATTAACCGTGGACTTTTAATGACACCAGAGATTGTTAAATATGCATGACTCTTTCTAAACACTGCATTTTCCATTCAATGCTAAAACAAGCTAGAAATGGTGAGTATCTTCCTTTAGATATTTATGTGAAGCTATTTACTGGCCCATCAAATGTGCTACAAGGTTAATGTGTTTCTTGCCTAAGATCTAGACATTACCTAGTCATATGTGTAAATGGTGAAAAATGGAGAAGAGTGACGTAATTAGTGAATGTTTTCATTACAATCTATGTTTTTGGTGTTTCTATGTTAAATGCTTAAACTGTATTCTAGGATATTAATCTTTAGATTATTTTTAGTTAAAATATCCCTTAAAAATTGATCTACATTGGAATATAAGATCATTTACATATAAAATGCAAATTTATTTTAGCTAAGAGGGATTAAATCATTTGAAAATTACTAAATTAGCATAATCTTTTTACCTTTTAAAAATGTAATGCCAAGGGTTTCGTGGTAAAATTGACATGCACTTGCATAATGCTGACATTGGAACAGACCTTTTGTAAATAAATTTGGTAAAAATCAAACCAAAAATCAATCATGCTTGTATTCAGCCATATGTAATCTGATATCTGACAAAAAGTGCAAGGCATATAAAAATCTATATAGATTATATTGGCCATTGTCATACTACTGAAAATATTTCTATAGAATTAAAGATTTATGCACTATTTTCAATACCTGGTTAAGTAATCATGGATACAAATTTGAGATAATGCCATACAGTCAATAAGTATGATAATTTCAAAGATTATAGAGTTTTGTCAGAAAACAATAACTGAAAGAAAAGAAATTTATGACCTCTGTCTAAGACTGTAAAGTATGTGTTTAAGAAATGGAAAATATAAACTTCTGCTCTATTCAAAAAGATGAAATTGTGGGTAATTTTTTTTCTTAGAAACATAGTTATTATTTTTAAAGCATAGCTTCTCAAACTTTAATGTGCATACAGATCACTTGGAGATCCCGTTATTATGCAGATTCTGATTCAGCAGGTATGGGTGGGGTATGAAACTGGATTTTCCAAGTTCCCAAGGACCAGACATCCCATAGCAAGGATCTAAATGCTATTTGTCAGTTAGGGACAAATTGGGGAAACAGAAAAAATATATATATAGAGAAAGAGAGATATAAATTATAAATATAATTAGAAATTTTTATAAATATATACATTTATAAACTATATATATACACACATGTATGTGTGTGTATATATATACGTGTGTGTGTGTATACATATATAAAACCCCAGAAAGACTCTATTTAGTTTCCGCTTGAAGAAATTTAGTTCTGGCCATAATCTTGGGACAAACAGAAAGTGAAGTCACCCCTTGCCAATGACAGCTGAAATATATGCTCTGTCAAAATTTTGCCTCTCTTGTTCTGCCCTTTGTTGCAAACCATAGAAAAGTTTTTGGCAGCGGCAGATGCTCAGCACTGGTTGTCCAATCAATTAACAAAGAAATTAATTGATTTTCTTTGAATCTTAAACTTCCTCCTGGTACCCCAATAACTCTTCCTCACTTTAGTCTGTCATAGTCATCCTCTCCCACCACCCACAACCCTGCATTTCTTTTGGCTGTGCTACCTAATAAACTCTATTTTCATTTTCATTTTGTAGTTAAAGACGATATTGGTGATAGTCCTAGTCCCTTTCTTGGTTTTAGCTTTTGGCACAAACCTTGCAGGTGGAATTAGCACTAAAACTGGCATTTACTTAATTGATACACAGCTTTATTTTTAAGAGGGAGGGTAATCTCTCAGATTCCCTCTATTGTCTATGTTATCTGATTACTGAGACCTTGACATTCTTGTTCACTGCTGTATTCCTAGCACATTCTTCTCCTACTTAGCATTCAATAAATAGTCTTAGAGGAGATGGATAAATAAATTAATATCCACACTGATTTTGTCATTATTTAATTTTAACTATTTTATTTATCATGAATTCATTAAATATGTCTTTATTCTTGGTGGTTTTGTTTTGTTTTATCTGGTATCTTCTTAAATATTGTACAAAGGCCGTTGCCTCACTTCCTTGCCCCTGGTTCTGGCCCTGCATATGCCAAAACGCAACATCTGTCATTGAAATGTTGAATCCTCTTTTCAAAAAGATGTTTTTATGCTTTAATGATTCAAAATACAAATATTTAATGGAATACATATTTATGTTCTTAAGATTTTTAATAAGAATTGAGATTTTAATATGTCTGTTTGAACATGATGCAATATAGCTAAGTCTCATACCATTTTGGTTATTATAACAAAACAAATGAGACAAATATGGAGATGAGAATAATAAATAATACGCTTCTGCTTTATGAAGGTCGAATGTCACCATTTCATGTAAGTAGAGGACAAGGGCAGGTTCAAAAGAACTTCTGCCCAGCTAGTCAGCACTCTATTCACATGGCAAGGGGATAAGCTTCTCAGATCCCACACTGTATGCATAAACTTTCAAGAGTTCATTGACTGTCAGTGTGTGTAATGGCAAGACAAATTGTTTATTTTCACTGTTGTTTTCATGAGAAAATCTTGGGAAGGGGCTGCTTAAATTTATTTGATGAACCTGAACATGTCAACTCAATTTGGGTCTGAGACATCTGAATTCCTTGAATTTCTTTTGTCATTGACATCTTCCCCCCAATTTTCCTCACTTCTTTTACATTCTCTCTTTATCCATGAAACAGTGGCTACAGGAGCACACGAGATGAAAAATTAACAAAATTGCATACCATTTAATAATTCTTATGGTACCTTTGATCCCAACAGCTATGTCCTACATAGCTTGATTATCTAGTCAAATTAACCACTGTGGTGGACTGCGTATGTTATGTACAGGTTAGTAGATGTACAGGTTAGCGGATGTTATGTACAGGTTAGCGGATGTTATGTACAGGTTAGAGGATGTTGTTATGTACAGGTTAGCGGATGAGTAGAAGGATGTTTTGATTGCAAATCCTTAATCCTGATCCCAAAATTTTGCTACGGTTAGTAAAACTTTCAGATCCTTATATAATAACGTTAGTAATTGAACAAACCTCCTGAGCTTTAGGAATCTGAGAAAAAAAACTCATTGGGAGATTAGATACCATAACCTAATCCCTGTTTACTGATATAAATATACGTCAAAGGTATACACACAGGTATGCAAATTCTTCTAGTGCTGGCATGGAAGCTGTCATGGAAAAATATTTTATAATGTAAAGTCAAGAAAATTGTTCCTAGACTGCCAGTTATACATTATTTAGTATCAATTAGCAGGTTCCACATTATGCTTTCTAATGCCATTTAGCATACATTCATACATAATGACGAACATTACCTACAATTGTGAGTCATACCATTTAAAGTCTGCACACATTACATATTCCACACACTGAAAGTAAATGAAAATATGAATTCAGCACCAGGCTGGAGATTGAGATCAAATCCTATTTGGATATCATGACACAGGTCTCACACATGAAATTTTTTGACATTCTTTCATACTGCCCCAAAGACCTAGAGAAAAGTTCTCAATAAATTAGGGACCTCCTTAGAGAAACACACCACCACCTTCCCTCATGCCTCCACTCTACACACATGAAACTTGATGCCTATAACCTCCTCTATAGGTATAATAAATTCTTTTTATTTGTGACAGTTACACTCTATAAAATCACTATGAACATTATTAGAGAATACTGAATATTGCCTCTGGAAAAAATGCAAGGTTAGGTTCCTGGGAGCCTGTGATCCCAACATCTTCATCAACTGCTCAATACTTAACTTGGTTTTATCGTTTACTGTTTAAAGATGCCTAATATATATATATATTTGATTTGTTAACATTGAAGCCATGATCAACAGCACCACAATTCATGGCTGAAGCGTATCTAACACATATTTTCTTTGTAAGCACATCGCAGCCTGCTTGAGCTGAGGAGCACTAGTCAGCACTTCAGTACTATGCTTGGGGTCATTTTAAATAGAGAAACCACCAACAAAAAGCATGAAAATGAGAAAAGGGTAGAACTAGATAGACCATGAACTGGAAGACATTTGTATACAGTATGAAAACTGAAATAAAAGGGCAGGAGACTGCCTTGTTTGACCTCAGCTGGGAACACACGGGTCAGGAGACTCTATTATGCATGTCCAGGGAAAGTGTCATGAGTATTTTAGCAAGTAGACACATTTGAAAATACAGAATCTGTAATAATAAGGATCAACTAGGCATGTTTATATATATATGTCCTTTTCAAATCGTCATATTAACATACTCTACTTGGAGATCACCACTGTTAGTCCTTAGAGGATCATTATTCCCAACTACCCCCATAGGATGTCACAGAAAGGTGCCAAATCTGCAAAATCCATAGAGGAAAGTCATCTTATTAAGGGAAGGAATCATATTAGCCTACCACAATACACTGATAGTAAACACATATGTTTGCAGAGATATGAGTTGTATAAACAAAGCTGAAAAGGGACTTAAAATGATCTAATTATTTTTAGAAATAGGAATGAAGCCCAAGGTCACCTGGTCAGTTATAGCAAAGTGAAGACCAGAATGCAGACAGACCCCCTTCTCCCAGTCCTTTTTTCTTTTCTTTTCTTTTTTTTTTTTTTTTGCAAAACTAACTAAACTTCCAAAACTATGTTCTTTCGAACTACTGGGATTTTCATGTCAGCAATTAGCTGCTCAGCAACATAAACATATTAATTTAGTGTCATGATAAATATAAGTGCATTTCAAATCTGTACTAGTAATAACAGTGAGATTTAAACACTTTGCATTCGGCTGGCTTAATTCTCTAATTTGGCATCCATTAGCAAATAAACAAACAACTTGCTAATAATAGTGGTGAAAAGCAAGTTTCTTTTTGACTTTATTTTTAATTGGAGCACTGTAATGAAAAAATTATTTACAAATGCAGGGATTATATTATCTGTATCTACCACACTGATAAATTGAATATGATAATTTTTCTTTACATAGAGGAATAATGTGAGCATATCAGAGCAAATAAACACAAGCTTTTATGACCTTACCCTTGGTTTTGTTTGGTCCCAGAAGTTAGATTCTTTGTGACTTTCAGCAGAGCTATTTGGGTAACATAATTTTTGAAAAGAGTATAAATAGTCAAGATTAATTGACCACATGAAGCAGGAACACTAAGAAATTATAAATCACCAAATCAATTTGGGCAAATATCCCTCTTCAGACTTCTCTTGGCCCTCATTTGAATGACAAATTAAACTACTTTTTCCTGTATTCCCTCCTATAATGAAACCCTCTTTTCATAAACCTTTACTGAAATTGGAAGCACAGAGCAATTCAAAAGAATATGGCAAAATATATTCCTCCGCTAACTAATCGCAACAGCACTCCGAGCTGTATCCTTTGTTGTTCAAGGAAATGACAGTAGGAAAAGCTGTCCTTGCCTAGGGTTGTGCCGATATCTATAAGGTCTCGATGTCAGCAGCTCGGACGAAAGCAATATGGACTCATTTCTTCTGACCTCCCTGCTACCTAGAGGACAAAATATCTGTTTCTTAAAATAGCCATGTCTCCAAATTGCATATCAGCAGAACACTCTGCATTTTCATATCCCAAAATACTGTAACTCAATCAATAATCCAACTCTAAAATTCAGAGCATCTGTATAGCAGTCCCTAAACTATCAAGCACTTACATCTTCTCCCTTTAAAAAATGTCTCTAAGTCACTTATTTACATAGCTGCTTCCTACTAAACAGACAGTAAAAGTCATAAGCACCCAAACAGGAAAAAATTGTGAAAGGCTCTTGTCTCTATCTCTACCTAGATGTCATAATGTTGTTTCTAACCATTTGGGAGATTAAGTTTCACTTTCTCTCAGTGGTAAAATCAGTTCCCGCTTCCACTTCTCACAATCAGTTCAAGACCCCTGGTCAGCCTCAACAGCTTCACCCAAATCATTAGCATTTAATATTTTAGCAGGAATATGGTAGTGCTATCACAGTGAATGTGGAAAAGAACGGTCGCATTTCCAATGTATGCCACTTCCAATTTATTTCTGTCTTTCCATAGTCAAAAAGTAAAACTGGTAATTACCACTCTACTTCTCATGATTTTGCTTTTAAGCTTGTTTTTCTTTTTCCAGTAACAAATAACCTTCATCAGATTTATCAGGTGAAATTTAGCTGCTACATCCTTAACCTGTACAATAGAAATGGTGAACTTAACTTGCATCCTACCTGAGAAGAATTTTAAAAACACAATTAAAGGAACTCATGCCAACTAAAGCTGCTGACATTTTCATAAAGTTTTCTGAAATCAGGACCAGAGCTGCTTACATTTTCACAAAGTTTTGTGAAATTAGGAATCATGAGGGAACTGAGTTCAGAAACCCTCCATACCATATAATGCTAGCTTCTTTTCTAACTCATATTTTAAATTAGTGAAATCTCTCAAACTCCCTATCTAGATAATACTTCTGGAAATATTGTGATATAAATATAACATAATTTTTTAAATGAGCTCTTATTATTGTCTCAAATGGTATGCAGAGTAGGAGTCAATGCTTCTACTAAGAAGCACTCCAGTATGAATATATTAATATGTACAACTTTATGTCTTATGCAAAGGCCTACAGGAGGAAAAAACATCAATAAACTAAATTAACTAATGATATTGCAAAGAGCTTATACTGAATGTAAGAAAGATTGATGGTCTATTATTAGTCCTCTAAGTCTGTTCTGTCAAGCATTTACCATCAACTTCCTTAAAATCATCAAAAAAACTATTTAACTAGTGAAGCTAAGTTTATTAGTCTTGCTTCAGTAAGGAAGCACCCTGTACCACTTTGATAGCCCTAATAGTTCTCAGAGAGGGGACAGCAAAAGAGGATATTTACAAGATTATAGACCTAACATGGACTATTTTTAAGGTGGGTCTTGCAAGGCAATAATTGGTTGAGATTGGGCAGAGTTTATAACATACTGACTATGTGTTTTAGGTGCAGAAAAGTGTGTATTGTGGTGTGAGGGTATTTGCGTTGATAAGCAAGTTAGTTTAGCTGGTTTAGTCTTATTTTCCTAGAATACATATTTCCTGGAGAAAGTATTTAAATTCTTCACCCCAGTCTCAGGGTTATTTAGCCAGGAACAGAAAACTATGTTAGTTCTCAGAATTCTTACCACAGGAACAACAACAAAAAAATACCAGTTCTAATTCTCAATTCTGCCTTTAAAACTCTTGGTCTTTAGCAAAATTTCTTCATTATGTAGATTAAAAACAGCAACAACAGCAACTGATGTTTAGCTAACTAAACAATTTGATCAATGTCACACATACCAATTACCTGAGACATAATTCCTAATTCCCAATGTAGCCTTATTTCCATTACTTTTACACAGGAAAAATCGAGTTATATTCTAATTTTAATTAAAAGTTTAATCTAATTGTGACTAAAATATGGGTGGCAATAATAAAACTTAGGCTAGAAAACAAACATTCACTTGATTATTCAGTAGCTAAGGCTGTAATTTCTCATCCTGGATATTTGTTAGGGATAACTTAAGTAATTATTATAAAGGATTTCAGAAAATTCTTCAAAAGTCCAAAATTTCAAAGAAAAAGTAAAATTATCAGAGTATGTGGACTTATACCTACAAATGTACGCACGGCTGAAAGAGTACCACAACAGTGAAGTTATCGGTACATACTATAATCTAGAAATGAAACTTACCTAGGATAGACCCTAAATCCAGAGTTACCATTAGTCTCTAAAGCATGTAAGTGGGTATTAGAAATAGGCATCATCTGGCTGGGCGTCGTGGCTCACGCCTGTAATCCCAGCACTTTGGGAGGCCGAGGTGGGCGGATCATGAGGTCAGGAGTTTGAGACTAGCCTGACTAACGTGGTGACACCCCGTCTCCACTAAAAATACAAAAATTAGCTGGGCATGGTGGTGCACGTCTGTAATCCCAGCTATTCAGGAGGCTGAGGCAGGAGATTCACTTGAACCTGGGAGGCAGAGGTTGCAGTGACCCGAGATCGCGCCATTGCACTCCAGCCTGAGCGACAGAGAGAGACTCCCTTTCAAAAAAAAAAGGAAATAGACATCACATCACCTTTCGGTAGACTCAGCTCATCAAGGCTCTCAGTTTTAGAGTATAAAGATGGGCTGGAATTTAGGGTAGACAGTCTTGTATAAAACAGAGCCTATGTAAGTTATGCATAATTTAAAGATGGGAATATGTTCGGAGAAATTCATCATCAATCTCATCATTGTGTGAACGTCCTAATGTGTACCTACACAAAACCAGATAGTATATGTGTATGCTTGTATGTGGTTGCCCTCCCTACATCAGGGAGTCTCAGCCTCTAAAGTTCAGTTGTTGCAAAGAGTATTTGCCTGAGGAAAGCATATAGATAGAATTACAACGTACAGTTCAGAGCTCTTATGCTACTTTGGAAGTTCAAGCATGATTTAAATTTCTATTTGTATGTATAGTAAACAGTGTTTGTAATAGATTTTTATTGGCTCTTATTTTATGTATTTAAATGGGCTTGCGAATATATCATAAGACACACTATCCTGGATTCTAGAGATTATAAACCACAATTGTTGTACCTGCTTTTCAGTTACTGGCCCCATGCCAGCTCTGTTACAAAGCCATAGGAAAAGTGAATATTCAGAAACAAAGCTTTTAGAAAAAACTTAATGTATGTTTTATGCTCCTTGGAGTCTAAAATCATAGAAAAATTCTGACACACCAAGTTAGTCATTTGCCTTTTATGAAGCAATCAAAATTATAGATTCTATATATGTATATATCATTTGGATTTACATAATTTCTCTTTATGACAACTGTAAGTAAATTATAGGAGAATTCATCTTTAATGTTCCAGTATTGCTTATTATCATTTTATTAGTCATCTCCCAATATATCATCATCATCCAGTCATTCAATATAAAAAATATTTAAATAATATTTAGTCCAGTAACTAAAATAAAACTTACAGCATACTTAAAATTATAATCTCTTAGAGAACAAATAATTTATATTTCCTGGTTTCCAGAGAAGTAAAACAGCAGCTTTATATAGAATCAATTATATAGCTAGAGAGAATGCCATACGGTTTGGGGAGAATATTCAGTATTCTATGACAAACTGTTTCGATGTATCATTTATTTGGTTTCCTCTTTTATTTGTAACTATAGAATTGTCCATCAACCAGTGACAAAACGTTATCACTGCCTTTCAATTTACCTGTAAAGTGAATCACAGCTCAGATTGTGAGTATGACCTAAGTAAATTGCTGCTCGGCTCTTTGGATATGAGGAGTGGCATGCTAAATAATATCTCAGCAGGAGATTCTTTGCCACAAGTGTACAGTCTGTCATTTCCATGGCTATTTGATTTTAGAAAATAGTTTCAAGACACCTCTGGAATCCAATTTAAGACACTTAACAGAGTCGCTTAGGATGATGGTTAACGTAACAGAGCTTTCCAAAGATTTTTGATTTAGAACTGCTACCAACTCTTTATTTGTACTGGCAAATTCCCACATTCTTCTTCACAATTTGCGGAAAGAAATTGAGAAAGATTAACACACAGGTTCTTGGTAGGAAAAAAAAAAAAAGAAAGTGTGCTTTTATTCCAGAGACAATATGTATTTGTTTGTATGCTGAAACAGTACATAAAAGATAAATGGTGAGCAAGATAAAATAGAGGGAAACATTTTATTTTACCTATCTTGCTAATAACATAAAATTCCTGGACAGAATATGTAAGTGACCTACTATAAGAATCTCAAAGGAGAAAATGAGGCAGATTATCCAGTAACATCAGGACTTCCAGTTACAACCCAGTGATGGTGTCCCTGGGATTTTTACTTGTCTCCTCTATATCTCAGCTCAAATGCTAGAGAAGCACACAGCCTGGAGACTAGCCAACCAACACAGATTCCCCCACATACCCCCCAACACATACCATAAAGGTAGCCACAGGGAAAACCTACTCTCTCTAGACAAAAGACCTGGAAAAGGATAGCCCAGTAGACTATGCCCTTCTGTCCTTTCTACTCTTAAGACAAACAACATGAAAAAACAGTTGTGCCCATCTCTTTTCCCAATGGGCACTAAATTGACAGAGCTGTTGTCTACCTTCTCCTGCCTGCCGCAGTTACTAGGATGCAGTCATCCCCACAGAGCCTGTAGGTGGATCTCTGACTTCCAGTGCCCCTGACCTACAAAAGCACAGGCCTCTTGTGCACAGGAACTATGAATATAATGATCACTTCCATTCCCTGCAGCAACAAAGAAGCGCCTCTCCCCATTAGAGACTGTGGACAGAACTCTGACTGTGGCAACCCCACACCCAAGCCAATGCGGAGGAAAACGGGGTGGAGTCCTGTCTTCTGCATAACACACAAGTGGAGCTGACCATGACAGCACTCACAGCCTTGGTAAACTAAATTGATGATTGAACCACAGCCCACACAAATGACCAGGACTTTTGAACCTAATAAGTTGACTACCTGTTCAAATGGAAGACTTAAGTAGGATCGAGTCTTAGAACACAATACTCAGAATGTCTAGGGTATAGTTCAATATTGCCTGTCACAGGGAAAACCAAGACAATCTCAACTTGTATGATAAGTTGTAATCAACAGATGCCAACACTGAGAGCATATAAATATTGGAGTTTGCTAAAGATTTTAAAGCAGTTATAAAATGCACTAATGGGCAGCTATAAACATTCTAGAAATACAAGTGAAAAATGAGAAAGTTACACAAAGGAATAGAAGATATAAAGAAGAATCAAATAGAAGTTTTATTACTGAACAATACAATAACCAAGAAAATAAACAACCAACCAACTGGGTGAACTTAGCAGCAGAATGAATATGACAGAGAAAAGAAAGAGTGAACTTGAATATAGACAAAATAAAAATGACCCAAGGCCGGGCGCAGTGGCTCAAGCCTGTAATCCCAGCACTTTGGGAGGCTGAGATGGGCAGATCACGAGGTCAGGAGATCGAGACCATGCTGGCTAACACGGTGAAACCCCGTCTCTACTAAAAAATACAAAAAATTAGCCGGGCGATGGTGGCTGGTGCCTGTAGTTCCAGCTACTCAGGAGGCTGAGGCAGGAGAATGGCGTGAACCTGGGAGGCGGAGGTTACAGTGAGCTGAGATCCGGCCACTGCACTCCAGCCTAGGCGACAGAGTGAGACTCTGCCTCAAAAAAAAAAAAAAAAAAAAATGACCCAATCTGATCCACAAAAGGAGAATACATTTTAAATAATTGTAACTAATAAAATGTGAAATAAATAACAATATATTATCACATATACATTAGGTTGGCAAAATATAAGAAGCTTAACTAAGTGTTGGCAAGAGTATGAGCAACCAGGTCTCGAACAGGCTGCTGATGGAGGGTGAATAATTGCAGTCACTTTGGAAAGCACTTGGCAGTATCTGAGAGTGAAAACATGTGCATGATCATATCATCCAGCATTTCTGATTGTTTCCTACAAAAATTCTGCCACAAGTGCCCAGAGAAGCATAGTAAGTTATTCACTGGAGGATTATTTGTAAAAGCAAAAGATTTGAAGCATTGTTTACTTATTGAACAGATACATCCTAGAACATTTGAACATGAATACAGAGAAACTAAAATAAATTACTTATATTTCCATACAGAAACATTTTAAAATATTGAAAGTTCATTTAAAGGTGAGTGAAAAAATCCAGATAAAACATACAAATGGCCAACAAACATATAAAAATGCTCAAAATCACTAATCATCAAGGAAATGCAAATCAAGAGATACTACCACATGCCTGTTAGAATGACGTTAATCAAAAAGACAAATGATAACAAGTGTTGGTGAGAATGTAGAGAAAAGGGAATCATTGTACACTGTTGGTGGGAATGTAAATTGGTATAACCTTTACGAAAAATAGTATGGAGGTGCCTCAATAATTTAAAAAAACAGAAACACCATATGATCTAGCAGTCTCACTTCTAGGTGAATATCCAAGGGAAATGGAGCCAGTGCCTCGAAGAGACAGCTGAATTCCTATGTTCACTGCAGATTATTCGTAATAGCTAAGATATGAAAAAAGAAGGAAATTTTGCCATTTGCAATGACATGGATGAACCTGGAGGACATTATGCTAAGTGAAATAAGCCAGACACAGAAAGACAAGTACTGCCTGATCTCGCGTCTATCTGGAATCTAAACAAGTTGAACTCATAGAAGCAGAGAGTAGAATGGTGCTTCCCAGGGGATAGGGAGTATGGAGGGGAGGTAAGATCATTTTGGTCGAAGGTTAGAAAGTTTCAGTTATGAAAAATCAATAAGTTCTGGAGATCTAATGTACATCATGATAACTACAGCTAATAACATATTGTATATTTGAAGTTGGCTGAGTACATCCTAAGTATTCTTATCACACTTACCCACCCACCCCACCCCCTACAAAGATAATTATGTGAGGTGATAGATATGTTAATTAGCTTGATTGTAGCAATTATTTCATAATTATGTATATATAAAAACATTACATTGTATACAGTAAATATATACAATTTTTATTTGTCAATTATACATCAATAAAGCTGGAAAAATAACATTTCAGAGTATGAAATGTTTATTCGTATTTATTATTAACATAAATTTTGAAAAATAATATCACATGTTCGTGATACATGTATAAAGATGTTGTAAAGTATACAAAATACTGATTAGTGGTTACTTTCTGATTAGCAATTACTTCTCAGCTGTAACGAAGCTGAATAGGTTTGAGAAGGATTCAAAAGTGCACTTTGAAAACCATAATTTATTTCTTATTTTGAAAATCTTGAAGTCAATACAACTAACATTAACATTTGTTGAATTTTGTCATCCATAAGTACTTTTCATACCACTCCTTTACTTTCTTTAGAGAGTTCAATACACAAGTGTTTGAAATTGTTTATTAAAACAAACAAACAAACAAACAACAACAACAACAACAAAAACCCTGCTCTCCGAGGTCCTACTCTAGCACAAGGAATGGAATCTAGACCGTGCAGTTCCAGGCTTTCTGTGTTCCTCAGCCTCACTCTAATTTCTCTCTAACGTGTATTCCTTGTTCTCTTGCCATCAATATGTCTTCCATTTTATTAGAAATAGATTTATTTAATTTAGTTTCTTCATTTCCAAGTAACAGCCACTGTATGTTATTTTCAGTAAGATGAAAACCCCAGCTAAAGGGAAACTGACGTCTATGAAGAAAGGAGCTTTACATACTTCCTCTTTCTACTTAAAATATTTGTATTTTAAGGGGTGATAAAATATTTTGTTGAGACACCATAATATATAATTATGTAGATATTGTTGGGAGACACTAAAGGGAAGTACGAATAAACAAGTTTAACCAATAAAATATTTCAAAAAAGCATTTAAGATATAATGGTCTAAATCATAAGATAATTAATATATATTATTTACTGATTTTATTACAGCTATGTATAGTGTGAAATAACTTACAATGTAAGGCTTGCGTGTGAAAGACTGAATATACAAACGGACAAGGGTCTGATCACGTATTAAAATCGATCCCGCCCCGCAGTGCGCAACAACCAGTCCAGGAAGCCAAACCACAATCTTTCTAACAATCAGCCCCAAAGAGTCAGGAGTTAATAACTTCTACTTTCCTGAATTTTAACTCTGCTCCCAATCTAGGACAAACCAGACAACGTCAGATTTCCGACCCTAATCACATAGAATGCCCCGCTTTTACTTAGCTCACTTCCAGCTTTCCCATGTGAACAACATACAGTCGGAGCATACCTCAAATCCTCCCTTTTGCAGATATAAAATATCTACCCTCTTCCGTCTGCGTTTGAGTCTGCAAAATGCAAATTATGGTGTCTGACTCCCTTGCTCTAGCAACCTCTGAATAAATAGACTTTGCTGGTTCTTATTTGGGTGGCCTTAATTTCTACACATGTTTTATCAAATTTCTCTCAACATCCTTATAGAGGAAGGCATTATTATCTCTCTTTGGGGAAAATGAGGCAAAGGAAAGTGTATGTAACTTGCCAAAAATAACACAAAATATTAGTTATCGAGCTGTAATTTGAACCTAAAATGGATGGTTCCAGATCCTGTACACTTAATATAATGAATGATTATATCACTCCATCTGATATAGAATTAGCTGTGACAGTCAGGAGAGGAAAGCCTGTGGTACAATGATGTACATCTCCTAAAATTTCAGTAGTTTAACATAACGAAGAACTAGTCTTTGCTCACGTTGTATAAACACTGTCTGTTATTTAGAAGCTCTCCAGATTTTAAAATCTGAGACCGTCGGGTGCGCTGGCTCAAGCCTGTAATCCCAGCACTTTGGGAGGCCGAGACGGGTGGATCACGAGGTCAGGAGATCGAGACCATCCTGGCTAACATGGTGAAACCCCGTCTCTACTAAAAAATACAAAAAACTAGCTGGGCGAGGTGGCGGGCGCCTGTAGCCCCAGCTACTCCGGAGGCTGAGGCCGGAGAATGGCGTAAACCCAGGAGATGGAGCTTGCAGTGAGCTGAGATCCGGCCACTGCACTCCAGCCTGGGCGACAGAGCAAGACTCCGTCTCAAAAAAAAAAAAAAAAAAAAAAAAAAAAAAAAAATCTGAGACCAGGCTGATCATGGGGCCAGCCATCACAGGTGGCAGAGGAAAAGAAGAAACAACGCCATTGCACATTAGTTTTTAAGGCTTCCGCTTGGAAGTAACAATCATCACATCTGCTTATGTTGTCACTGGGCAAATTGTGTCACATATTTACCTACTTTTAAGGTGCAGAAAACACAATATTTCCATGTACTGGGGAAGAGGAATGATTGATTCAGCTACTGAACAAAATAATGGAAAAGTCTTTGTTTAAATCCTTTAACCATATTGTGTATGAAAAGTTATTTGACGCCTGTTCAAAGTAAAGACCACTTCAATTATAAAAATATACATAATCTCTCTTTCTCTAATTCTCACTGTACTTAAGCATCAATCATATGAGGGGATTTTCAGTAAAGTAGATTTGAGTGGCTAAAGGGGCACTCTGACTCTTCATATACTAAATAAACCTATAAATATATGTAGCATATATTACATATGGTATAATCATATATGTTACATAATAATACATATATGCATATAAATAAATATACATTAATAGTATAGAAATTTACATGATGGTGATCACTACAGAATGAATTTTTTCTGTCTCCTCAAAATTAATTTGTTAAAGCCTAAGCTCCAATGTGATGGTATTAGGAGGTGGTACCTTTGGGAGAAGATTAGGTGACGAGCATGGAGCCCTTCTGAATGGAATTAGTGCCCTGATAAAAGAGACTCCAGAGAGCTCTGTACTCTCTTTCCATTAACAAAGGGTACAGTGAAAAATCTGGTGTCTACAAACCAAGATGTGGGCTCTCACCTGACACCAAATCTGCTGGTGCCTTGATCTTAGACTTCCAGCCCCCAGAATGGTAAAAAGTGAATTAATATTGTGTATAAGCCAAGCAGTCTATGGTAGTCTATTAAAGCAGATTTTGAACTCAGACCATATAAACCTCACAACAGGTGATATTTGTGTACATATAACCTTACCTTGTCCCTGATTTAGTGACCTCTCATATATCAGTATCATAGCTAGTAATGGAAATGGAATTCTATTCTGGAGGTTATTTAATCTTAATTTTTACCTAAAAAAAAAAATATATATATATATACACATATATATATACACTTTTTTATATGTATACCAACATTTTCTTCTCTGTCATCTTCTTCTTCTTCTGTGAAATGTGTTAATTCTTTTAAAAAATATATATTTACATATATTTATATTATTTATAAATAAAAATATTTATATATTATATTGAAAATAAATATACATATTTTCAAATGTGTAACATATCACAGAAGAAGAAGAAGAGGAATAAGAAGGAGGAGAAGAAAATATTGGTCAGCAACATAAAAAGAAAAAATATTATGCATAATTATGCTAGCCAGAAATAAGAATTGTTAATATTGTCAGTCCACTGTGAAAACTAGAGTTACTTTTTTCTTATGCATCAGCACAGAATTTGTCACACAGTAGGCCTTGAATGGATTTTGCATAAACAAATATGCATATTCACACTTAAATATATTCACTTCAATAAAAATGGGAAGATACACTCTTTTAATCATTATTCCTCTTTAAAATTAATGTTTCAAAGTTTGTTACCAAAAATACGCAATGAGATGTTTTCACAAACAAAAAGATAAGTCTTTAGACAAATTAATTTAGAATATTACATTACCAATGTGAATATATGCAATGATTATTTACATACCAAATCTTCTGAAAAGTCCTATATTAAAGAAACCTACTTAATATTGGTTAACTCAGGATTTCTCAACCCTATTTGACCACAATTTTTTTCTTTGCAAATGAGCTTAATTCCAGAAATATCAACACTCTCCTTTTCCCTCACATTTCTATCATACACATCTTACACTACCCATGACTCTGAAATCGGTAGCTTAATGCCCTCTTTTGACTCTTGTACACTGCAGCCAGTAATTATTGGGTTACATACAGGCTTCTGATCTAAAATGAGCAAATCAGAAACTGTCCAAAGAGATTAGAATTTGGACATAGTCACTTTTTTGGAAAACTTTGGAAAATCAAGTGGAAAAACTTGGGGACTGAGGCCAGTGTTTGAAGACAACCATGATGGACAGTATGCGAGCAACAATGAGAAGCAAAGTCAAAAAGACGGTTGACTATTTGGAGACAGAGGTTATGTGACAACAACCCAGTTCTCCTGAGCCTATTCACAATTTAATTCCAAAAATCACTCACATATTTATATTAAACATGGGTTTTTAGTTTATTTTTTACCAGTAAACACAACCACTGTCATTATTCTAAATTAGTACCTATTACACCTGCAAGTACCATAATTTATTTAAGCTACTTCATAATAGCTTTTTAACACTCACATATTTTCCAGTGTACCTTCTCATTCTGGACCAGTTCAGTTAAAAAAGACACTTGTCTTCAGAATAATTGTTTCTTATACCTCTGTGCTTCTCCTATAGAGATGGGGCAGGTTTGAACTTTTCTTTTTTTTTTTTTTTTTTTTTGAGACGGAGTCTCGCTCTGTCGCCCAGGCTGGAGTGCAGTGGCCGGATCTCAGCTCACTACAAGCTCCGCCTCCCGGGTTTACGCCATTCTCCTGCCTCAGCCTCCCGAGTAGCTGGGACTACAGGCGCCCGCCACCTCGCCCGGCTGGTTTTTTGTACTTTTTAGTAGAGACGGGGTTTCACCGGGTTAGCCAGGATGGTCTCGATCTCCTGACCTCGTGATCCGCCCGTCTCGGCCTCCCAAAGTGCTGGGATTACAGGCTTGAGCCACCGCGCCCGGCCAGGTTTGAACTTTTCTACCTTCTTGGTTATTGATTATAGTTTTTCCCACACTAATGTAGCAAGCCTCAGGCACTAGTTGTCATGAGGAAAAAGGGAGTCTCTTCTTTACTTATGGATGTACCCGTATTATCTGAGACTGCCAGGCTTAGTTCCGATATGCTAAAGAGTTTAGAAAATCCCCACTCTCTTGACAAAGCCAGGTTTTCAAGCTTATTTTCCTGCTGCCAATTTAAACAAATAGAAAAAAATCTCATTTGACAGTCAAAGCTGAAAAATCACTTCCTTGTTTTTACAGAGTAACCATGAAACACAGAAAACTATTTCTTCAACGAGGGTAGAGAGTAAGGAGAAGGACGTCTTCTTAACAGCAATATTTACAGGATATGGAGACATATCTGAAGGATTTTAAGTATTATCTCTATCACATGTAATATATTATAGTTTTGAAGCAATATATGTAGATGAAAGCACAAAGTAAGTATGAAAAAATGAAAGAAAGAATGAGAAAATATCAAGTGTCAAGGAAAAGCAGGCAAACCGCCAAAATAAGAAGTATTTTAAATGGAGGCATAACTTGTATTAAAGTAAAGCTTTGCAAGGGAAATAATGTACAAAAAGCTATCTTGTTGGCAAATATCTAAATATTTAAGAAACACTGACACACAACTTGATTGTTGATATCCAAGTGTTTCTTTAAATCCAGAAATAAATAAATAACGGATCCTGATATTCTTTATACCAGAATAGAGATATAAGTCCAATTCTTTTGTCAACTTGAACATCTTTACAGGCAGATGCCAAGAAAGGCTTTTAAAGTAAGGAACACAACCCTAGGTAATGATTCCATTGTCTTCCAGCAAAACGTACCTGCATGCTTTTGGAAAGCAACATTTTATCTTCTACCATCATCAAAGTGGCAAGAGACCATTCTGTATAAGGTGCTAAGCCCCTGGCAGGCACAAGAATGAGATGCTTAAAGGCCCATACCACTCCCGTATTTTGTCTCTTTCAGTCTTTCATGTGTGGATCACAGAGAGTATTTTTCAGTATTTTGTGACCTGCTTTTGTATGTATGTGAACTAGCAACTCCTCCAGATAATGTCAGATTCAAAATAAATTCAACCTGGTACATCCTACAGATGCTGCAGCTCACTTATAACTTGTCCAGTCCTCTCTTCTTCTCTTAGCTGTTTAAAAACACAAGTGCAGGTGAATTTCTACACCTAAGGGAATAATAACTCATGTTTGCCTGATTCCACAGAGAGTGTTGTACTGTGGTACACTGTAAGTAAAGGAAGAACTGCTAGGCTGAATATGGTGCTTAGCTTCATTACTGATGTACTGAGCAGCTTTGGTCACTGTAGCCAATTCATTTACTCATTCATTCCTTTCCTCTTTTGTTCATTCATTCTGTCATTTACTTTTTTATTTTAAAAAGTCAAATTTAAAACATTTGAGTCAAAATATCACAACCTTTCCTCTCAGCCAACTTTTAAGCCAGATTAAGGTCTCCAACGTCATAGATTATCAGAGATGGTAGGCTGTGTGAAATTTGAACTGAAAATGTATTCTTTATTAAATCTCTTACATATTTGCTGAATTAACCACAACCTTACCGTCCCTTGTGCAAACCCTGTAATTTCTTTACACTTGAAACGTCTTTAACATTTTAATGATATTAACTCATATCCGTTTTAATCTCAGGATGACATTTTGCAGGATGATACGTAAATAGTAAGTATCATGTCTTAAAATATCTAGCACAATGTTTATTGCATGCACTAGAGGCAAGGTTTAAAGAAAGAAACTCCTTGTTGGATCAGAATGTGAGCACAATTTCAAATCTAGGTCTGAAATTTTCAGGGGGATATCCCGGGGATCTGAAATTAGGAGTTCAGAATAATTAAATAATTCTCAGTTGAAAGAATTAATTTGTCAACGGACACACGCTGAGAACTATCCAATTTCTAAACTTCCTGATTTGAGGGCTACAGAAGTAGGTGAAGGAAAACCACAAAGTGTCATCACATTTTGATAATCATGGCTGGGGTATTTTCCAAAAATTTAAAATTCTATAAGAATGATAGGATGAATTTGGTAACTCTAATTCCAATAAATCTGTGCTAGAGATACAAGGTCAACATTAATTCAGGGGGATATTTTAGAAGTTGGTTGTAAGGTATTAGAAATATTGGCATACAATTCGATTTAAGGGCCTCTAAATTTCCTTATAAAATCTAAAATGCAAGTCAGTTTTATTATTGTCATTTTTAACCTAGAATATAAATTATATTAACTATTAATATTTATACAATGAATAGAGCCTAAATGTGGGTGTGAAAGAATGCAAATGCAGTATTTAAGTAAAACGAAACCAAAGGCTCAGTCTTTCAAATGCAAATCTAATTAAGAGAATAAATCAGACTAATGGATTAGATTTTACCTCTGTAACTAATCTTCGATATGGCTTTATTTTCTAGCTTAGTTGAAGAATTAGATCCCAAAAATATAAATGGACCGCTGAATCACTTTTCAAGTTGAATTTAACTTTTCATATATATATATATTTTACATATGAAATATATATTCAGGATTCAGAATCATCTGCTTAAGATATCTGATTATATTTTAAATTACTCTTTTCATACTGTTCCATACCCGTTTATATATCATTTAGTTGGTAAAAATTATTGCTATTATTTATTTTACTTTTTTTTTTTTTACTTTTTGTTGTCCCACAATTAGACTTAGTTGTCCACAACAATAAAATGTCAAGGAAAACTAATCTCAATTTAATTTTGAGATGACACACGTAACATATTTAATTCAAGTGATGTAAGAGATAATGTCAATATTCTACAGTAGTTAAGGCATGGCCTTTGGACTGAGACACAATAGAGTTTATATTCTGGCCCCGACTTTTCATTCTGTTATCTACAATCTCTGAATGCCTCAAAAAACTTCCGTAAGAAACACATGAGAAAAATGTCTAAAGTGCTAAGAGTATTTCCAGGCATATAATAAATACAGAATGTATATTAGCAGTAAATATCATTATCATTATCAAACTTTCTCTAAGAGAAGACTCAGTACTTTCTCTCTCTTTCTCTTTTTTTTTTTAAATAAGGTCTCACTCTGCCACCCAGGCTGGAGTGCCATAGTATGATCACAGCTCACTGAAACCTCAACATTATAGGTTCAAGCAATCCTCCTACCTCGGTTTCCTGAGGAACTGGTGCTACAGGTTCCCACCACAACACCTGTCTAATTTTTTAATTATTTGTAGAGATGGGGTCTTGTCATGTTGTCCAAGCTGGTCATGAACTCCTGGACTCAAGTGTTCCTCTGGCTCTGCCTCCCAAAGTGCTAGGATTACAGGTGGCAGCCACTAAGTCCAGTCCCATTACAAAATTTTTAAGAGTTTTTTTATTCACCTGAGCATATATTTATTCACAAATTACATACTAATATTATTTTGGTAATATAATCTGCACATCATAAACAATACAAATATATATATTAATAAGGGATAGAATGAATTTAGTATAACATTATATGGTTTGGTTGTGTCACCACCCAAATCTCATCTTGAATTGTAGCTCCCATGATTCCCATTGTCGTGGGAGGGACCTGGTGGGAGGTGTTTCAATCATGAGGTGGGGGGAGGGGGGAGGGTCTTTCCTGTGCTGTTCTAATGATAGTGAATAAATCTCATGGGATCTGATGGTTTTATAAAGGAAACTTCCCCTACCCAAGCTCTCTTGCCTGCGGCCATATTAGAGGAGACTTTGCTCCTCGTTGGCCTTCCACCATGTGTGAGGCCTCCTCAGCCATGTGAAACTTTGAGTCAGTTAAAGCTCTTTCCTTTATAAATTACCCAGTTTCTGGTATGTCTTTATTAGCAGTGTGAGAACAGACTAATAGATATTGCAAGAATCAATTTAAACTTTTAATGGTATAAATATTTTTTTATCTCACTAAAACTATTATTTATCCCGTTTTATTGAAAGCAATGTGGTTGATAATTTTTCTTTGGAAATCTTGTTTTAATACTTTGAGACACAGCAATTTAAAAATCCAGTTTGAAGTTCAATTTATTTTGATACATGATTCATAATCACCATTGTTAAAAAGGTATATTACATAGCAAAATTTATAAAATAGAAAATATATACTTGGGACAAGTTCACCATTTACAACAGTGAATACAAATCTATATGAGAAATAACATTTTTATATTTAGAAATTTTTGGCTAATTTTGTCAAATCTGTTTAGTTTGCCATTACTGTTATCTAGTAATGTAGCTGAGGAAGAGTTTGTAATATAAATAAAAATGTCATCTCTGAGGAATCACATTATTAGTATTATTTTCAATTTTGTTTTCTTTTCAGGAATTTATCTAATCCACTTCTTCACTTTCAGAGGATTAGTTTTAGTTAAGACTAGATAATATAATCCATAAATCCACTTAACAAATACATTTTAATCCTTTGCAGATGAGGGTATTGCTGTTTAATCTCTGAATTGTGGAATTTGTAATTTTCCTTGAAGAAACCCATATATACTCCAGTTGATGCTGGAGGACATAAGAATTAATCTGTACATTAAATATTAGTAAAACTTAATTTTCATATGTTAGCTTAAGTTTAATGGAAATTGCAATGAACACATTCTTTCTGTTCACCCACGAATGGTCTCACCCCTTCCTTACGGTTGTGTATCATTTTTCAAGTTCACTGGTTGTTCCTCTTCCTAAGCCTTCCAGTTGTAACACTACTCTTTTAATAAAATACACACATTTTCTAGATTCTGTAAGCAGTTAAACTGGTTCTTTATTGTGACTCTGTAAGATCTCTTGTGTCCATGGCTCAAACAAAAAACATACAAAGCAGAGCAAGACCCCATAGTGACATAGCATTTTAGCTGTTAATTGGACACTAAGAAGTGAAGAGTGAAAAAATGTGTTCTCTTGTTGTGAATGAATTCAGCAGTTTGTTTGTCAAGATTCTTAGGGACGGGAGAATAAACAACCAAAATTATTTTATTGATAAACAATATAAGGATTTTAAAAGCTCAATTAACAGCAATTACATGAAAGCAATTCAGAAAAGTGTGTTATAAATTACATTATTTTATGTCCTCAACAAAATGGCAAAATCTGTAAGTCCTGCTAAATCTTCCCTTCTGTTTTCCAACATCATAGTCAATGACCAACAGTTTACATCAGTCCGAAGACAATTGATTCTACATTTATAAATCCGAAAAAATTATCTAGGGATTTAGCCCCAAACCCAGTTAAACCCAATCCCTGTATATACTTGTACATTTTTCAGAGAACTAGGAATCAGAAATTTTAGGATTGTTGAAGCAAAGGGACTCCAAATGGAGGAAAATATAATTACCCAGTTTTAAAAGGGACAAACATATATGAAAGAAGTCATATCAACTGTAAGATCTGTAAAGTTGGCTGGGTATGGTGGCTCATGCCTGTAAGCCCAGAGCTTTGGGAGGCCGAGGCAGGAAGATCACTTAAGGCCAGGGGTTAGAGATCAGCCTGGGCAATGTAGCAAGACCCTGTCTCTACAAATTTTAAAAAATTAGCTGGTCATGGTGGTGTGTTCCTGCAGTCCCAGCTACTCAGGAGGCTGAGGTGGCAGGATCACTTCAGCCAAGGAATTCAAGACTTCATTGAGCTATGATCATGCCACTGCACTCCCTCCTGAGTGACAGAGTGAGATCCCATCTCTTAATTTTTTTTTAATTATGTATAAAGTTCTTGCAAAACTGTGTTGCTGAGGCCATCTGGTTACTTCATTGTAAAGAAATAAATGTATCCAGATTGTTATTCTTATAATAAATGTGAGTTTGAATTGAAAACCTAAAATTTTATATGAAAAAGTTTAAGTACTTTTGGAATAAACCAGTATTTTTATATTTTTGTATAGTCATCTTTGCTCAGAACTCTCACTGACAAAGCAATTGTCTATTTACATTTTATTTTATTTTTTATTTGAAGAATTTCTTTCTGTAGAGACCATATTAAAACCAAAATCACCTTGTTTTTACAGACATCTCTTCTGAATGCTGCTGTGCTTTACAATGCCTGCCGACTTCTCATCCTCATCAAGCTAACTCAGGCTCCCTATGAAGGTGGTTCTCATGTTTGTCTAGAAACATTTCAAGATTATACCTCATCCCCGCTATAGGCAGGAACTAGGCCCTCATCCTTTAGAACCCCTTTCTTTTTTTTTTTTTTTTTTTTTTGAGACGGAGTCTCGCTGTGTCTCCCAGCCTGGAGTGCAGTGGCGTGATCTCGGCTCACTGCAAGCTCCGCCTCCCGGGTTCACGCCATTCTCCTGCCTCAGCCTCCCAAGTAGCTGAGACTACAGGCGCCCGCCACCACGCCCGGCTAGTTTTTTGTATTTTTAGTAGAGACGGGGTTTCGCCATGTTAGCCAGGATAGTCTCGATCTCCTGACCTCGTGATCCACCCGCCTCGGCCTCCCAAAGTGCTGGGATTACAGGCTTGAGCCACCGCGCCCGGCCTTAGAACCCCTTTCTAGTCTATGCCTGTCTCAGGATTGTTCTTACCAATATCATGTGGTGCTGCTGTATTAGAGCTTAAGACAAAACAAAAATTCAGTAATTTACAATTTTGATATTTTCTTCATTATAAGATTTTTGCACTAATGTTGATTTTTTTTTTAAAAAAATCACATCAAAATATGATTTCTGCTGATTACTACGGTTTTTTTTTTGGGGGGGGGGCATTGTCTTCACCTTTGTACCTGAGGTAATTAGCTTCACCTATTCCTGAACCTGCTCTTTACCATGTATGGGTCAAATTTCTTTATACACCTGTCTCGTTTCTATAAACTGAAGACTTTCAGGGAGCAACGGCCAACTCTTTCCATCTTCAAATCACCCAGTAGAGTACCAGCATTTTGGAAATTGTACGGTAAACATTTAATTGAATATAGACATACATATGTGCTTTTAAGCCCTGTGTATACTTTTAAAAAATCATTCTTAACGAGTTCACTTGGCTATCAAATCTAACTTTTAAAGCCAGGGAAGATAGTCATTATATATACGCCATTTTCAGGAATGGCATTAATTATATCACTTTTAAAATTCCATTTTCTATGGCATCATACCCAGTTCACATTGACTTCTCTTGCTAGAGAAAATTGTGAACATTCCCCTAATTGGTCTACCATAACCCATATTATTTTTCAGTTTTTATTAGCTTTTTGTCCAATTTAATTGTATTTATTTTAAACGAGCTGTTGCCAAGTATCATTAGAGCTTGATCTACATCTCAATAAGGTATGCACCAGGGCATATAGGTGGGTCACAGACTGGATGGAGAAATGGCAGCCTTGCAGAGAATCAGCAGAAATGACTGGGTAAATGCAGGCTTGTTTTCAAAAGGAATATAAAAAAAGAGATGAATTAAATTGGAATCTGAAAATGAGGGGATCAGTAGCATAAATTAGGATAAAACAGGTGTCACTGTAATTTTAATTTTATTATTCTAGGCTCTCAAAACAAAAAGGCTTAATATTAATATTTAACTTGGAAGACTTCCATGTTTGAGCACATAGCTGATAGTATAAGATTTATCCCTGTGAACAAAAGTGGTTAGTATAATGTGCCAAATCAAATTATTTGATAAAAATTTGGTTATATAAGTCTACACTAACATATTTACTGCCTGGAATATTTTAATAGATGATAAAGTTTATGTTTTGAGCTGCCCTTCCTCAGTGCTTACCTCAAAAATAGAGAATCTAGTGGAACTATGCTACCCTACAGTTTGTACATATGAAATAATATTTAAAAAGTACATGCAGTTATAGATCAAATCATATAATTAGAAAAATAAAATAAATGCAATATTTCTGAATACCTTCATAAATCTGTGTATATTATTTCTCTCATATAAATTTTGCCTAAGCATTAGAGTAAAATTTTGATGTAATGATATCATCGGTACTATCATTAACATGTATATATTTGAATATAAAATATACATTATTAGGTATAATAACTATTGTCATATATATTATATAATAAGTATTTCCTATGTAGCAGATGCTGTTCTAACATACATTCTACATACAAGCATATGTAATGTAGGGAAAACCTGGGATTCAAATCCAAAGAAACATTGTGATTTAAAACATGAGATACTCCTTTAAAGTTGCCTCAGTTCTTTGAGAATTTATTTCTCCTTGCACTTTGACAATTGTGATATGGGAACTCTCCTTTCAAGGCTCTTAGCCAATGGTCATCTGTACTCTGATGAATACATTTTCTGAAAGAAATTTATCTTCTAGTGAAGAGACTTCCATATGTAACAGTTTTAATTGTAGAGAAGCTCTTCCTCACAGTGCCCAGCACCTGTTTTCTTCAAACCTATTCTTGTTTATGTAGGACTTTTCCTTCCTAGGCCACAGAAAATGCTCTAAAATATTGTTTGTGTATCAGACCTTCAAATATTAGAAGCCAGTTATAATCGACTTTTCCTTTCCATCTTAAATTCTTAAACCTTTCTAGATCCTTCATCTCCTCTTTAAATGACACAATGTGACATTCATTACCTAGTGCAGTTAGGCTTTTCCAGATATTATCCTGTTTTTAATGTTTTTAAACCAAAGTTGGCCCAAGTTGAACATCCTACTGTATGTGTAATCTGCAAGAAGCCATAATTCTAGGAATGAAGTGGTCTAGATACTAGAAACTATATACGTTAAACCAGTTTGCCAAACTCTTTACCGCATTTAAGACTTTCCCTTTAATTGTTTGTTACGTTATTTCCACAGTTTATAGTTGCTCTTTGCAGGAAAAAATAAATCCATGCTAACTTTTCCAGTTCAGAAGTCACAATAAACTTTTAACTTTCTCTGCTTTTATCTATCCTCTGCTATAATTAGGTTGTTGCAAAAGTAATTGCGGCTTTTCAATACGCTTTCTCAAATTAAAATCTCAGATGCAACCCTTCTGATTTAAATGTCCTAATTAATCCCCATTTCTCAATATGTTAAACTTCAAGCTCCACAGATGGAAATACAAACCATTTATTTTTATCTGATCCCTGCTTGTCTTGAAACCCCTGATTTTATCCCACAGCCATCTCACACATTAGCATTACACGGTATTGACCATACTCTGAGATGGCGAGGTCATCCTTTCCTCTCCATTTGTATGTGCTTTTCTCTTCCCTTCAAACACTCTCCCCTTCTATGTCATGCAGGTTCCACTTGGAAATAGAAACAATGTTTTCATTTTCAATTAGAAATCTCTAATAAAGAGAATCACATGCAAAGTATTTGAGAGGCTGAAAGAACAAAAAGGTAAGGTGAACTGATGAAGATATGAGTCACCACAGGAGACCTTGCCTGAGGTATGGGAGGAGGAATGTTCGGAGAAAAAGCAGGTCATTTCACTAATGACCAATTCACCAAAAGGCAATTTAATAAATGCGTCATTTACTGAATGATTTTTTTTCTAAATTTACTTGTTTCCTATAACTATTTTTCTTAACTTGACCAGTTTCACATTTTTATGGCTTCATTTTATGAAATATTTACATGTATTTCAGTCAAGCTCTCTTGCTGTGGCTGGAGATTCAGGGGCAGAGAGGGAAAGAGTCTGTAACTCCTAAAAAGGTATTCGTAGAAAATATGTCCTTAAATTGTTTTCTTAATATTAATATAATAATCATCAATAAGTTATTAATAATGAAATATATGTGATAATTATATATATTCAGTAACATATTTCCACATTTTTGACGAATATATTTTTGACCTATACTAGAATATATTTGGTAAAAATATATATATACGTATATACGTATATAGATATTTTTTTGAGACAGAGTCTCGCTCTGTCACCCAGGCTGGAGTGCAGTAGTGTAATCTCAGCTCACTGCAAGCTCCGCCTCCCGGGTTCACGCCATTCTCCTGCCTCAGCCTCCCAAGTAGTTGGGACTACAGGCGCCTGTCACCACGCTTGGCTAATGTTTTGTTATTTTTTAGTTGAGACAGGGTTTCACCATGTTATCCAGGATGGTCTCGATCTCCTGACCTCATGATCTGCCCACCTTGGCCTCCTAAGGAGTATATATTTTTATAAACCTCAAGAATAATATATTAATAAAATATATTAAAGAACTGTTCCCTAAAAGTTAATTTTGGTGATGTTTGATGGAGGGGTAACACTTAGCAATATTAAGTTATGAAATGATTGGGATAGAATTTCCAGTTATTCATAATTATGGATATCACTAGGTTCCTATGGGACCAGATGATGCTTTTTGATCACTAATGTCAATATGTTTGCAAACTGACTTGGGAAGACATTTTACTATGCACAATCGTGACTGCAGTGGCAGAGCAGGCTTTGAGTGTTTGTTTATAATAATCTCTGTGTCTTAACCAGAACCCTGGTACAGGGGTCACAGACAGGATGGAGCTAGGCAAGGTATATCAGCAAGAGACACAGATAGGGAAGCAAAAATATTTATTAACAATCGTATAACAGCTATGTTTGTGGCAGGAACTCATGTTCAAATCACTGAATTATTTCTAGGGTAGGGGCAGCATATCATGGTTACTTCATTTATTTTGAATAGGATTTCCATTCTATTCCTCAGCAGCCCACAAAACCCACCTAGGTCCAACTGGTGCAATGACCCTGGCAATCGTTTCATTTGAAAAGGACAGCAAAGTCTCAATATCACTGGAGGAATTCTCTAAGGGATTTATGCACAGCAGAGTTCATGAAAACAGAGATTTTTGTAAAACTCGAATCTCTGTATTATAAATTATGATTGCATCATTGTCCTATGGAGGGAAAGATGATGTCACAGGTAGCAGAGGTGGGATAAGGACCTGGAATTCATAAGCAGCTACTACAGGCTCCATGACAACTGGGGGCACTAAAGCCTAAAGAAGAGAATATTGAACAAAAATGTAGGTGTTTTTTCCTCAACTAGCTAATAAGTATTGCACCCCGATGACGGCATAGGCAACTCGAAGCTCTGCTGAGCTCAGTTGAACCCTGGATGCCAGGTGAAGCACGGATCCTCCTCAAATATGAAGCCACAGAACATAACCATTTACTTCCTCCTCAAAACAAAAAGAAAGATCTGGTGCCCAATATTCAGTTTGTTGGGAACTCTAAAATTTAGAATAAAACTCTAAAATTTAGAATAAGAACATGCCAAGTCCTGAACATGAATGTATTCTACCAGCTATTAAGGGTAGAGAATAAGCAAACAAACATGCACTTACATACATACCTACAAACATACGTATGCACACCCATATAGTACATCGTGGTCTTATCTCAAAGAATTGTAGAAATAAACTAATTCAATTCTCCTACTCATTGGTAAGAGATTTGTTTTCACTTTATTTATGCAACCCCCTCTACTAAGCGTTATATACACAGTATTAAGTGATACTTTGGGTGTATTAACTTATACATTGTGTGTTTAATAAAATGACCTACTGAATAAAGGAATAAATGAAACACTGGGCATCAGAAGTTGTATCATCCTCAACCACATGGGATTCAGAACTGCAGATTTCCTATTCTTCCATCTTGTATTGAACTGGAATAACATATTTCAATGTTCAAGTTAGATGGCTTATAATTGATCCTTGATAGATTCAGAAGGCCTTTAAAAATCTGTTAGCACTTCAAGACTTTGATATTCCTATTGAACCAAATGATAAATATAATAACTTTGGAGCACACTGTTCAGCACATTTTTTCTTGAATTCTCACTATTATCTAGGAAGGAAAAGGAAGACCTGGAGAACAGGTGAAATGCACCAAAGGATTCTTCTGAACTTTATTCTCCAACAAGTCTTTGAATCTCACCCTAAAGTAATGCAGGTCAGTAAATTTCTGAAAGTTCAGAAACATTTTCCCTGTCCTGCTTTAAGTCTAGTTCAGGCATTGATGCTGCTAATTAGGAATTGTAAAGAAAGTAAATTATGATTGGTTATTTAAACATAAAAAGTTACTGGTGGCTTAGAGCTAAATACTTGTACTATGCTAAACAACTAGATATGAAAAAAATAAAAGTTAAGGTTGTTTATCTCCTTTAAGGGGTCATTACTATTGAAAGGTCCAATATCAAAATAGAAACTTCTGCAGCACTGAGACCTGAACTGCATGGAGGAATTGGATTTAGAATTGCAATTAGAATATCACGTGTGAGAGAAAAACCAAAGCAGGGCTCAGCAATGTCACTAGAAGAGCAGGCATAGTAAACGTGAAGAAACATAAGATCATAAACATGATTATGTCATTTACAATTCTGATGGTACAACACACATATCTGTGACTTCACAGCCTGCTATTAATACTATAAGCTTCAACCTTTATAAATCCATTTGTTTTATCATTTGAGTGGGTGCATAAGGAAACTTTTTCCTTCTCTTTCATGTACAGTCTAAATCAAATGCAATTTTATTGATCTCCCATGGCACACAAAAATGAAAGAAGAGATTCAGATTGACTCTAGATTTAATGGACTCTCAAGCCACTCACATAATGGTAGCTCTTATCATGAGACTACTAAATAATGTCAGCCATTGACAATGTTTAGATATGTTGCACAGGCTGTTGGTTTTGAGTCTTCAGGAACAGCGGTGGTACTCCAAAAAATTAATACTGGCCACCTTAAAGCTAATTCCAATTTGCTCTATATTTTTATCTCTGCTAAATTGCATCTTACATAAAGTTTTTCATAGTTTAAGACCATGGACGAAAAGTATCCTTGAATGCATATTGTGTTAAAATTGAAAAGTTATTATATTCTCTGTTTTCTAGAGTGTTTGAAAGAAATGAATTAAGGTCCAATATAGAATATGCTTTCCTGTCCACATAGAAAAGATGCCAGTGAATTTATAGTAAAAGAAATAAAGGTGAGAGAAAGAGTTTATAATGGCTGATCAACTTTAATTCTTTTTTCATTCAAGTTATTATTTCTTAATATTAGTTAATAAATTCTACTCTGGTTGGCTTTCTAACTTACCTGTAGACTATCATAGCTCTTTTAAAACTGTGGTCATGTAGTCAAACCACTACAAAATATTAACAAATGGCATATTCACATGGTACCCAAGTATATAGTCAAAATTTCCTCACCAGAAACAGTGATAGAATATTATTTCCTACACTTGATTGTGTGAAGATTAGGTACCCTGTTCAATTGCAAGGAGACCAAAATTAGGAAATGTGTAGAGAATTCAAACTGCCCCTTTCACTGTGGGCATATAAGATTCTTCCAGTTGCACATTGCTGTGTAATAAGTCACTTCAAAACCTAGTGTTTTAGGGAAAAAATGTATTATTCTCATAAATCTGAACTTCAGGCTATCTGTACTGAATTTTGCATTGGCTGTGACAACTCAAAGCATGGGATCTAGTATCTTCTGTATGCTTCCTCATTCAAAGCTGATGAATGAATTAGAAAGATTCAAACAGCTGAATGATAACCCAATAGAACTTTTGCCATTTTAGAAACTTCATTGTGAGTTATATGAACCATTTCTTTTTCCAAACTAAAAGAAAGTATAAAACTAGAGTAGATACACCTCCAGAGAAGAAAACTCTGAGGCAGAAAACTGTAGTTGAACATTCTAAATACTTAATGTATCCCCTGACTCATCCAACAAGCATATAATTCAGTAGATCTATTTCAAATATAAATGCTCCATCAAAAAGCATTAGTAATGATTAGAAAGGAAAGAATAGAGAATTGATAGATATGATTCAAAAAATTGGATAAAAGACACATAATAATAAAATTAAGATAAACATCATATATCAGAAAAATTGCCACAAAGTTTAGAAGACAATATTAAGAGATTTTTCAAAACTCAAGTGCCTTAGATAAAATAAAATTGAATTATCTCAAATATATATTTTTGCATTAAAATAAAATAAATAAGTAAAAAACTAAATTGAACTAATAAAAAGATAACTGTGAAAAAAATAAATAGGAAAATAAAATAGAGCATACCTTGGAGATACTGCAGATGAGTTCGAGATCACAGCAATAAGGCAAGTCCTGCAATAAAACAAGTCACATGAATTTTTTGCTTTTCCATTGCATATAATAGTTATATGTATACTACACTGTAGTCTACTAAGTGAACAACTGCATTATGTCTAAAACAGTATCTTATTTTAAAAGTGCTCTATTGCTAAAAAGGCAATCATCAAATCTTCAGAGAATGATAATCTTTTTGCTAGTGGAGAGTCTTGCCAGTGTTGGTGGCTGCTGACTGAACAGGGTAGTGGTTGCTAAAGGTTGGAATGGCTATGAGAATTTCCTAAAAGAAGACAACAGTGAATTTTACTGAATCAATCGACTCTTCCTTTCACAAAAGATTTCTCTGTAGCATACCATGCTGATTGATAGCACTTTACCCTAGCAGAACTTCTTTCGAAATTGGAGTTAATCTTCTCAAGTCCTGCTTCTGATTTATGAACTAAGTTTATGTAATATTATGTAATATTCTAAATCCTTTATTGTCATTTCAACAGTGTTCATAGCTCTTTACCAGGAGTAGATTCTTTCTCAGGAAACCACTTTCTTTGCTTATGCATAAGAAGCAACTCTTCATCTGTTGAAGTTTTATCATGAAAAATGCAACAAATCAGGCCTATCTTCAGGCTCCATTTCTAATTCTAATTATCTTGCTATTTCCACCATATCTGTCACTATGTACTCTACTCAAGTCTTGAACCCCTCAAAGAAATCCATGAAAGTTGAAATCAACTTAAACTGCAGTCACACCCTCAAGGGCATCAAAGAATATCTAAGCAAAAAGTCCATTCCAAATGACAGAAACCTCAAGGATTAAAGGAATATCAACCCACTCACATGAGAAAGAACCAGCAAAAGAACTCTGATAACTCTAAAAGCCAGAATGTCTTTTTATCTGAAAATAACCACATTAACTCCCAGTAGTGGTTCTTAACCAGACACAAATGGCTGAAATGAGAGACAGAATCCAGAATCTGGATGGCAAGGAAGCTCACTGAGATATAGGAGAAAGCTGAAACCCAATCCAA
Organism: Macaca thibetana thibetana; assembly: GCF_024542745.1. Lineage (NCBI taxonomy): Eukaryota > Metazoa > Chordata > Mammalia > Primates > Cercopithecidae > Macaca > Macaca thibetana. Next base: position 19,395,082 of record NC_065595.1, on the reverse strand, counting down.
GGAAAACGGTAAACAGTCCAAGAGTTAAAGATGACATATCCAGGCCGGGCGCGGTGGCTCAAGCCTGTAATCCCAGCACTTTGGGAGGCCGAGACGGGTGGATCACGAGGTCAGGAGATCAAGACTATCCTGGCTAACACGGTGAAACCCCGTCTCTACTAAAAAATACAAAAAACTAGCCGGGCGAGGTGGCGGGCGCCTGTAGTCCCAGCTACTCGGGAGGCTGAGGCAGGAGAATGGCGTGAACCCGGGAGGCGGAGCTTGCAGTGAGCTGAGATGCGGCCACTGCACTCCAGCCTGGGTGACAGAGCGAGACTCCGTCTCAAAAAAAAAAAAAAAAAAAAAAAAAAAAAAAAAAATGACATATCCATTTTAAGAAAGAACAAAACTGAACTTCTGGAAATGAAAAATTTACTGCAGGAATTTCAGAATGCAATCAGAAGCATTAATAATAAAATAGACTATGCTTGGAATGTCAGAGTTCTGAGACCACTCCTTTGAATCAACACAGGCAGACAAAAATATGAAAAGAACAAAACAAAATGAACAAAGCCTGCAAGAAATATAGGATTATATAAAGAGGTCAAGCCTACAACTCATTGGCATTCCTGAAAAAGATGGAGAGGGAGCAAGCAACTTGGTAAACAGATTTGAAGATATTGTCCACAAAAACTTCTCAAACCTTGCTGGAGAAGTCAACATGCAAATTCAGAAAATTCCCACAACCCCTGTTGTCATCATACAGGATGACCACCCACAAGACACACAGTCCTCAGATTCTCTGAAGTTAATGTGAAAGAAAAAATCTTAATGGTAGCCAGAGAGAGACAAGTTACATACAAAGGAAATCCCATCAGGCTAACAGCAGACTTTTCAGCAGAAACCATACAATCCAGAAGAGATTGGGAGCCTAGATTCAACATCCTTAAAAAAAAGAAATTCCAACTAATAATTTTATATCCATCCCAATTAAGCTTCTCTAATTAAGCTAAGGAGAAATAAAATGCTTTCAGACAAGCAAATGCAAAAGGAATTCATTACCACAAGAACTTCCTTACAAGAGATCCTTAAGGGAGTGCTAAACATGGAAACGAAAGCTGTTACCTGCCACCTCAAAAACACACTTAAGTTTATAGCCCACTGACGCTGTAAAAAACCATACAATCAAGTCTATGTAACAACCAGCTGACAACATGATGACAGTATCAAATTATCACATACCAGTATTAACCTTGAATGTGAATGCACTTAATACCCCACTTAAAAGACAGAGAAAGGCAAGTTGAATAAAGAAGCAAGACCTAACTGTTTGCTGGCTTTAAGAGACCCATCTTATTTGCAATGACTACACTAAGCTGAAAATGAAAGGATGGAGAAAGTTCTATCAAGCAAACAGAAAACAAACAAGAGCAAGCACTGCTATTGTTATTTCAGACAAAACAGACTTTAAGCCAACAACATTTATGAAAGGACAAAAAAGGGCATTACATCATGGTAAAGGATTCAATTTAACAAGAAGACTTATCTATCCTAAGTATATGTGTACCCAACATTCAAGCACCCAGATTTGTTAAACTAGTTCTTAGAGACCTACTAAGAAACTTAGATAACCACATAATAAATGTGGGAGATATCAAGACCATACTGACAGTGCTAGACAAATTATTAAGGCAGAAAAATAACAAAAAAATTTGAGACCTAAGCTCAACAGCTAACCAAATGAACCTAACAGACATCTATAGTACTATTTGCCCCCCCAAAATAAGAGTATACTTTCTTCTCATCTGCACATATACATAACTCTAAGATCAGCCACATCCTCAGCCATAAAGCACTTCTCCACAAATTCAAAACACCTGAAGTCCTACCAACCACACTATTGAATCACAGTGCAATACAAATAGAAATCAATACTATGAAGATCTCTCAAAACCATACCATTACATGGAAATTGAACAACCTGATCCTGAATGACTTTTGGGTAAAAATGAAATTGAAGCAGCAATCAAAATATTATTTGAAACTAATGAACACAAAGATACAACATGCCAGAATTTCTGGGACACAATTAAAGCATGTTAAGACGAAAGTTTATAGCACTAAATGCCTACATCAAGAAGTTAGAAAAATCTCAAATTAACAACATAACATCACACTTAGAGAAACTAGAAAAACAAGAGCAAACCAACCCCAAAGCTAGCAGAAGGAAATAAATAACCAAAATTAGAGTTGAACTGAAGGAAATTAAGGCACAAAAATCCATATCAAATATCAATGAAACCAAAAGTTCATTTTTTGAAAGAGTAAATAAGATTGATAGATGGTTAGCTAGATTAATAAAGAGAAAAAGAAGATCCAAATAAACACAATCAGAAATGAGAAATGTGACAATATTACCTCATAGAAATATAAAAAACTGGCCAAGCGTGGTGACTCATGCCTGTAATCCCAGCAATTTGGGAGGCTGAGGCGGGCAGATCATTTGAGTTCAGGAGTTCAAGACCAGCCTGGCCAACATGGCGAAACCCTATCTCTACAAAAATGCAAAAATTAGCCAGGCATGGTGGTACATGCCTGAAATCCCAGCTACTCAGGAGGCTGAGGCAGGAGAATTGCTTGAACCTGGGAGGCAGAGGTTGCAGGGAGGCAGAGGTTGCAGTGAGCCAAGGTCAAGCCACTGAACTCCAGCCAGGGCAACACAGCAAGGCTCTGCCTAAAACAAACAAACAAACAAACGACAAAAAAAAAAAAAAAAAAAAAAAAAGAAAAGAAAAAAGAAATATAAAAAAGCCCTCAAAGACCATTATGAATGCCTCAATGGACACAAACTAGAAAACCTAGAAGAAATTAATACTTCCTGAAAACATACAGCCACCCAAGATTGAAATGTGAAGATACTAAATTCTGAACAGACCAATAATTGGTTCAAAAACTGAATTACTATTTAAAAACCTAGAAACTAGAAAAAAAAAAAACCCTAGAACATTTAGATTCACAGCCAAATTCTACCAGACAGATTAAGAAGACCTGGAACCAATTATACAAAAATCACTCCAAAAAACTGAGGAGGATTGACTCTTCCCTAAATCATGCTATGAGGCAAGCAGCATTCTGATACCAAAATCTGGCAGAGACACAAGGAAAAAAGAAAATTTAAGACCGATACCCTCGATGAACATAGACACAAAAGTATTCAACAAAATACTATCAAATCCAATCCAGCAACACTTAAAAATATCAATAAACCATGATCAAGTAATCTTTATTTCAGGATTTCAAAAGGATTTCAACCATGTTGAAAGGTTGGTTCAACATATACAAATCAATAAATGTGATGTATCACATAAACAGAACTAAAAACAAAAAATCACATGATCATCTCAATAGATGCAGAAAAAGCTTTTTATAAAATTCAACATCCCTTCATGTTAAAAATTCTCCACAAAATAGGCATTGAAAGAACATACCTCAAAATGATAACCTTCTATGACAAACCAACAACCAACTCCATACTAAACAGGCAAAAGCTGGAAGCATTCCCCTTGAGAACCAGAACAAGAAAATGATGTCCACTCTCACGACTCCTATTTAACATATTGCTGGAAGTCCTAGTAAGGACAATTAGACAAGAAAAGTAAATGAAAGGCAACTGATATGGATTGGATCTGTATCCCTAATCAAATCTCAAGTTGAAATGTAATCCCCAATGCTGGGGGTGGGGCCTGGTGGGAAGCAATTGGATCATGGGGGTGGTTTCTCTTGGTTTAACACCAACCCCCTTGGTGCTGTCATGGCAATAGTGAGTTCTCATGAGATCTGGTTGTTCAAAAGTATGTGGCACCTCCACCACTCTCTCTCTTCCTCCTGCTCCAGCCATATAAGACGTGCCTGCTTCCCCTTTGCCTTCTGCCATATTTGTAAGTTTCCTGAGGCTTCCCTGGAAGCAGAAGCTACTATGCCTCCTATACAGCCTGTAGAACTGTAAGCTAATTAAATTTCTCTTCTTTATAAATCACCCAGTCTCAGATATTTCTCTACAGCAGTATGAGAATATACTAACACAACGTCCAGATAGGAAGAGATGGGGATAAATTTACTATCTTTGTAGATAATTTGATTCTTTACAGAGACAACTCCATAGTCTCTGCCCAAAGGCTCCTAGAACTGAAAAACCATTCCACTCAAGTTTCAGGAGACAAATCAATGTATAAAAGTTAGCAACATTTCTATGCACCAATAATGAACAAGCTGAAAGCCAAATACAACCATTCTCAATAGTGACAAAAGGGATAAAATATCTAGAAATGCAGCTAACCAGGGAGGTGAAAGATCTCTACAATAAGAATTATATAACATGGCTGAAAGAAATCAGAGACAATATAGACAAATGGGAGAACACTCCAGGCTCATGGATAGGAAGAATCAATAGCATTATAATGGTCATACTGCTGATAGTAATTTACACTTCAATTATATTGCTATCAAACTATTAATGTCATTTTTTTACAGAATTAGAAGCAGCAATGCTGAAATTAATATGGAACAAAAACAGAGCTCAACAGCCACAGTCATTCTAAGCAAAAAAGGACAAAGTTGGAGGCATCACACTAACTAACTTCAAATTATACTACAAGGATACAGTAATCAAAACAGGATGGTACTGGTACAAAAACAGACACATATACCAATGGAACAGGTTAGAGGACCCAGAAATAAAACCACACACCTACAACTTACAAGCCACACACCTACAACAATAACCTTGCTATTGTCTACAATATCAAACAATGGGATTAGGGCCCCCTATTCAATAAACAGGGCTGGGATAACTGGGCTAGCCACACGCAGAAGATTGAAGCTGGACCCCTTCCTTTCACCATCTATGAAAATAAACTCAAGATAGGATTAAATACTTACATGTAAGACCTGAAACTATTTTAAAAACCTTGAAGAAAACCTACGAAATAGCATTCTAGACATAGGCACTGGCAAAGATTTTATGATGAAATCCCTAAAAGCAATTGCAACAAAATCAAAAATAGACAAGTTAGACCTAATTAAAGAACTTCTGCACAGCAAGAGAAACTATCAACAGAGTAAACAACCTACAGAATAGGAGAAAATATTTGCAAATTATGCATCCCATAAAGGTCTAATATCCAGAATCTGTAAGGAATTTAAACAAATCAACAAGCAAAATGCAAAGAACCCCATTAAAAAATGGGCCAAGCACATAAACAGACACATCTTAAAAGAATATATACAGCATGGTCAACAAGCATATGAAAAAATGCTCAGCACTACTAATCATTAGAAAAATGAAAATCAAAACCACAATGAGGTAACATCTTACAATACTCAGAATAGCTATTATTAAAAAGTCTAAATATGAGGGATGGTGCTGAGGATTCAGAGAAAAAGGAATGCTTATACACTGCTGGTGAGAATACAAATTAGTTCAGCCACTGTGGAAAGCAGTTTGGAAATTTCTCAAATAACTTAATACAGAACCATCAATCAACCCAGCAATCCTATTAACGAGTATATACCAAAAGAAATATAAATCATTCTACCAAAAAGACACATGCACTCATATGTACATCACAGAATTATTCATAATAGCTAAGGCATGGAGTCAATTTAGATGCCCATCAATGGTGGACTGGAGAAAGAAAATGTGGTATATATGCACTATGGAATATTACATTGCCATAAAAAAACAGAACAAAATTGATATGGTTTGACTGTGTTCCCACCCAAATCTCATCTTGGAGTTCCTATTATGTCCACATGTTGTGGGAGGGACCCAGTGGGAGGTAATTTAATCATGGTGGTGATTACCCTCCTGCTGTTCCTGTGATATTTAGTGAGTGCTCATGAGTTCTGGTGGTTTTATGAGTCTTTTCCCCTTCGGCTTGGTATTTCTCCTTGCCGCCACCATGTGAAGAACGATGTGCTTGCTTCCCCTTCCACCACGATTGTAAGATTCCTGAGGCCTCCCCAGCCATGATGAACTGTGAGTCAATTAAACCTCTTTCCTTCATAAGTTACCCAGTCTCAGGTATGTCTTTATTAGCAATGTGAGAACAAGCTAGTATAAGAATTATTATTATTATTTGCACCAGCATCGGTGGCACATAAGGCCACTATCCTAAGTGAACTAATGCAGAAACAGAAAATTGAGTACACTGGGAACAAGGAAGAAAGAGTAGACACCGAGGCCTACTTGAGTGGGGAGGGTGAGAGAAAGGTAGGGGTTAAAAAACTACCTATAGTGAGTACTATACTCACTACCTGGGTGCAACAACCATTTGTACACCAAACCCCAGTGACATGAAAATATTCATGTAAAAAGCCTTCACATGTATCTCCTAAACTGGAAATCCAAGTTGAACTATATATATATATATATATATATATATATATATATGTGTGTGTGTGTGTGTGTGTGTATATATATATTTAAAGAGCTTCGTATTTACCCATATGTCATTTGTCATTTCAATATTCTGATATATAAAAGCTTTTGAATAATATATATACCATTAAATTTATAGGAAACAAGAAACTCCCTGCTTAAATAAAAGTAAAATGCAGTAAGTACATTCAAATAAAATAAATAAAAATAAAAAGGATTGGGCCAGACACGGTAGCTCACACCTGTAATCCCAGCCCTTTGGGAGGCCAAGGCAGGTGTTCGAGACTAGCCTGACCAACATGTCGCAACCCCATCTCTACTAAAAATACAAAAACTAGCTGGGAATGCTGGCGTGCACCTGTAATCCCAGCAACTCAGGAGGCTGAGGCAGAAGAATCGCCTGAATCTGGGAGGTGGAGGTTGCAGTGAGTGGAGATCATGCCACTGCATTCCAACCTGGGTGACAGAGTGAGACTCTGTCTCAAAATATAAAAATAAAAATAAATGAAATAAAAAGGATTGGAGGGGCAGAAGATTTGAAATGCAATGTAAAAAGCTGTGAAGCGATTGCTTATATCTTAATGACAGCCTAAAGCCATTATAATCCATTAAACCGTAACTTCTTTTCAAACCCTTGAAAGGCAGAGGTCTCGGAACAACCAAATAGCCTTAAATCTAAAGTAGGGCAAGGCCTACAAGCAGAGATATGACATGAGTTCTGGATTACTTTCAGTAGAGCAGAGGAAGAAGATGAAACTGCCATAGAGAATGGTACGAATACAGCTACAATGTTTAATAAAATGCTAGAGGCCAAATTTAGGCTAGTATGACAGTGTAGAGATCCTGGGAGTCATAGACAAAAGAGGAGTTTGTGTTCACTTACAAATCCTTCTCCATGGACTTCACCAGTTACTCAAGAGAACTACTGGGACAATGAAGAAGCTGAAGAATGCTTCCAACAGGGGCAGGCCTTGGGGACAACAACAGATTTTGCTATTTGATTTTTCTCCTCTGTTGAACAGAAGACTTGTGTAACTGGAAAATAAAAGTAAACCCTCTTTCCCCAAGGAGCAGACAAAGACTCATGGCAGCTATCAGAAGAAAAAACTAAAAAACAAAAACAAAACAACAACAATAATAAAAACACCTCTACCCTTAATGGAGGGGCAGAAAAACTTCCTGGTCTCAAAACTTAAAAGAATCCTCTCACTGTGGGAGAGGTATGATCTTTAATAATACCCTCCCCATGATGAATCTAACGGACTAAAGCTTAATAAGACCAATAGCGTCTTTCTTTATACCTCCCATACTGCTATAGAAACCCTCTTAATTATAGTTTGAAATCAGGTAGCATGATGCCTCCAGCTTTGTTCTTTTGACTTAGGATTGTCTTGGAGATGCGGGCTCTTTTTTGGTTCCATATGAACTTTAAAGCAGTTTTTTCCAATTCTGTGAAGAAACTCATTGGTAGCTTGATGGGGATGGCATTGAATCTATAAATTACCTTGGGCAGTATGGCCATTTTCACAATATTGATTCTTCCTATCCATGAGCATGGTATGTTCTTCCATTTATTTGTGTCCTCTTTTATTTCACTGAGCAGTGGTTTGTAGTTCTCCTTGAAGAGGTCCTTTACATCCCTTGTAAGTTGGATTCCTAGGTATTTTATTCCCTTTGAAGCAATTGTGAATGGAAGTTCATTCCTGATTTGGCTCTCTGTTTGTCTGTTACTGGTGTATAAGAATGCTTGTGATTTTTGCACATTAATTTTGTATCCTGAGACTTTGCTGAAGTTGCTTATCAGCTTAAAGAGACTTTGGGGTTCTCTAAATATACAATCATGTCATCTGCAAACAGGGACAATTTGACTTCTTCTTTTCCTAGCTGAATACGCTTTATTTCTTTCTCTTGCCTTATTGCCCTAGCCAGAACTTCCAACACTATGTTGAATAGGAGTGGTGAGAGAGGGCATCCCTGTCTTGTGCCAGTTTTCAAAGGGAATTTTTCCAGTTTTTGCCCATTCAGTATGATATTGGCTGTGGGTTTGTTATAAATAGCTCTTATTATTTTGAGATATGTCTCATCAATACCTAGTTTATTGAGAGTTTTTAGCATGAAGGGCTGTTGAATTTTGTCAAAGGCCTTTTCTGCATCTATTGAGATAATCATGTGGTTCTTGTCTTTGGTTCTGTTTATATGCTGGATTACATTTATTGATTTGCATATGTTGAACCAGCCTTGTATCCCAGGGATGAAGCCCACTTGATCATGGTGGATAAGCTTTTTGATGTGCTGCTGGATTCAGTTTGCCAGTATTTTATTGAGGATTTTTGCATTGATATTCATCAGGGATATTGGTCTAAAATTCTCTTTTTCTGTTGTGTCTCTACCAGGCTTTGGTATCAGGATGATATTGGCCTCATAAAATGAGTTAAGGAGGATTCCCTCTTTTTCTATTGATTGGAATAGTTTCAGAAGGAATGGTACCAGCTCCTCCTTGTACCTCTGGTAGAATTCAGCTGTGAATCCATCTGGTCCTGGACTTTTTTTGGTTGGTAGGCTATTAATTATTGCCTCAATTTCAGAGCCTGCTATTGGTCTACAGCATGGTACTGGTACCAAAACAGAGATATAGACCAATGGAACAGAACGGGGTTCTCAGAAATAATACCACACATCTACAGCCATCTGATCTTTGACAAACCTGAGAAAAACAAGAAATGGGGAAAGGATTACCTATTTTAATAAATGGTGTTTGGAAAATTGGCTAGCCATAAGTAGAAAGCTGAAACTGGATCCTTTCCTTACTCCTTATACGAAAATTAATTCAAGATGGATTAGAGACTTAAATGTTAGACCTAAAACCATAAAAACCCTAGAAGAAAACCTAGGTAATACCATTCAGGACATAGACATGGGCAAGGACTTCATGTCTAAAACACCAAAAGCAACAGCAACAAAAGCCAAAATTGACAAATGGGATCTAATTAAACTAAAGAGCTTCTGCACAGTAAAAGAAACTACCATCAGAGTGAACAGGCAACCTACAGAATGGGAGAAAATTTTTGCAATCTACTCATCTGACAAAGGGCTAATATCCAGAACCTACAAGGAACTCAAATACATTTACAAGAAAAAAACAAACAACCCCATCAAAAAGTGGGCAAAGGATATGAACAGACATTTCTCAAAAGAAGACATGCATACAGCCAACAGACACATGAAAAAATGCTCATAATCTCTGGCCATCAGAGAAATACAAATCAAAACCACAATGAGATTCCATCTCACACCAGTTAGAATGGTAATCATTAAAAAGTCAGGAAACAACAGGTGCTGGAGAGGATGTGGAGAAATAGGAACACTTTTACACTGTTGGTGGGATTGTAAACTAGTTCAACCATTATGGAAAACAGTATGGCGATTCCTCAAGGATCTAGAACTAGATGTACCATATGACCCAGCCATCCCATTACTGGGTATATACCCAAAGGATTATAAATCATGCTGCTATAAAGACACATGCACACATATGTTCATTGTGGCACTGTTCACAATAGCAAAGACTTGGAATCAACCCAAATGTCCATCAATGACAGACTGGATTAAGAAAATGTGGCACATATACACCATGGAATACTATGCAGCCATCAAAAAGGATGAGTTTGTGTCCTTTGTAGGGACATGGATGCAGCTGGATACCATCATTCTCAGCAAACTATCACAAGAACAGAAAACCAAACACCGCATGGTCTCACTCATAGGTGGGAACTGAACAAGGTGATCACTTGGACTCGAGAAGGGGAACATCACACACCAGGGCCTATTATGGGGAGTGGGGAGGGAGTAGGGATTGCATTGGGAGTTATACCTGATGTCAATGACGAGTTGATGGGTGCAGCACACCAACATGGCAGAAGTATACATACGTAACAAATCTGTACGTTGTGCACATGTACCCTAGAACTTAAAGTATAATAAAAAAAAAGAAACCCTCTTAATTTTTCAATACTTAGCCAAAATATCACAACATTTTATTGTCTTCTAATTTCTTCCTCTTATAATATTCACTCATTCTTTCTTTCTTTCAACAAATATTTGAGAATCTGCTATATATTGCTAGGTATGAGGTTGCAGGATTGAACAAAATAAAGAAATCCTTGGCCTTCAAAGTGTTTGTATTCTAATAAAAGGCACAAAAATAACCAAATAAATATACATGTTACTCAGAAGTAAATAATACAAAATCACTATAAAAAATCAGAGTGACAGACAGAGTACACTTAGATAGGGTATTCAGAAAGCCTTATTGAAGGTTACTTTGAAGCCAAGATTATAAATAAGTCAGAGATCAAGGAAGGCAAATATCTGAGGAAAGTGCATTCCTGACAGATGATAAAGTGAAAACGCCCTGATGCTGGGATATATGTAGTAAGTTAAAGGCACAATAAAGAGACCAGTGTAATGAGACCAGGTAAATGAAGGGGGGCACAGTGTTTATTCCTTCTCATTCTATTACACGATCCCCTTATACCTTTCACATTGTACTTACATTATTAAATAATTATATGTTGAGGTGTTTTGTGTAATATTGTTATTGCCTGGCATAAATTATAGTCATACTCTCACTCACCTATAAACTGGAAACATACCATGTTTTATTCATCTGAAACCCTCAATACCTGACAGTAAATGTTAGTGTAATTGAAATCTAAGACCAGTGATATGGTTAGGTTTTGTGTCCCCACTCAAATCTCATCTTGAATTATAATCCCAATAATCCCCATGTGTCGAAGAAGTTACCTGGTGGGAGGTAATTGGATCATGGGGGCAGCATCCCCCATGATGTTTTCATGATAGTGAGTGACATATGATGAGGTTTTATAAGTGTCTGACAGTTCCACCTTTACAGACCCACTCTCTCTTGCCTGCTTCCATGTAAGACTTGCTTCTGTCCCTTCTGCCACGATTGTAAGTTGCCTGAGGCCTCCCCAGCCATGTGGAACTGTGAGTCAATTAAATCTCTTTTCTTTATAAATTACCCAATCTTGGGCAGTTCCTTATGGCTGTGTGAGAACAGACTAATACAGTTAATTGGTACTGAGGTAGTGGAGTACTACTGTAAAGATACTTAAAAACGTGGAACTGGATAACAGGCACAGGCTGGAACAGTTTGGAGAGCTAAGAAGAAGATAGGAAGACGTGGGAATGTTTGGAACTTCCTAGAGACTTGTTGAATTGTTTTGACCAAAATACTAATAATGATGTAGACAATGGAGTCCAGGGTGAGGTGGTCTCAGATCGAGATCAGGAACTTCTTGGAAGTTGGAACAGAGGTCACTCTTGCTATGTTTTAGCAAAGAGACTGGTGGAATTTTGCCTCTGCCCTAAAGATCTGTGGAACTTTGAACTTGAGTGAGATGATTTAGGATATCTGGCAGAAGTTTCTAAGCAGCAAAGCATTCAAGAAGTGACCTGGTTGATTTTAAAAGTGTTCAGTTTTATGCATTCACAAAGAGATGGTTTGAAATTTGAATGTATGTTTAAGAGGGAAGCAGAGCATAAAAGTTTGGAAAATTTGCAGCTTGACCATGTAGTAGAAAAGAAAAACCCATTTTCTGGGGAGAAATTCAAGCCAGCTGCAGGAATCTGCATGATTAATGAGAAGCCAAATGTTAATAGCCAACAATGAAAAAAATGCCTCCGGGGCATGACAGAGTCCTTCACAGCAGCCCCTTACATCACAGACCTGGAGGCCTAGGAGGGAAACATGGTTTCAAGGGCTGGGTCCAGAGTCACGCTTCTGCTCTGTGCAGCCTCAGGATTTGGCGTCCTATTTCCCAGCCATGGCTAAAAGCAGCCAACACACAGCTCAGGCCATTGCTTAGAAGGCACAAGCCCCAGGCCTTGGCAGCTTACAGAAGTCAATAATTGAGATTTGGGAATGTCCGCCTAGATTTCAGTGAATGTATGGAATTGCCTGGATGTCCAGGCAGAAATTTGCTGGAGGCATCATGGAGAACCTCTGCTAGGGCAGTGTGGAAGGGAAATGTGGGGTTGGAGGCCCACAGAGTTTCAAATGGGGCACTACCTAGTGGAACTGTGAGAAGAGGTCCACCAGTGGACCTCAGAATAGTAGATCCACTGACAGCTTGCACCATGTGCCTGGAAAAGCCACAGACACTCAAGGGCAGCCTGTGAAAGCAGTTAGGAGGGGGCCTGTACCCTGCAAAGCCACAGGGGTGGAGTTGCCCAAGACCATGGGAGCTCACCTCTTGCATTAGAGTGCTTTAGATGTGAGACATGGAGTCAAAGGAGATCATTTTGGAGCTTTAAGATTTAATGACTACCCCATTGGATTTCAGACATGTAAGGAGCTTGTAGCCCCTTAATATTGAGCAATTTCTCCCATTTGGAATGGGAGCATTTATCCAATGCCTGTACCCCCATTATACCTAGGAAGTAACTAACTTGCTTTTGATTTTACAGACTCCTAGGTGGATTGGACTTGCCATGTCTCAGATGAGACTTTGTTTGATCTGGGACTTTTGAGTTACTGCTGAAATGAGTTAAGGCTTTGGGTGACTGTTGGGAAGGCATGATTGGTTTTGAAACGTGAGGACATGAGATTTGGGAGGGACCAGAGGTGGAGTAATATGGTTAGGCTTTGTGTTCCCACCCAACTCTCTTCTTGACTTGTAATCCCCATAATTCCACATTCCAAGGGAAAGACCTAGTGGGAGGTGATTGGATCATGGAGGTGGGGTCCCTCATGCCACTCTTATGATAATGAGTGAGTTCTTATGAGATCTGATGGTTTTATAAATGTCTGACAGTTCCTCCTTCACACACACACTCTCTCTTACCTACTGCCATGCGAGATGTGTTTCTTCCCCTTCTGTCATGATTGTAAGTTTCCTGAGGCCTACCCAGCCATGGGGAAATGTGAGTCAATTAAAACTCTTTTCTTTATAAGTTACCCAGTCTTGAGCAATTCTTTATAGCAGTGTGAGAACAGACTAATACAACCAGCATTGGTATATTAAAGTAAATTATTTTCTAAAGCAGGAGAAAGAAAATGCAAAATGATTTTAGCCTTACTATTGAAAAAAGATCCTTCCATATGCCTATTCCCTGAATAAACCAATCATTAGTTCATTTTTCCAGGGATGCCATCCATTTCCTCTGTCCCAGACTATATCTGAAACCATTTCAGTTCTCAGTCACTAATAGCCTCTACTATTATTGCAGGAGTATAGCTTATCCAACCCAGATAACCGGATATATTTATGTAACAATTCTAACTTTAGTGCAATTTCCAAAGTAAGAACTGAAGGCTGAGAGAAAAACTGGTTCTGCTCTTGAATTTTTGAATATCTGGTTTAGAAGGCACCATGATTCTCTGGAATTGGTCTATACCTGGGCAAATTTCAATAGATTAAGGTTCTACTGTTAGGCTTCTATTAAACTAATAACAATCTCTCTATTAATTCCCACTGCTTATAAGTGGTAAGTTTGTTTAAAAAAAATCTAGGGTCTTGAGTAACCAAAATAGATAAAGGAGGCAACCAAAATATTTCCTTATCATTAATCAATTTTCTCATTTACTAATGAAGGAGCTTCTAAGATAAAATCTAGTCCTTTATTGTTCCAGCCTTCCACCATCCACAGGATTCTGATGGTCAGACTCTGACAAACAGGTATTTAATTCTAAATACAGTGGATTCTGTGAATTTGCTTCTTTGCACTTTCTCTGTATCTTAAAGCAAAGACTCACATTTCATACTAAAAATAGAAAAGAAGTTACCAGAGAGAAAAATAATATTGGTACAATTTCATACATCCATGTTTGATACTTCACAGAATTAAAATGCTCAATGAAGATTACAAAAGAGAGGTCAGATAGTTTAGCTTTGATACAAGAAACCATTTTAAAATTCTAATTAGATGAAAAAAGAATATAGTTTTATAAATTAAATTCTGTAATCACTTCAGTTTAAATTTCCCTTCTGTTAATTTTTTAAAGCAAGAAAACCATATGCAGTGTGTTAATACTGATAGCGTACTTTTTTATCTACTAAGTTCCAAACAACTGCTGATTAAAAGAATAAAATCTCATCATAAGAGGGAAATTTAATGAGTTCTCATGAACAATTAGAAAGATTATTTGCATATTTTTAGCCTATTGGAGGAAAAAATACCAAGCAGGAAAGGTTTAGCAATAGTCACATGCTGAGAAGGAGTGGAGAGGGAAACATAAATGGTTTTCTGATTCCTCCTGAAGCCATGGATAGCATTTTAGGAGGCTTATTAACATGCACATTTCAGTGACCTGGTTTACCAGTTCTCTGCACTTAGACAGGTGTTTATTACAGGTGCTCTATCTTTGGTATTTTTATCCCTCCAAGAAAAATTAGGAATCCAGAGAAGACTCATGCCTGATTATGTTCACAGTAGTAGGTATTACAACTAAGGGTAGAGGCAAATTCAACCCAAAGCAAAGCTTGAAAAACATTTGATAAGCTCTCTTTGAGAGCCTATTCTATGACATTTACTCTGTCATTCAGCCTATCGTACACTGGAATTATGAAAACATCTGTCTGTGAAGTCAAGGTAGCAAAAGTTAGGATCCAAAAGGAATATAGGCTTTAGATTCAGAACTGATGAGCCACTTATTACCAAATGATCTCAAACAAGCAACTTTTCTCTGTATCTCCATAAGTTATACATGTGTAAACATTGTAATAACATCTATCTCTTAGAGTTGTTATATTGATCAGGGAGAATGTCTTTTTCCAGTTTCCTGTATATAGAAGACACTCGTTGCTTGGCAGCTAGGGACATAAAACGTTTAAATAATAATAAGCATCCATTAGCAGTCTAGCAGCACATGATTAATGGAGGGAATACACAAGATAATATATAAAGTACAAAAATAATATAGTCAATGGAGTCATCTTTGGTTGATACTAAAGACGAGGGACAATTTGTTACAGTGTATCTTTTGTCTATGCCTTTAATGAACCCTGACACTGGAATATACTTCTCTCAATGTGGAACAGACAAACTGAAAACACTGGCACATTCCTTTAATATTTATTTTACGCTTGTTGCCCCACATCTCATCCTCTCATTTTCATTTCAGTCTTAGCTCTGGTGAGCTGTGGTGACTCATGCTGACATTGCTTCACCCAAAGGCATGCCACGCTATCTGTTTTTCTGCCTCAAAACTGTTTGAGGAGCCACAGCATCCCACTTAGATTACATAAGCACAACCTATAAATGCAAGATGATAGGGGTTGGAGGGTAAAGTTACTGACTCAGGTGACTTTCAGCTGATGGTAACAGAAGGCAGGGGATAAATTTGATAGTCCCCTCTACTTTGCAAGGAAAATTCTAGAAAATTCCTCATGTTTCTCAGAGATCCTATCTAAATTGAGCCCATTGCGTGCAGCAAGGAACTTGATAATTATAAGTGACTTTTCCTCTTTTTTTTTTCCTTTGTCTTAGTCCATTTTCTAATTCTATAACAGAATAACTGAGACTGGGTAATATATTTTTAAAAATAGGTGTTTTTTTTTTTTGTAGCTCACAATTCTGGAGACTGGGAAGTTCAAACTCAAGCAGTTGCATCTGATGGGGTCCTCATGCTGCTTTATAGCATGGTGGACAAGCAGAAGGCAGGAAAGGGGCATGCACAAGAAAGAAAAGAGTGCCAGATTCTCAAGATAGCTAACCCATCCCTGCAAGAAAGACATTAATCCCTCTTAATTACTTAATCACCTCTTAAAGATTCCACCTTCTAACACTGCTGCAATAACAATCAAATTTCAACATGAATTTTGGAAAAGTAAAACGATATTCAAACCATAGCTCTCCCTCCCTGACTCCATTTTTACCTGCTTGGGATCATCTACCAAAGAAACTGTTTCAGGCTCTATTTTGGAGGGTGCTCCGACTAAGACACTTACCAAAAATTGGATGGATACCCATTGAAACTAGTCCTGGACTACTCAAAAGGTACAAACCTTATAACTTTGGTATATTGTAATTTGAATAAATAGTAATAGTCTTCATAATTTTCTCATACATATGGAAAATTGATATACAATAGGAGAGGTGACAGCTTATTTGTTAGGGGGAAAACATTTTGGAAGTAACAATACATAACTCAATTATGTAGTACCTCATATTCATTTTACTTGGTCTTATGTAAATAAAGATAATAAACTCTTAAAATATCTGAGAAATTAAAATGTGGAAGCCAATCTTGGTTGAAGCTAGTTTTTAATTTTTTCACGTAATACACTCAAGGATGAATTTTATTTCAGCACAGAAAGTGTGATTGGCTAACACCTACATCATTCAAACCAGACTTTTAAACCTTTTGTTATGACAAATTTCTGAGATATACAGAATATAAAGAATAATATAATAAGTCCCCATGTAGCCACCACCCAATTTCAACTATTATCAACATTTTACCATTCTTGTTTTATTTATTCCCTTACTTTTTTCTTGAGTATTTTAAAGCACTTATAAGGCATAATTTTATCTATATGCCTTATATCTATATGGTTCAGTATATATCTATATGGTTCAGTCTATATCTATATGGTTCCGTATATATCTATATGGTTCAGTATATATCTATATGGTTCAGTATGCATCTCCACCAACTAAAGATATTATTTTTAACATAACCATGATACTATTATTATACCTTAAAAATTAACACGAATAATGTTATCTAAGATTCAGTCGTTTTTAAATGTTATCCAACTATCTTAAATTTTTATTTTTATTTAATGAATTTGAATCAAGGCCTCTTAAATCATTTGTGATTTATTATAGTTCTTTCACTTTAAAAATTTATTGAGTTTAATTGATACAATAAAACACACAGATTATCAATTGTAGAGTCCCATGAGTTTTATAAGTGTACACCTCAATATAACCACTACCTCAAACAATGTGCAGAATATTTTCATAACCTTATAATGTT
The DNA here is from genome assembly GCF_024542745.1 of Macaca thibetana thibetana. NCBI lineage: Eukaryota > Metazoa > Chordata > Mammalia > Primates > Cercopithecidae > Macaca > Macaca thibetana. The sequence goes on along the minus strand of NC_065595.1, from coordinate 19,377,659 downwards.
CTCTAATGTTTTCTTGTAGGCCATGCCACCCCACCACAACTAACAAGACAACCATTGTTAAAATTATTAACATCATAGCTTAGTTCCACTATTTCAGAACTACATATAAATAAAATAAAAAGATGTATACATTTTTGTGACTGGATTTTTTTCTTTAAACATAATGTTATTGAGATTTGTTCATGTTGTTGTTCGTATTAGTACTGCTACTGGAGAATAGTATGCTATTCTATTAAATAAATATGTCACTGTTTGTTTTGCTATTCATCTCTTGATTAGTAGCTTCCACTTTGGTGAAATAAAGCTACATTTGATCATTCTTGTACAGGTATTTTTGTGGACTTTGGATCATGTTTTTTCAATTTCCCCTGAACAATACCTAGCAGAAAGGTTTCTAGGTCATGTGGTAAATATAGGTCTTAATTTTATTTAGAAAAAAACACAAAACTATTTTTGTGAAGTAAATGTATGCTTTTGAACTTATACCACCAATGCCTAAGAGTTCTTGCTGTATACCCTCATCAAATTTGGTGTTTCATCTTTTAAAAATTTTGGCCATTCTAATGGGAGTCTAGTGGCATTATATATATTTTTAAATAGTTATTTATGTGGTTACTAGTGATGTTGAGTATCTTTTTATGTATTTATTGATCATTTTTGTTTTTTCTAAATTATCTATTGAATTTTTTTGTCCATTTTTATCATATCTGTCTTATTAATTTGGTATAGAAGTTGTTTATATATATTTGATATAAGCCCTTACTGAGATATTTGTATTGCAAAAATTGCCACCCAGTTTGTGGCTTGCCTATTCATTTTCTTAATTTTTTGAGAGTAAATATGTTAAACTTTGATGAAATACAATTTATGAATGTTTTATTTATTAATTATAGTGCTTTATGCCTTGCTTTAAAAATAATTGCCAATTTTCAGTCACAAACACAGTCTTCTATATCTTTATATAAATTTTGTAATTTTAGCTTTTATATTTAGATCTGCAGTCTGTCTGAAATTAAATTTTAGTATATAGTGTAAGATAAAAATTGAAGTTTTTTTTTTTTTTTAATAGCCAGTTTCTTCAGAACCATTGGTTGAAAAGACTATCTTCTTTCCCACTGAATTATCTTTCTGTCACTGTAAAAATCAATTGAATGGATATATGTGGGTTTTTTTCTGAACTCTCATTTCTGTTGCATTGATCTATTTATTTCCATGAATACTAGTACTTAAATTGTTTTAATCACTGTTAATGTATATTAATCTTTGAAATAGGGTTGTTCAATTTCTCAGTTTTTAATGTCAACATTATTTTTGACTAAGGTCTTTTTAAAATTTTCTTTTGACTGTTTTTTATTTTTTGGCTATTTACATGTCCATATTAATGTGAAATCAGCTTGTTAATTTCTACCAAAAAATACCTACCAAAAATTTTATTGGGGTTTTAGTGAATATAAACAGATCAATTAGGTAGAATTGATATCTGAATGTTAATATTTAATCTGTTTGTCCATGAACATGGTATATCAGTTTATTCAGGTGTTTTAAATTTTATTTTAGCCATGTTTTATAGTTTCCAGTATTTGTGTGTCTTGCACACATTTTATTAACTTTACTTAAAAATATTTAATGTTTTGCTATTTATAAATTATGTTTTATTGTATTTTTCAATTAATTGTTGATTGTATATTATACAGTTGCTTTTTGTACATTGGGCTAGTGTACTGCAACCTTGCCAAATTCACTCATTTATTCTAGTGTAGTTTTATTTGTTTTTGTAAATTGTTTTGGATTTCCCAACATACCCAAAAATGCATATGCAATTTTCATTGTTCTCTGATGTTATTAATATAAATGAATGAAGAACAGAGAAATCACACTGTTGACTTATTATTATTAAATTATCAAATAATGTAGAGCATATTTTTCCCAAGGCATTTTCTTTTATAACACTACACAGATATGCCAGATTTTAAATATAAATTCAAATGAGCATGGTGTAGTGCTATTTGACTCAAACTTAATTACCTTGGATGGCATTTTAATTATTTGTATTTTCTATTTGTTCCCAAGTGAATAATAGTAATGTTACTTCATTGCCAGTCATAAAATATGTGATAAGGACTAGACAATGACTTATATAAAAAAGAGGATATTCTCCACCCAGACTCACATTGACAGAATGTTGAAGCACACATCATGCATTATTTCAGTTGTCAATAATTTCTACAGAGCTTCTTCTGTGTCAGAAATAAAGTATCTGATTTGAAATATTTAACAACTACCAGAGGAAGTTTCTCATTAGTTGTCGATTCAGATAAATATTGGAAAATAAAAAATTGGTCCTGTAGAGATTATGTAATTTCCTTCTTGAAAGATGTTAGATGACATTAATATGAATTGCTTTGAGCTTGTCATAAATCCTAGCTATCAAGCCTTTAAGTCAACGAAATACATATTCCCTGTCATTACATGGGCCAAGTTGCTCCTTTTAAAAAGTACATCTCCAGATAAATCTTGCTAGTGTCAAGTTTTGTCTTGATTACCAAATAAACCAAGTCACAATGTGTCCTCTATGACCAATGTCCCAGCAAGAAGTGTATGTGAGGTTCACTATTAATCTTTCTGTTATTTGAAAGAATGACATTGATGTAACATTGAGAATTACTGGCTTCAGAAAGGAAAACAAATACAACATTTCAAACATATTTTTAATGCTCTGAATTTTATTCATTCTGTGGTGGTGGTATTATTTGAAACGATTCCCAGTTTGAGGGTACTCACAAGGGAGAGACACAACCAAAGATGTAAATTTTCCTACGTTAAATTATGAAAGACATGCACACTATCTGCTGCCCGCTTGATGTGGAAAGATATGTGGGCAATTAATTTGTAGAAGTGCGAAAAAAAATCATCCTATTCCAATACTGTAGAAAGTAAAGCAGGACAGAAATTTTGTATATTACTTTTTAAACAATGTTAACAATTAGCATCATCTACAATGGTAAAGCAAACAAAGGGATAGTAAACTGTTTTCTCTCTTTCTCTCCCAGGAGCAACACCATTTTAGTAGTGCTTGTTACATGAAATAAACAGCAGATGTATCATGAATGGAAAAATGATTAATAGCTGGATTAATACACAAGAGACCTAAAGTCTGGCCTAATATTTTTTTTCTTATATTTGAGAGATGAGGTTTATCTAAACTATGAAGACTAACAGTAGAATGAACACTCCTCAGCTTAACAAATAGAACATTTTTAATAATTTATGAGCTCCTAGTGAGCCTTTTGCGATTCAAGACCTAGCCTCCCTTCCTGAATTTCAGGTTCATACTTCTCTTGCTGTGTACATATTTATCTATTCCTAAAAATGTATTATTCAATCATGAAGTGTTTTGAACTTCATATAAATGTTATACTTGCTGTGAATCATTCTGCACAATTTTCAAAGATTTTGGGAGATTTATTTGTCTCAATACATGCAGCTGTATTTGATCTGTTGTCACTGTTGAATAGTATTCTAAAACTTGAATCTGGCCAGGTATGGTGGCTCACATCTATAATCCCAGCACTTTGGGAGATCGAGGCGGTGGTTCACCTGAGGTTAGGAGTTTGAGACAAGCCTGGCCAAAATGGGAAAACCCCGTCTCTACTAAAAATACAAAAATCAGCTGAGCTTGGTGGTGCACGCTTGTAGTCCGAGCTACACAGGAGGCTGAGGCAGAAGAATTGCTCCAACCCAGGAGGTGGAAGTTGCAGTGAGCCGAGATCCCACCACTGCACTCCAGCCTGGTTGACAGAATGAGACTCCATCTCAAAAATAAATAAATAAACTAGAATCCATAACAATGTCTTCATTTCCCCTTCTTCAGTGGGCATTTTAGTTGTTTCTTGTTTTCTTGCTACTGCAAAGCAAGCTATACACATTTCATTATATTTCTCCTGTAGAACATGTGCAAAAATTGCATTTAGGTATAAAATTTTTGGTCATTGTAAACTTCACTGCCTCACATTAATTAGTTTCCAAAATGGGGGCAAAGACTATGAATGGACGATTCTCAAAAGAAGACATTCATGCAGCCAACAAACATATGAAAAAAAAAAAGCTCATCCTCACCGTTCATTAGAGAAATACAAATCAAAACCACAGTGAGATACCATCTCATGCCAGTTAGAATGGCGATCATTAAAAAGTAAGGAAACAACAGATGCTGGAGAGAATGTAGAGAAATAAGAATGCTTTTACGCTGCTGGTGGGAGTGTAAATTAGTTCAACCATTGTGGAAGGCAGTGTGCTGATCCCTCAAGGATCTAGAACCAGAATTACCATTTGACCCAGCAATCCCATTACTGGGTATATACCCAAAGAATTATAAATCATTCTACTATAAAGACACATGCACACATATGCTTATTGCAGCACTGTTCACAATAGCAAAGACTTCGAACCAACCTAAATGCCCATCGATGTTGGACTGGATAAAGAAAATGTGGCACATATACACTGTGGAATACTATGCAGCCATAAAAATGATGAGTTCATGTCCTTTGCAGAAAAATGTATGAAGCTGGAAACCATCATTATTAGCAAACACAGGGACAGAAAACCAAACACCACATGTTCTCACTCATAAGTGGGAGTTGAAAAATGAGAACACATGGACACAGGGAGGGGAACATCACACACTGGGGCCTGTCAGTGGGTTGGGGGCCTAGGGGAGGGATAGCATTAGCAGAATACCCAATGTAGATGATGGGTAGATGGGTGTAGCAAACCTCCATGGCATGGGTATACCTATGTAGCAAATCTGCACGTTCTGCACATGTATCCCAGAACTTAATGTATAATTTTTAAAAATGACATTCTCATGGTTTATTAATCCAATAACTATATTTCATAAATATATAAAGAAAAAGCGAGCTTGACATAAAAAAAATTTCTAGAGCTACTAATAAACTTACATTTATGAAATAATTCATAAAATATTCCTCTGGGTTGTACAAGGATGGGGACAGGGACCAGGGACAAGATATGGTATTTGGTATTAATGAGACTCGGCTTCTTTCCCTCTCATTTCATCAAAGGCTGGACTCTCGGTTTTCATATCACCATTTTCTGCAGGTAGATCTTCTTTAGTTTCTTGGTGAGCCATGTCACCCTGTTTTCCCTTTGAACCATTTTTTCCCCTTTCGTTTGTACTTTTTTGTCTGAAGATTTATTCTCTCCTGTTTTCTTTTTGGCTTCATTTCTACTTTTGCAGCAGCAGGTTTAACAGACAATTGGGCTGATGTCCTCTTGGGCTCATCCTTCACCGCCTCTTCTGCTGAGCTGACCATCCTCTTGGACACCTTAGTGGCAGGGAGTGCGCTTGCTGGGTGCCTGCAAGACCCGAGATGCTGAGAGCCTCTGTGAAGCTGGGCTGCCTGGCCACTGCTGCTCCTCCCGCTGCCTGAGGTGCTGAGCAAATGTTTTGTAGAAATGGATTCTCTGCCACTTTGCCCAGGCTGGTCTCAAACTCCTAGCCTAAGAATTTCTCCGACTTTGGCCTTCCAAAGTGTTTAGATTACAGGCATAAGCCAGGCACTCTGCCACATTTGTTGATTGACTGATTTTTTTTAATTATTATTATTATACTTTAAGTTCTAGGGTACATGTGCATAATGTGCAGATTTGTTACATATGTATACTTGTGCCATGTTGCTGTGCTGCACCCATCAACTCGCATTTTACTGATCTTTTGTAAGTGTACTGTGTCAACTCCGTGGTGTGGATTTTGCTAGAGAATATTGAAACTTCTATTTTACTAGATAATCTATCCAGTTAGGTACAGATCATGACTTTTTTTTTTTTCTTTCTTTTTCTGTTGTGGTTTAAAGCTCAATTCAGTTTACCAATCTTTCTTCTACTGGTTTGGAGAGGCCTCCTTTATGTGTAGATTGGTTATGAGACTGAGCCTTCTGTAGGTTCATACACAAGATTAGAGCAAATGGCTTGCTCTCATTTGGGCTTGCCCCATATTCCATCTAATCCAACTTTGTCAGGTACCTCTGTCCAAAATGACAATCTTTTCACAGATATTTAGCCAGATCTTTCATCACGATTGCCTGCCTCCCATGACAAGAGCTCACACTGCAGGCAAAATTGTATTATGAATCAACAACAGGAGCAACCTAAGTGCCCAGTGAGAAATAAATGGACAAAGAAAATGTGATATATATATGAATCAGAAAAAAAATAAGGAAATGCTGTCATTTGTGACAAAATAGATGAAACTAGAGAACATGTTAAGTGAAATAAGTTAGGCACAGAAAGACAAATATGTAATCACCCTTATATCTACAATCTTAAAAAGTCAAACTTATAGAAGCAGAGAATAGAATCGTGGCTGACATGGGTTACGGGTTGAGGGAAATGGAGAGATGCTGGTCAAATGGAACAAAGTTTCAGTTTTGCACGATTAATAAATTCTGCAGCTCTAATAAACAGCATGTTGACGACAGTTAATAGTACTGTATTGTACACTTGAAACTAGCTAAAGGGTAGATCTTAAATTTTCTTACTACACACACACACACACACAAAGTGTAACTATATGAGATGTAAGTATGAAATTTTTATCTGTCAATTATACTTCAACAAAGCTAGAAAAAATATGCAAGAAATACTATAAGACATTCTAATGAAAAATTTAAAAGACATAAGTAATGAGCTATACTATGATCAAAAAATGTGAGACACAATATTGTTAAGAAGACAATTTGCCCAAATGATTTATAGATTCAATGCAATTCCAGTAAAATTTTCTGCATGCCTTTTTTTATTGTAAAAGTTGGCAAGCTGATTCTCAATTTGTATTAAATAAAAATAAAGTATATTATTCAAAGCAACTTTGAGAAAGAATAAAAGAATTGGAATATATCAGTTATCTGATTTCAAGACTTACTGTTAAGTTACCTAATCAAGACCACGTGGAATTAGCAAAAATACACATATATAAATAAAACAATAGAATGTTCAGAAATAGAATGATGTATTTATGAACACTGATTTTTTTTACAAAATTGCCATGGCACTGAATGTGAAAAAAACTCTTTCCCACTAATAATACTGTAACAAATACATTTCTATATGCATCAACTTTTATACAATATCTAAAATGTAACTGGAAATATATCATAAATGTAAATATAAATGCTAATAGTATAAATATTCCTGAAGAAACCACAGGGGAAACTTAACATTGGATTAGTAATATTTTCTTAGATAGGTCACAAAAAGCATGAACTATGAAAAACTTAATAAAAATTGGACTTTAAAAATTATAGTATTTTTATCTTCAAAAGACAACACTAAAAAATCAAAATGGCCAGCCTCAGGAGGAGAAAATATTCAATGTATTTTTTTCTTATGATAAATCTGAATCTAAAAAATACAAATAGGGGGGGCGGAGCAAGATGGCCGAATAGGAACAGCTCCAGTCTCCAACTCCCAGTGCGAGCGACACAGAAGACCAGTGATTTCTGCATTTTCAACTGAGGTACTGGGTTCATCTCACTGGGGAGTGCCGGACGATAGGTGCTGGTCAGCTGCTGCAGCCCGACCAGTGAGAGCTGAAGCAGGGCGAGGCATTGCCTCACCTGGGAAGCGCAAGGGGGAAGGGAATCCCTTTTCCTAGCCAGGGGAACTGAGACACACAACACCTGGAAAATCAGGTAACTCCCACCCCAATACTGCGCTTTAAGCAAACAGGCACACCAGGAGATCATATCCCACACCTGGCCGGGAGGGTCCCACACCCACGGAGCCTCCCTCATTGCTAGCACAGCAGTCTGTGATCTACCAGCAAGGCAGCAACGAGGCTGGGGGAGGGGCGCCCGCCATTGCTGAGGGTTAAGTAGGTAAACAAAGCTGCTGGGAAGCTAGAACTGGGTGGAGCCCACAGCAGCTCAAGGAAACCTGCCTGTCTCTGTAGACTCCACCTCTGGGGACAGGGCAATAACAAACGCAGCCAAAACCTCTGCAGACGCAAACGACTCTGTCTGACAGCTTTGAAGAGAGCAGCGGATCTCCCAACATGGAGGTTGAGATCTGAGAAGGGACAGACTCCCTGCTCAACTGAGTCCCTGACCCCTGAGTAGCCTAACTGGGAGACATCCCCCACTAGGGGCAGTCTGACACCCCACACCTCACAGGGTGGAGTACACCCCTGACAGGAAGCTTCCAAAGCAAGAATCAGACAGGTACACTCGCTGTTCAGAAATATTCTATCTTCTGCAGCCTCTGCTGCTGATACCCAGGCAAACAGGGTCTGGAGTGGACCTCAAGCAATCTCCAACAGACCTACAGCTGAGGGTCCTGACTGGTAGAAGGAAAACTATCAAACAGGAAGGACACCCACACCAAAACCCCATCAGTACATCACCATCATCAAAGACCAGAGGCAGATAAACCCACAAAGATGGGGAAAAAGTAGGGCAGAAAAGCTGGAAATTCAAAAAATAAGAGCGCATCTGCCCCGGCAAAGGAGCGCAGCTCATCGCCAGCAACGGATCAAAGCTGGACAGAGAATGACTTTGACGAGATGAGAGAAGAAGGCTTCAGTCCATCAAATTTCTCAGAGCTAAAGGAGGAATTACGTACCCAGCGTAAAGAAAGTAAAAATCTTGAAAAAAAAGTGGAAGAATTGATGGCTAGAGTAATTAATGCAGAGAAGGTCCTAAACGAAATGAAAGAGATGAAAACCATGACACGAGAAATACGTGACAAATGCACAAGCTTCAGTAACCGACTCGATCAACTGGAAGAAAGAGTATCAGCGATTGAGAATCAAATGAATGAAATGAAGCGAGAAGAGAAACCAAAAGAAAAAAGAAGAAAAAGAAATGAACAAAGCCTGCAAGAAGTATGGGATTATGTAAAAAGACCAAATCTACGTCTGATTGGGGTGCCTGAAAGTGAGGGGGAAAATGGAACCAAGTTGGAAAACACTCTTCAGGATATCATCCAGGAGAACTTCCCCAACCTAGTAGGGCAGGCCAACATTCAAATCCAGGAAATACAGAGAACGCCACAAAGATACTCCTCGAGAAGAGCAACTCCAAGACACATAATTGCCAGATTCACCAAAGTTGAAATGAAGGAAAAAATCTTAAGGGCAGCCAGAGAGAAAGGTCGGGTTACCCACAAAGGGAAGCCCATCAGACTAACAGCAGATCTCTCGGCAGAAACTCTCCAAGCCAGAAGAGAGTGGGGGCCAATATTCAACATTCTTAAAGAAAAGAATTTTCAACCCAGAATTTCATATCCAGCCAAACTAAGTTTCGTAAGTGAAGGAGAAATAAAATCCTTTACAGATAAGCAAATGCTTAGAGATTTTGTCACCACCAGGCCTGCCTTACAAGAGACCCTGAAGGAAGCACTAAACATGGAAAGGAACAACCGGTACCAGCCATTGCAAAAACATGCCAAAATGTAACGACCATAAAGGCTAGGAAGAAACTGCATCAACTAACGAGCAAAATAACCAGTTAATATCATAATGGCAGGATCAAGTTCACACATAACAATATTAACCTTAAATGTAAATGGACTAAATGCTGCAATTAAAAGACACAGACTGGCAAACTGGATAAAGAGTCAAGACCCATCAGTCTGCTGTATTCAGGAGACCCATCTCACACGCAGAGACATACATAGGCTCAAAATAAAGGGATGGAGGAAGATTTACCAAGCAAATGGAGAACAAAAAAAAGCGGGGGTTGCAATACTAGTCTCTGATAAAACAGACTTTAAACCATCAAAGATCAAAAGAGACAAAGAAGGCCATTACATAATGGTAAAGGGATCAATTCAACAGGAAGAGCTAACTATCCTAAATATATATGCACCCAATACAGGAGCACCCAGATTCATAAAGCAAGTCCTTAGAGACTTACAAAGAGACTTAGACTGCCATACAATAATAATGGGAGACTTCAACACTCCACTGTCAACATTAGACAGATCAACGAGACAGAAAGTTAACAAGGATATCCAGGAATTGAACTCATCTCTGCAGCAAGCAGACCTAATAGACATCTATAGAACTCTCCACCCCAAATCAACAGAATATATATTCTTCTCAGCACCACATCGTACTTACTCCAAAATCGACCACGTAATTGGAAGTAAAGCACTCCTCAGCAAATGTACAAGAACAGAAATTATAACAAACTGTCTCTCAGACCACAGTGCAATCAAACTAGAACTCAGGACTAAGAAACTCAATCAAAACCGCTCAACTACATGGAAACTGAACAACCTGCTCCTGAATGACTACTGGGTACATAACGAAATGAAGGCAGAAATAAAGTTCTTTGAAACCAATGAGAACAAAGATACAACATACCAGAATCTCTGGGACACATTTAAAGCAGTGTGTAGAGGGAAATTTATAGCACTAAATGCCCACAAGAGAAAGCAGGAAAGATCTAAAATTGACACTCTAACATCGCAATTAAAAGAACTAGAGAAGCAAGAGCAAACACATTTGAAAGCTAGCAGAAGGCAAGAAATAACTAAGATCAGAGCAGAACTGAAGGAGATAGAGACACAAAAAACTCTCCAAAAAATCAATGAATCCAGGAGTTGGTTTTTTGAAAAGATCAACAAAATTGACAGACCACTAGCAAGACTAATGAAGAAGAAAAGAGAGAAGAATCAAATCGACGCAATTAAAAATGATAAAGGGGATATCACCACCGACCCCACAGAAATACAAACTACCATCAGAGAATACTATAAATACCTCTACGCAAATAAACTGGAAAATCTAGAAGAAATGGATAATTTCCTGGACACTTACACTCTTCCAAGACTAAACCAGGAAGAAGTTGAATCCCTGAATAGACCAATAGCAGGCTCTGAAATTGAGGCAATAATTAATAGCCTACCAACCAAAAAAAGTCCAGGACCAGATGGATTCACAGCTGAATTCTACCAGAGGTACAAGGAGGAGTTGGTACCATTCCTTCTGAAACTATTAGAAAAAGAGGGAATCCTCCCTAACTCATTTTATGAGGCCAACATCATCCTGATACCAAAGCCTGGCAGAGACACAACTAAAAAAGAGAATTTTAGACCAATATCCCTGATGAACATCGATGCAAAAATCCTCAATAAAATACTGGCAAACCGGATTCAGCACCACATCAAAAAGCTTATCCACCATGATCAAGTGGGCTTCATCCCTGGGATGCAAGGCTGGTTCAACATTCGCAAATCAATAAACATAATCCAGCATATAAACAGAACCAAAGACAAGAACCACATGATTATCTCAATAGATGCAGAAGAGGCTTTTGACAAAATTCAACAGCCCTTCATGCTAAAAACGCTCAATAAATTCGGTATTGATGGAACGTACCTCAAAATAATAAGAGCTATTTATGACAAACCCACAGCCAATATCATACTGAATGGGCAAAAACTGGAAAAATTCCCTTTGAAAACTGGCACAAGAAAGGGATGCCCTCTCTCACCACTCCTATTCAACATAGTGTTGGAAGTTCTGGCTAGGGCAATTAGGCAAGAGAAAGAAATCAAGGGTATTCAGTTAGGAAAAGAAGAAGTCAAATTGTCCCTGTTTGCAGATGACATGATTGTATATTTAGAAAACCCCATTGTCTCAGCCCAAAATCTCCTTAAGCTGATAAGCAACTTCAGCAAAGTCTCAGGATACAAAATTAATGTGCAAAAATCACAAGCATTCTTATACACCAGTAACAGACAAACAGACAGCCAAATCAGGAATGAACTTCCATTCACAATTGCTTCAAAGAGAATAAAATACCTAGGAATCCAACTTACAAGGGATGTAAAGGACCTCTTCAAGGAGAACTACAAACCACTGCTCAGTGAAATCAAAGAGGACACAAACAAATGGAAGAACATACCATGCTCATGGATAGGAAGAATCAATATCGTGAGAATGGCCATACTGCCCAAGGTAATTTATAGATTCAATGCCATCCCCATCAAGCTACCAATGAGTTTCTTCACAGAATTGGAAAAAACTGCTTTAAAGTTCATATGGAACCAAAAAAGAGCCCGCATCTCCAAGACAATCCTAAGTCAAAAGAACAAAGCTGGAGGCATCACGCTACCTGACTTCAAACTATACTACAAGGCTACAGTAACCAAAACAGCATGGTACTGGTACCAAAACAGAGATATAGACCAATGGAACAGAACAGAGTCCTCAGAAATAATACCACACATCTACAGCCATCTGATCTTTGACAAACCTGAGAGAAACAAGAAATGGGGAAAGGATTCCCTATTTAATAAATGGTGCTGGGAAAATTGGCTAGCCATAAGTAGAAAGCTGAAACTGGATCCTTTCCTTACTCCTTATACAAAAATTAATTCAAGATGGATTAGAGACTTAAATGTTAGACCTAATACCATAAAAATCCTAGAGGAAAACCTAGGTAGTACCATTCAGGACATAGGCATGGGCAAAGACTTCATGTCTAAAACACCAAAAGCAATGGCAGCAAAAGCCAAAATTGACAAATGGGATCTCATTAAACTAAAGAGCTTCTGCACAGTAAAAGAAACTACCATCAGAGTGAACAGGCAACCTACAGAATGGGAGAAAATTTTTGCAATCTACTCATCTGACAAAGGGCTAATATCCAGAACCTACAAAGAACTCAAACAAATTTACAAGAAAAAAACAAACAACCCCATCAAAAAGTGGGCAAAGGATATGAACAGACATTTCTCAAAAGAAGACATTCATACAGCCAACAGACACATGAAAAAATGCTCATCATCACTGTCCATCAGAGAAATGCAAATCAAAACCACAATGAGATACCATCTCACACCAGTTAGAATGGCGATCATTAAAAAGTCAGGAAACAACAGGTGCTGGAGAGGATGTGGAGAAATAGGAACACTTTTACACTGTTGGTGGGATTGTAAACTAGTTCAACCATTATGGAAAACAGTGTGGCGATTCCTCAAGGATCTAGAACTAGATGTACCATATGACCCAGCCATCCCATTACTGGGTATATACCCAAAGGATTATAAATTATGCTGCTATAAAGACACATGCACACGTATGTTTATTGCAGCACTATTCACAATAGCAAAGACTTGGAATCAACCCAAATGTCCATCAGTGACAGATTGGATTAAGAAAATGTGGCACATATACACCATGGAATACTATGCAGCCATCAAAAAGGATGAGTTTGTGTCCTTTGTAGGGACATGGATGCAGCTGGAAACCATCATTCTCAGCAAACTATCACAAGAACAGAAAACCAAACACCGCATGTTCTCACTCATAGGTGGGAACTGAACAATGAGATCACTTGGACTCAGGAAGGGGAACATCACACACCGGGGCCTATCATTGGGAGGGGGGCGGGGGGAGGGATTGCACTGGGAGTTAAACCTGATATAAATGACAAGTTGATGGGTGCAGCACAGCAACATGGCACAAGTATACATATGTAACAAACCTGCACGTTATGCACATGTACCCTACAACTTAAAGTATAATAATAATAAATAAATTTAAAAAAATAAAAAATAAAAAAATAAAAAATATAAATAATTCTTACAACTCAATATTAAGAAAAACATTTAAAAAATAATAGGGAAAAGATTCAAACATATATTTCACAAGGTATAAAAATGGCTAACAAGCACATGAAAAAATGTTCAAAATTATTAGTTAAAAAGGAAATGCAAATAAAAGTCATAATGAAATACCACTTCCTGCTCCCCAGAAAAGCTAAAACTTATTTTGAAAGACTAAAACATTTGATTGTTGTTCTGCATGTAGAGCCACTGGAATTCTTATACACTGCAAGTGGAAATGTAAAATGTTACTACTACTTTAGAAAATCATTTGCCAGATTCTTAAAAATTTAAGCTCACATTTACCATATACCACTCTCCAAATCCTTATGTGGAGTGAAGGAAGCTAGATACATAAAAATGTGCATACTTTATAATTCTATTAATACAAAATTCTAGAAAAGAAAAAATAGTCTATAATGACAAATGTGAATCAGTTGTTTTGTGGGGCTATGTTTTACTCTTATGATGGATATATCCACTATTTTGATTGTGTAGTGGTTTCATAGATGTGTACACCTATCAAAGTTCATTATATTGTATACTTTTAATGGATGTGGTTTAAATAAATTTATTTCTCAATAAATTAATAACAAATATAATATGTATGTCAGTTCAAAACAACTTTATAAGTTAATCTTTCAAAGTGCAAATCTCACAGTTCAGTAATGTTTGGCAGGATTAATTCTTAAAATGTAGAGTCATTAGGCAGGATTGGCCCTTATCACTTTACCAGACTCTGTCTTAATTTGTTTTCACCTCCACAGGGCATCACATACACATGCATGCTTCACTAACCTTTAATCTATTGCCTTCACCTGGAATCTTCTTCCTTTCTCTGTATGTCCTTAGAATTGCCACTCATTCTTTAAGAACTGGCTATTGGGCATCCTCTTTCTAATCTTTTCCTTTATACTACTTGAATGCTAATAGCTCCTGCCTATAAAATCTTTGATTGTTTGTGTGTCCCTCTCTCATTGCATTTTTTCTTTGCATGTATTCTAGAGGTCATTGTGTGAATGTCAGTCTTCCTCACTAGACTCTAAGCTTACCGAAATCTAATTCCCTTAGGCCTTGAAACAAGGCCTATAACCTAAGAGGCAGATGTTAAAAGTACATTAGAATGGAATTAAACTTAATCAGGTAAAAATTTAGCTGATTTTTAAATTGGCCAATTTTTTTTTCCCATTATAAGCCCCTCTGTATTTTCTTCATGGGGAAACCATGGACAGCAGTATAAGCCGTTAAGGCTAAAGAGAAATATCCATGGAGAAGGACACTTCAGAGAGAAAGTTCACATACAATTTACATGACATAAGACATTTTTTTCTTCCCTCAATTAAGAGGAACTATTCTTAGTTTCAGCCTAATTTAATTCAGTTCTGAATAAGAGGGGCTTACCAAAAAGTTAAACTATTTGCTCATTAATTAGTGTACAGACATTCAGGCTTCTTAGAATTTCTGTAATTTTTTTAAATTTCAGAAGCGCTTTATAAACATTTCAGTTTTGCTAATGTGTGGATATTAGTCAATGAAAAATTTCACCACAGTTAAACATGAAAGGAAGACTTTATACAAGGCTATCACAATACAGGCGAGAAACTAGAATCCAGTCTGAGCTTTTAGGAGTTAAAGAAAATCTTATGACAGCTGTTTGCTAATTGGCCTTACCCAAATGAAAGTAAAGCATTCCTATATGCAAATAATAGAGAAGCAGAGAGCCAAATCATGAGTGAACTCCCATTCACAATTGCTACAAAGAGAATAAAATACCTAGGAATACAACTTACAAGGGATGGGAAGGACCTCTTCAAGGAGAAGTACAAACCACTGCTTAGGGAAGACAAACAAATGGAAAAAAAGGAGAGGAGACAAACAAATGGAAAAAAAAATTCCATGCTCATGGATAGGAAGAATCAATACCATGAAAATGGCCAAAGTAATTTATAGATTCAATGCTATTCCCATCAAGCTACCATTGACTTTCTTCACAGAATTAGAAAAAAAAAAAAAAACTACTTTAAATTTCATATGGAACCAAATAAGAGCCTATATAGCCAACACAATAATAAGCAAAAAGGACAAAGCTGAAGGCATCATGCTACCTGACTTTAAACTATGCTACAAGGCTACAGTAACCAAAACAGCATGGTACTGGTACCAAAACAGAGATATAGACCAATGGAACAGAAAAGGGCCTTAGAAATAATACCATACATCTACAACCATCTGATCTTTGACAAACCTGACAAAAACAAGCAATGGAGAAAGGATTCCCTATTTAATAAATGGTGCTGGGAAAACTGGCTAGCCATACGCAGAAAACAGAAACTGAACCCCTTCCTTACACCTTATACAAAAATTACCTCAAGATGGATTAAAGACTTAAATGTAAAACCTAAAACCATATAAACCCTAGAAGAAAACCTAGGCAATACCATTCAGGACATAGGCAGGGGCAAAGACTTCATGACTACAATGCCAAAAGCAATGGCAACAAAAGCCAGAATTGACAAATAGGATCTAATTAAACTAAAGAGCTTCTGCACAGCAAAAGAAACTATCATCAGAGTGAACAGGCAACCTACAGAACGGGAGAAAATTTTTGCAATCTACCCATCTGACAAAGGTCTAATATCCAGAATCTACGAGGAACTTAAACAAATTTACAAGAAAAAAACCAACAATCCCATCAAAAACTGAGTGAAGGATATGAACGGACAATTCTCAAAAGAAGACATTTATGTGGCCAACAAACATATGAAAAAAAGCTCATCATCACTGGTCATCAGAGAAATGCAAATCAAAACCACAATGAGATATCATCTCACACCATTTAGAATCGTGATCATTAAAAAGTCAGGAAACAACAGATGCTGGCGAGGCTGTGGAAAAATAGGAATGCTTTTACACTCTTGGTGGGAGTGTAAATTAGTTGAACCATTGTGGAAGACAGTGTGCTGATCCCTCATGGATCTGGAACCAGAATTACCATTTGACCCAGCAATCGCATTACTGGGTATATACCCAAAGAATTATAAATCATTCTACTATAAAGACACATGCACACATATGTTTATTGTGGCACTATTCACAATAGCAAAGACTTGGAACCAACTCAAATGTCCATCAATGATAGACTGGATAAAGAAAATGTGGCACATATACACCATGGAATACAATGCAGCCATTAAAAAGAATGAGTTCACGTCCATGGCGGGGACATAGAGGAAGCTGGAAACCATCATTGTTAGCAAAATAACACAGGAACAGAAAACCAAATACCACATGTTCTCACTCATAAGCGGAAGTTGAACAATGAGAACACATGGACACAGGGAGGGGAATGTCACACAATGTGGCCTGTCAGGGGTGGGGGCAAGGGGAGGGAGAGCATTAGGACAAATACCTAATGCATGTGAGGCTTAAAACCTAGATGACAGGTTGACAGGTGCAGCAAACCACCATGGCACATGTATACCTGTGTAACAAACCTGCATGATCTGCATATGTATCCCAGAACTTAAAGTAAAACAAGAAAAAAAAAAAGTCAACTTTCTTTGTATCTTCATGACAGGAGGAAGTTTTACACCTAGCACAAAGGGCCCACCAGAAAGAAGTTAGGACCCTATACTCCCAGGGACACTAGAAAATAGGAGTGCTATTTTCCTTAATGATTACACTTCAAAAGGATAGATCTCAGGTCCTTGTAAAAACTGTCAACAGCCTTTTAAAAGGATTTACATCTGAAAGGGGAAAAGAAAGATTTTACAATTACAACTTTTTTTTAATGTAAATGATCTAAGAAAAGAGAGTAAAGCGACCCTGTGGTTAGGCCATCTGGATTCTGTAAGGGCCTGCGTGAGAAGCAGTTCGGGGACTTAAGAGGCAGGAAGCAGCCTGTGTATGGTCTACCTGAGGGAAATGTTAAGATTTTTTTTTTTTTTTTTGTCACTACCTTCTTTTGCTAATAATTTCATGTTTCTAACATTCAGCCTTTAGCCTTGGTTTTGCCACGATACCATGGAAATTGTCCTTAAGCAGACAACTGGTCTCTTGATTTGCAAATACAGGGGGTTTCATGATATGTCATTTTGTACTCTGCCAAGCTGAATGTGAATGACAATATATGGTTTTCTTCCAGTGCTTCAAGGCCAGAGCAAGGATAAAACAACTTCAAGTGGCCCTGCTATAGCTGTACAATAGTACTTTAATAGGCATCCTTTTTTTTCTAATTGATCAAGGAAATGCATCTTTCCTCTAATAGGAATGAAAATAGAATCGATAATGTTTGCTGTACTCTAACTTAGATCTTTACCATACTGCTTGTCAAAAACCATGCGGCATACGTGTTATTTTGGGAGCAGAGAGGTTGAATTTAATCAGTGCCTTTTGTTTTCTTGCTACTTGCTTTGATTGCAGCAGTTTAGCTGTTTTGCTCTGTTTAGTCATTATCTGTTCCTCCCCCTCCTTCCTTCCTTCTCTGTTTCATTAGCATCTTCATTGTATAATTTCTTTATTGTTTGAGCTGTGGTTCTCAGTGTTTAAATGACTGTTTTGTTTCTAAATTCCTTTTTTTCATCAGAAACTTACTTTAAACAAAAGTAGTTTGAACAAATCTGGCATATGCCCTTGAATTATATTTATTTATATATCTGTGAGAAAATTCATATCAAACTTTTGGATTACTTGGCTCCATATGTAAGTTAGCATAATGCCCTTTAGGTAGAGTCTACTACGTTGATTGTACCAGTTAATGGCTTCACTGTCTCCATGACCCTTGTAATGGGATTGCTGCTTCTCTTATGAAGAGGTATAGTCTATTTTTCCACTTTTGAATTTGGGCTGGTCCTGTGACTTGTTATGGTCAATAGAATGAAGCAGAGGAGGCTTTTGCTAGTTTCAAGCCTAGAAACTTTAGTGGATGACCGCACATTACGGAGAATAAGCCTGGACTAACCAATGGGAAGATTAGAGAACATGCTGAAAAGATGTTCAGTTCTCAGTAGAGGATATCCTACATCAGCCAGATCTCAGCCAGCCCACAAACTGACTACAAGTGCATGATCACATCTAGTCAAGATCAACCACATCTTTTAATATTAGCAGAACATCTTCATTGAGCCATAGACTGAAAGCAAAACTAGATTTATATATTTCCATAATACCAGTAAGGTATTGCCATTGTTATGTTACAAAGCACCATTTGGGTATTAAGTATATACTTTTCCCCATCATGTACTTTTCCCCATCATATATAGTTTTCTCCATCATGTACTTTTCCCCATCATATATACTTTTCTCCATCATATACTTTTCTCCACCATATATATAAGTATATACTTTTAAAGTATATAATTTTTCCCATAATATACTTTTCCCTAACAAATCATATTTTAAACATCTGTTGAGTACCATAATATATACCAAGATACTGAGGTAAGTACTAGTGGCATAGAAACAAATGTCAACAACAACTCTCCCAGTTGACATGCTCGTGTGGAAGACACAAAAATCAGTCTATATTACAATATAGTATGATATATCAGATTTTTTTAAAGCAATTGAAGTCAACTGACAAAGCTTTCCTAAAAACAGGGTCCCAGAATATCATGGCTTCCAATGGAACCAAGATATTGCAATTGTTCATGTTTTACATTCTGCAATAGTGTCTGCCTACTGAATTTGTGACACAGGGATATAGAAGCAAAGAAAATGAAGCAGGATGGAAAGAAAATGATGACTTTATGCTTAACTAGACTAGGTGGGGATAAAATTGATAACCTTTATGGTTTGAATTCATAAGCCCATTTTACCCTCAATTTAGTTTTATGTCTTCAAAACCTCCTGTCCAATTTTACAGATTTCATAAAAGAAATAATTTTATTTTGAAATTTCAGAATTGCTTTTTGGTTCAATTAAACCTTGATGCCAGGGCAACTGAAGCTGTTACCAGTTGACTGTCCTGCATATCTTGGCCAAGTGAATACATTCTGCATTTTTCCTTTATCTCCCTTGGATGAATTATTCATTGATTGAACTCACATTTCTAGGAACACAGATGGAAAATAGTTTTAAAAGTGTACCCTTTAATAGAGTGCTCTATTTTCTTTTCTCATTAAATGTCTTTATATAGTCAACTATTGCTTCCAACCAACCACAGCTACGCCCTTGTGGCTCCTTATCAATCTAGGTTCTTTTGACTCTCCCACAATATTCTTTTCTCTGTACCTGAGTTTGCTATTTCAGAAATACCTCTGCCATCCTCATAGTTGGAATAATATATTTATGCTCTTTCCTCTGCCAAATGAAAAATATAAAATGCAAGACATGTCATTGAGTGAAATGCTGAATTTCCTTTCTACCCTCCCTTCTTTGTTTCCTTCCTTCTTTCCTTCCTTCGCTGTCCACTTTTCTCCTTTTTGTTCCCTTCCTTCATTTTTTTCATAATACACAGTTATTATTTATACATTGTTTATCAGCATGACTTTGTAAAGAATTTATTCTTGAACTTCCTTTATATTTTGAGTCCATAGAGGCTATATATATTTGACTTAAAGTTTGCTAGGTAAAAAGGGAAGCAATTTGAAGTCATTCATTTGTATTTTTAATCCAGGCTGCATTATGTTCTTGCTAAGAAATGAGTCAAATAACCTGAATGATTCTTACTACATTATGTATAAAATAAGGTAAATAATCTTACATTAGAAGAGTGATGTAAAAGTCAATCTAATTGTGTACATGTTAAAATAAAACCTTTCTGAATAGGTGACACTCTAAAAAACATCGTAGAATTGTTTGGGGATGTTGACATAGCAAAAAGTATAGTAAGTTTCTAAAATGTATTGAAGTAGAGAACAGCTTTTCTTGGACTTAAAATTTTAAACGACCCTTGAAGTGTCATAAAAATTGTTAATTTTAAGGAGGAAGAGCTTTTCCAGGAAAAAAATTTCCAAATATCTGGGTTCCTAATGACTACTTCTTAAGTCTTGTGAATACTCAAAATAGAAACTTTTGCATTTTTATGATTAATCTATCTCTTATGTTCTAAGCCTGACATCATATTTATCTATCTATCTATCGTCTATCTCACTACACACACACACACACACACACACACACACACACACACACACACACACACACACACACTTCAGTAGGTAGCAGCAAAGGCTTTCTCTTTCACTGTGGTATTTTAACTTTTGTAAGAGAAGGGTTGTCTTACTATAGAAAGAATATATTTCCAATTCCATGTTCACAGTTTTTCTTTAATTATCTTTTTTAACCACATTTTTCACTTCATAAACTTGGCATACATGTTATTTTAAGAAAGTTTAAAGTATGATCTGAAGTGCAAAGTAATATATATTTCAAAAAGATATTAAGTAGGCACAAAGATTAATTTGCTTTCTGTTCATCTCATCCTCTACTTTTCCCTTCATTAACACTTATTTCTGTGCTCTTTGGTAACTGGGAAAGACATAGTGAGTAAATTTTAAGGGGAAAAAACCTCATTACTTCATGAAAACATGCACCATAAGGTCAAATTAAGAAACCAGCATAACCCTTCCCTGTTAGTTGTGCTACTTATGTGTTAGTTATTGCAAAGGTAAAAGATACAGTTTATTTTCCAACTTGTAGTGTTAAACATTTTAAATACTAAAGATGATAGAAAAACTTGGTTTGCATTGACCTTTTGTGGACTCCAGAGGGCAGCATGCATTCTTTCAATGTCATAAAAGGTTAATAATAGCTATCCATCTATCTCTTTGTCTATCTATCTGTCTCTCTCTTTCTCTCTCTCTTCCACTGATTTTATATCTGTATTACTGGGTAGAGACAAGTAGACCCCACTAAAAAGAACAGCTGAGAGAAAAACAGAAATATATTGTTTTTTTTTTCTTAATTATTAGATACTTTCTTTGCATTTCCAAACGAAAAAACACAATATGGTTAACTAAGCAGAATAAATCCTTCTAGACCTTTCAATAATGCTAAATATAAACTAAACATGATTTTACTTTCATTTTAAAAACTATTTAATTTTATAAAAATTCAGCTTTTGAATAGATGCTGAAAATTACTCCATTCCTTACATAACCAACAAAACAAGCCTAGAAAAGTAAAACTGACTTTCACCAGGACAAATAATGACTTTTCCTAACAATAAAGGATGATATAGTAGCACATTCTGGACAACTTTTAGATCTCTGAATATACAGCAAGGAAAACTTAGATACTCCCTGTGTAAAGGGCTATCTTGTGCATTTACTTGCCTAGACTTTTAATAGATCAAGACCATTCAGTGACCATTTATAAGGTGCTGGCATTATTCTAATTATAGAAGAAGTGTGTAATATATAACTGTAGGGGGTGTGGAAAAACAAGTCTGTGTTTTCAACTAATGATGCTTTTAATGACCTCTCCTCACAAGCTACTCAATGAACAATTTAGAAGAAGGTAAAGAGAGCTTTATTCTAATTAATTCTCTGTTGATTTCATATTTTGGTTTGTTTTAATCAAGAAAAAAATGGGACAAAATAATCATTTCACAGATAAAACTTTAGTTAATTACATAGAGGAAAGAATATCAATCTTGAATTGAGCATTGAACATTTGAAGCACCTGGGGGAGATTCTGCTTACAGAGAGAACGGGACAATAAATGAAGACCATGGAAAAGGTAAAAGTGGCATTTTACTAATAATTATACATAAAATTATAGTGATTACATTTATTTTCCACAAAATTAAAACAAAACAAAGTTGCAACTAATGTTTAATAATGCAAGATATGGAAAATGCATTACTTTGATATGAGATACACGCCTGCTTAGATTTGTCTCTGATTGTTTGCAGGACCTGGTCACAAACTTTCACAATGGTATTTTTTGTTTTTTGTTTTTATAATGGAAGGGAAGCCCAAGTTCCTTATTTCTACTTGCAAGAAAATTAACACTTGGGAGAAAGTGCACAATGACTGAAAGATGATCTTAACAAATCATTACATTTTTCTTTTCAGCCTTAACAAGTAGAAATAAAGCTACATCTATGGGATTATTTAACATGAGCACTGTAATTTACATGCAAATAAATTCAGGTGGAGCTATTAGGTGAGACTAGGTATAGCAGGATCACCATTTGTCAGAGATTATTACTTTAGAAGGCTCCCTAGGAGAGGCATAAATTTGTCCTGAAATAACATGTTGCATAATAACAGCAAGGAACTTGTCTCTGCACTTCTCACAGGCTGCACACCTGTTCAGAGAGACCTTCCCACTGAGCCTGTCAAGCCAACCTGCTCATTCATGTGGCCATCCCAGCCCTTAGTTAGGAACTACTAAAGCAATCACAGAACCATCAATGTAGCCACTAACACGTTGTCTTTGAAACATAACGGGGAAAGAGATCTATTTCATTTGAAATCCTACATGTTTTAAGAAAGACTGGGTTAGTAGGAAGATACCAAACACTGGATTTAAGTAAT
This sequence comes from Macaca thibetana thibetana, assembly GCF_024542745.1. Lineage (NCBI taxonomy): Eukaryota > Metazoa > Chordata > Mammalia > Primates > Cercopithecidae > Macaca > Macaca thibetana. Next base: position 19,354,536 of record NC_065595.1, on the reverse strand, counting down.
CCTAAGTAAAAAACAAACAAACAAAAAAAAAAAAACACTCACTAGTTTGGCTCATTCATTAACTATGAAGATCAGTGTCCTCATATCTAAACTGAGAATAATAAAGTCCTCATCAGAGGATTATTGTGATGATAATTGTTTTAGGCAAAGTGTCTAGCGCAGTGCCTGGAATAACTGAGCATCTCTGCTTGTGTTGGAATCAGGGGGTCTATAATATTACAAATTCAGATCTTGTCCTTCATGAAAGATGACAGCCCATCCACAGCACAACCCCATGCTCTGAACAGTAGCACTGACCCATTTGTGTTATGTGTCCCTATCCACAATTAACTTATGGATTCTGGTCATCCAAGACTGGGTGAAATATAGAGTGGTTCTGGATACTCTAGCCATGAGACTGTAAAGAGCTAAGTGGCCATAAATGGAGTCACGCTTTGCGCTCATTCAGCACCAAGTTCCAAATAGCACCTTTCTATCTAACTAGTCCTTCAGCCACTTGTAAGGAAACTTTAATGCAAACATATCCTTTTGAGAGTGGGAGCAAACCTTCTTAGTATTGAGTACTGATTTAGTTAATTGAATGATTAAGCCTTTGGAATTTCATCCATTTATAGTTCCACTGTCATTTTGTTGTTTTGGAAGAGTGATATGAGGGAGTACACTCATTTACCAAGCCTACACTAATAGTTGGTAAATGTGGTTGTGCTTAAACTTAAATGAAAAGCTAAACTCAGCAATTTAATTCAAATAACGAGCTACCAATTATTTTCAGGATCTTAGAGCTCCTTTTGGTTATAAATTGCTGTTTGCAGATAGCAACTAGTCAATCATTTCACCACAAAGCCTCTTATTAAGTAAAATGATTTTAATCGTTAAAAGTGTTTGGAGTTTCAGAAAGTCAGAAAGCACAAAAATACGTAATAATACACTCTGAGCCTCCTACAATGAATTTCAACTTTATCTGGCTCCAAAGAGAAAATTGACTAAAATATTTTTGGTGGATGAGTATCAGTGGATTTCCAGTGCATGTATTATTTCAAACAGGGATAAGTGTATGATTAAGCAGAAAAAGAACTAACTGATTTGATTAAAAGTATTTTTAATAGAAAACCTTAAATAGACATCCCGTAGAGAAACATGGTAAGACTCTCCAACATACCATAATCTATAAGGCATATATGAATATATACATAGCTATATATTCATAGCCATACATGCATGGAGCTAACATAATAGGCCTCTCATAGAGAAATAACACCATAAAACATGATTTTGACCCTCATTAGAGCATCTTCCTTAAATAAATAAGAGCTGTTTTCTTTATAAAATATCATTTGTATTATCCACCTAAAATATCCCACCAATCAGCAGTGGGATTTGGTTCATCACAAACAAACTTGAAAATAATTTTTTAAAAAACATAAATTACTTAGAGACGATGCCCTAATCCCCCAAAAAATCAGTAGGCACATTTTCTAGAACTAGTTTTTGCTAATGTAAAAATTCACCAGTTCAAGACAAGAGAGAGTTTTAAGGCTATTTAGTGTAAGTTCACATTCTATACATTCAGCCATACTGGGGTCAAAATTGCCAACATGCATAACAACAGAATGTCATAGTTCATCCTATTAAACTAAAAGCCTATAAAAGACACAATTTGCTCACATAAACAGGCTAAAGTTAAGTCGATTATGAAACAACAAAGAGCTCATCTTCTTCAAGAGATGGGAAAAGTTCAAACATAAAGCATAAAAATTTCAAGGGAATGTTAGGATCCACCTATGTAACTAATTCTTATTCTAGCTAGATGCCAAGCTCTTTATGAGGAGCCAGTAAGTCATTGCATTATTCAAAACATGCTTTTAAAAATATTTCTTATTTTTATTTATTTATGCAAACACAGTATCAGCAATAGGTAATGAAGACATATTTTTCAGTTTAAAATTAATTTCCCATTTTGAAAGGTTCAGGTTTGTCTCTTCTTTCTACCTTACTCTTTTAAGTACTTCACCCCAACAAAGTAGCAAAGAAAGTTTATTCCTTTAGTTTTTCTTAATGCTTTATTGGGATACTTACAATTGGCTCTTTAAAATTTAGGTACCATTTATAGTTAAGTTAGATACTTAATTACAGAATGATACATATAAGAATGTTATAGCACCACAAAAAACACAAAGAATTTTTAAAAGTAAAATTTCAGGGCAATTCTGAGGTATAAAAAGTCCTCCTTGGGATTCTTAAGTTGAAAGACTCTTCCCTCCACATTCAGAATAAAAATTACTAGGAATTATAGAGCACGATGCACACTGGTAATATGGCCCATAGTAGTTACATTAGGTGAAGGATAAATGGAATCTCCATGTTTTAGGGACAATGTAATTGGAAGAAAGGCCAGGAAGCCTCTGTAAACTCATATCTATGGCTGGTCAAATGATACTGACACAACTGGTTCCCTTAAAAAGGTATTATCCCTTTGCTTCCTTTCCAGAGATTAGCCCTTGAAGTTCTTATACAGCTACTTCCCTTCTTTACATCACCAGTTCTAGGAGCAAACCTCCTGAAAACATGGTAATACCGACTGGAAAAGCAAGACTGTGGGTGCAGCAAACCGGCCCTGATGCTCTAGCTGTTTGTCATTTACAATGTACAATGAAGAGAGCAGCTAATCTAGAACCCTGTTAACTCTGCCTCTAGCACATTCTTGGGATATATGTATTAAGCAATTTTTGTGGTTTAGAAATACCTAAACTGCCCATGTTGATTCTTCTGGACATAGAGCCAACTAGCAGACACTCTCTAGGTGCTGAAAGTATAACACTGAACAAAAGTCAATATTGACATGAAATTATTCTAATGATGAAAATAGACAACGGACACAGAACGAATTATGTCATATAATAGCACATGGTGTTAAGTACTACGAGAAAAACATAAAGCAGCATAAGGGTAAAGAGAGTGGTGAGATTGCTCTTTCAGACAAAGTAGGCAGGGAAAGCCTCTCTAAGAAGGTGAATTTTGACTACTAAATTAAAGAAAGTGAGGGAAACCACTGGGCGCGGTGGCTCACGCCTGTAATCCCAGCACCCTGGGAGGCCGAGGAGGGCGGATCACGAGATCAGGAGATCGAGACCATCCTGGCTAACACGGTGAAACCCCGTCTCTACGAAAAATACAAAAAACTAGCCGGGCGTGGTGGTGGCGCCTGTAGTCCCAGCTTCTCGGGAGGCTGAGGCAGGAGAATGGCGGGAACCCGGGAGGCGGAGCTTGTAGTGAGCAGAGATCGCGCCACTGCACTCCAGCCTGGGCGACAGAGCGAGACTCCGTCTCAAAAAAAAAAAAAAAAAAAAAAAAAAAAGAAAAGAAAAGAAAAAAGAAAGTGAAGGAAACCATCTAGCTAATATTTAGGCGAGGGGCACTCCAAGTCTGTATACAATGGCAAGCACAATGGTACCAGTGTGGAAATATAGTTGGCATTGTCACAGAACCTGAAGGCCAGTGTGGGTAGGCATAGCGAATTAAAAGAAAGTGCAGTAGAAATGAAATACATGAGCAATAAACGTGCCAGGCTGTATAAGGACTTGGATTTTATTTTGTGAGGGGAAAGCATTTGTGGATTTATCCAGAAGAGAAAGATGATCTGACAGATTGTTAAAGGATCAGTATGACTGTTGTGGTTTAAATTTATAGAAAGATCACTCAGCAATGTTTATCACTTTTCTGCAGCCAAGTTCAACTACAAAGATTAATGGAATTATTTTGATTTTTATATATTATTATAATTTTACCAGGCAAGAGAGTTGATGATCAGGGTACATTTTTAAAATTGTAATTGTAGAGTAATTGTAATTGTAGAGTTTAATGTCATTAAACTTGATGTCATTAAGAACACACTGTTGTACAATGATCACCACTATCCATCTCCAGAGCTTTTCCCCTTCCCAAACTAAAACTCTACCCATTAAATTAAAACTTTCCACTCTTCCCTCCCCCAATTCCTGTCTACCACCATTCTACTTTTCGTTTCTGTGAATTTGACTAGTCTAGATACCTCATGTAAGTAGAATAATACAATATTTTTCATTTTAATTTGGCTTATTTCAGTTAGCACAATGTTTTCAAGCTTTATCTATGTTGTGCATGTGCCAGAATTTTATTCCTTTTTAAGGCTGAATAATATTCCATTGTGTGTATATACCACATTTTATTCATCCATTCATCCACTGATGAACAGTGGGTTGTTTCTTTTTTTTTTTTTTTTTTTTTTTTTTTTTGGCTATTGTCAATAATGCTCCTATGAATATGAGTGTACAAATACCTGTTTAAGTCTCTGCTTTCACTTCTTTTGAGCATATACCCAGAAGTGTATTTGCTGGATAATATGGTAATTCTATGTTTAATTTTGGAAGAATAGCCATCTTTTCCCACAAGAACTGCACCATTTTACATTTTCTACCACTGGTGCACAAGGGTTCTAATTTCTCCACATTATTGCCAATACGTGTCATTTCCTGTTTTATATTTTAAAATAGAAATTCTAAAGGGTATGAAGTAGTATTTCTTAGTGCTTTGATTTGCACTTCCTTGATGATTAGTTATACTGAGCATTATTTCATATGTTTATTGGACATGTATATACCTCTTTTGGAGAAATGTCTATTTAAATCTTTTGCCCATAAGACACAACAACAACAACAAAAAGAAAACTATAAGGCAATATCTCTGATGAATATAGATGCAAAAATCCTCAACAGAATACTAGCAAATCAAATCCAGTAGCACATCAAAAAGTGAATCCATCATGATCAAGTAGGCTTTATTCTTGGAATGCAAGGTTGTTTCAACATAAACAAATTAATAAATTTGATTCACCATATAAAATAATCAAAAACAAAAAATACATAATCATCTCAATTAATGTGAAAAAATGCATTTGATAAAAAGCTTTTCATAATAAAAACCCTCAACAAATTAGGCATTGAAGGAACATACCTCAAAATAACAAGAACCATCAATGACAAACATACAGCCATAATATTGAATGGGCAAAAGCAGGAAGCGTTCCCCTTAAGAAATTGAACAAGGCAAGGATGCCTACCCTTGTGACTTCAAAATGGTACTGGAAATTCTAGCCAAGAGAAATAAATAAAAGGCATACAAATAGTAAAAGAATTCAAACCATTTCTCTTCACTGATAATATGATTCTGTATCTAGAAAACCCTAAAGACTCCACCAAAAGTCTCCTAGAATTGATAAATGACCTCAGTAAAGTTTCAGAATACAAAATCAGTGTAGAAAAACCAGTCACATTTCCATACACCAATAACGTTCAAGCAGAGAGCCAAATTGAGAATTCAGTATTGTTTATGATAGTCAGAAATAATAAACTAAAACACCCAGAAATACAGCTAATCAAGAATGTAAATGATCTCTACAAGAAGAACTTCAAAACACTGCTGCAAGAAATCATAGATGACCAAAACAAATAGAAAACGATTTCATGCTCATGGAATGGAAGAATCAGTATCTATAAAATGGTCATACTGCCCAAAGCAATCTATAAATTCAACGCTATTACTATCAAACTTCCAACATCATTTTTCACAGAATTAGAAAAATATGTTCTAGAATTAATAGAGATCCGAAAAAGAGCCTGAATAGCCAAAGCAATCCTAAGCAGAAATAACAAAGCCGGAGCATCACATTACCTGACGTCAAACTATACTATAAGGCTACAGTAACCCTTACAGCATAGTAAGGGTAAAAAAAAAAAAACATACATATAGACCAGAGGAACAGGTTAGAGAACGCAGAACTAAAGCCAGCCACACACAGCCATCTGACCTTTGACAAAGTTGACAAAAATAAGTGATGGGGAAAGGACTCCCTATTCAATAAATGGTGCTGTCATTACTGGCTAGCCCTATGCAGAACAAAACTCGACACTTACCTTTCACTATATACAAAAATTAAGAGGGGCGGAGCAAGATGGCCGAATAGGAACAGCTCCAGTCTCCAACTCCCAGCGCGAGCGACACAGAAGACCGGTGATTTCTGCATTTTCAACTGAGGTACTGGGTTCATTTCACTAGGGAGTGCCAGACAATCGGTGCTGGTCAGCTGCTGCAGCCTGACAAGCGAGAGCTGAAGCAGGGCCAGGCATCGCCTCACCTGGGAAGCGCAAGGGGAAAGGGAATCCCTTTGCCTAGCCAGGAGAACTGAGACACACAACACCTGGAAAATCGGGTAACTCCCACCCAATACTGCGCTTTAAGCAAACAGGCACACCAGGAGATCATATCCCACACCTGGCCGGGAGGGTCCCACACCCACGGAGCCTCCCTCATTGCTAGCACAGCAGTCTGTGATCTCCAGCAAGGCAGCAGTGAGGCTGGGGGAGGGGCACCCGCCATTGCTGAGGCTTAAGTAGGTAAACAAAGCTGCTGGGAAGCTAGAACTGGGTGGAGCTCACAGCAGCTCAAGGAAACCTGCCTGTCTCTGTAGACTCCACCTCTGGGGACAGGGCACAGTAAACAACAAAAGCAGCAGAAACCTCTGCAGACGCAAACGACTCTGTCTGACAGCTTTGAAGAGAGCAGTGGATCTCCCAACACGGAGGCTGATATCTGAGAAGGGACAGACTGCCTGCTCAAGTGGGTCCCTGACCCCTGAGTAGCCTAACTGGGACACATCCCCCACTAGGGGCAGTCTGACACCCCACACCTCACAGGGTGGAGTACACCCCTGAGAGGAAGCCTCCAAAGCAAGAATCAGACAGGTACACTCGCTGTTCAGCAATATTCTATCTTCTGCAGCCTCTGCTGCTGACACACAGGCAAACAGGGTCTGGAGTGGATCTCAAGCAATCTCCAACAGACCTACGGCTGAGGGTCCTGACTGGTAGAAGGAAAACGATCAAACAGGAAGGACATCTACACCAAAACCCCATCAGTACATCACCATCATCATCAAAGACCAGAGGCAGATAAAACCACAAAGATAGGGAAAAAGCAGGGCAGAAAAGCTGGAAATTCAAAAAATAAGAGTGCATCTCCCCCGGCAAAGGAGCGCAGCTCATCGCCAGCAACGGATCAAAGCTTGACAGAGAATGACTTTGACAAGATGAGAGAAGAAGGCTTCAGTCCATCAAACTTCTCAGAGCTAAAGGAGGAATTACATACCCAGCGCAAAGAAACTAAAAATCTTGAAAAAAAAGTGGAAGAATTGATGGCTAGAGTAATTAATGCAGAGAAGGTCCTAAACGAAATGAAAGAGATGAAAACCATGACACGAGAAATACGTGACAAATGCACAAGTTTCAGTAACCGACTCGATCAACTGGAAGAAAGAGTATCAGCGATTGAGGATCAAATGAACGAAATGAAGCGAGAAGAGAAACCAAAAGAAAAAAGAAGAAAAAGAAATGAACAAAGCCTGCAAGAAGTACGGGATTATGTAAAAAGACCAAATCTACGTCTGATTGGGGTGCCTGAAAGTGAGGGGGAAAATGGAACCAAGTTGGAAAACACTCTTCAGGATATCATCCAGGAGAACTTCCCCAACCTAGTAGGGCAGGCCAACATTCAAATCCAGGAAATACAGAGAACGCCACAAAGATACTCCTTGAGAAGAGCAACTCCAAGACACATAATTGCCAGATTCACCAAAGTTGAAATGAAGGAAAAAATCTTAAGGGCAGCCAGAGAGAAAGGTCGGGTTACCCACAAAGGGAAGCCCATCAGACTAACAGCAGATCTCTCGGCAGAAACTCTCCAAGCCAGAAGAGAGTGGGGGCCAATATTCAACATTCTTAAAGAAAAGAATTTTAAACCCAGAATTTCATATCCAGCCAAACTAAGTTTCATAAGTGAAGGAGAAATAAAATCCTTTACAGATAAGCAAATGCTTAGAGATTTTGTCACCATCAGGCCTGCCTTACAAGAGACCCTGAAGGAAGCACTAAACATGGAAAGGAACAACCGGTACCAGCCATTGCAAAAACATGCCAAAATGTAAAGACCGTCGAGGCTAGGAAGAAACTGCATCAACTAACGAGCAAAATAACCAGTTAATATCATAATGGCAGGATCAAGTTCACACATAACAATCTTAACCTTAAATGTAAATGGACTAAATGCCCCAATTAAAAGACACAGACTGGCAAACTGGATAAAGAGTCAAGACCCATCAGTCTGCTGTATTCAGGAGACCCATCTCACACGCAGAGACATACATAGGCTCAAAATAAAGGGATGGAGAAAGATTTTCCAAGCAAATGGAGAACAAAAAAAAGCAGGGGTTGCAATACTAGTCTCTGATAAAACAGACTTTAAACCATCAAAGATCAAAAGAGACAAAGAAGGCCATTACATAATGGTAAAAGGATCAATTCAACAGGAAGAGCTAACTATCCTAAATATATATGCACCCAATACAGGAGCACACAGATTCATAAAGCAAGTCCTTAGAGACTTACAAAGAGACTTAGACTCCCATACAATAATAATGGGAGACTTCAACACTCCACAGTCAACATTAGACAGATCAACGAGACAGAAAGTTAACAAGGATATCCAGGAATTGAACTCATCTCTGCAGCAAGCAGACCTAATAGATATCTATAGAACTCTCCACCCCAAATCAACAAAATATACATTCTTCTCAGCACCACATTGCACTTATTCCAAAATTGACCACATAATTCGAAGTAAAGCACTCCTCAGCAAATGTACAAGAACAGAAATTATAACAAACTGTCTCTCAGACCACAGTGCAATCAAACTAGAACTCAGGACTAAGAAACTCAATCAAAACTGCTCAACTACATGGAAACTGAACAACCTGCTCCTGAATGACTACTGGGTACATAACGAAATGAAGGCAGAAATAAAGATGTTCTTTGAAACCAATGAGAACAAAGATACAACATACCAGAATCTCTGGGACACATTTAAAGCAGTGTGTAGAGGGAAATTTATAGCACTAAATGCACAGAAGATAAAGCAGGAAAGATCTAAAATTGACACTCTAACATCACAATTAAAAGAACTAGAGAAGCAAGAGCAAACACATTCAAAAGCTAGCAGAAGGCAAGAAATAACTAAGATCAGAGCAGAACTGAAGGAGATAGAGACACAAAAAACCCACCAAAAAATCAATGAATTCAGGAGTTGATTTTTTGAAAAGATCAACAAAATTCATAGACCACTAGCAAGACTAATAAAGAGGAAAAGAGAGAAGAATCAAATAGACACAATAAAAAATGATAAAGGGGATATCACCACCGACCCCACAGAAATACAAACTACTATCAGATAATACTATAAACACCTCTACGCAAATAAACTAGAAAATCTAGAAGAAATGGATAATTTCCTGGACATGTACACTCTCCCAAGACTAAACCAGGAAGAAGTTGAATCCCTGAATAGACCAATAGCAGGCTCTGAAATTGAGGCAATAATTAATAGCCTACCAACCAAAAAAAGTCCAGGACCAGATGGATTCACAGCTGAATTCTACCAGAGGTACAAGGAGGAGCTGTTACCATTCCTTCTGAAACTATTCCAATCAATAGAAAAAAAGGGAATCCTCCCTAACTCTTTATGAGGCCAACATCATCCTGATACCAAAGCCTGGCAGAGACACAACAAAAAAACAGAATTTTAGACCAATATCCCTGATGAACATCGATGCAAAAATCCTCAATAAAATACTGGCAAACCGGATTCAGCAGCACATCAAAAAGCTTATCCACCATGATCAAGTGGGCTTCATCCCTGGGATGCAAGGCTGGTTCAACATTCGCAAATCAATAAACATAATCCAGCATATAAACAGAACCAAAGACAAGAACCACATGATTATCTCCATAGATGCAGAAAAGGCTTTTGACAAAATTCAACAGCCCTTCATGCTAAAATCGCTCAATAAATTCGGTATTGATGGAACGTACCTCAAAATAATAAGAGCTATTTATGACAAACCCACAGCCAATATCATACTGAATGGGCAAAAACTGGAAGCATTCCCTTTGAAAACTGGCACAAGAGAGGGATGCCCTCTCTCACCACTCCTATTCAACATAGTGTTGGAAGTTCTGGCTAGGGCAATCAGGCAAGAGAAAGAAATCAAGGGTATTCAGTTAGGAAAAGAAGAAGTCAAATTGTCCCTCTTTACAGTTGACATGATTGTATATTTAGAAAACCCCATCGTCTCAGCCCAAAATCTCCTTAAGCTGGTAAGCAACTTCAGCAAAGTCTCAGGATACAAAATTATGTGCAAAAATCACAAGCATTCTTATACACCAGGAACAAACAAACAGACAGCCAAATCATGAATGAACTTCCATTCACAATTGCTTCAAAGAGAATAAAATACCTAGTAATCCAACATACAAGGGACGTAAAGGACCTCTTCAAGGAGAACTACAAACCACTGCTCAGTGAAATCAAAGAGGACACAAACAAATGGAAGAACATACCATGCTCATGGATAGGAAGAATCAATATCGTGAAAATGGCCATACTGCCCAAGGTTATTTATAGATTCAATGCCATCCTCATCAAGCTACCAATTAGTTTCTTCACAGAATTGGAAAAAACTGCTTTAAAGTTCATATGGAACCAAAAAAGAGCCCGCATCTCCAAGACAATCCTAAGTCAAAAGAACAAAGCTGGAGGCATCACGCTACCTGACTTCAAACTATACTACAAGGCTACAGTAACCAAAACAGCATGGTACTGGTACCAAAACAGAGATATAGACCAATGGATCAGAACAGAGTCCTCAGAAATAATACCACACATCTACAGCCATCTGATCTTTGACAAACCTGAGAGAAACAAGAAATGGCGAAAGGATTCCCTATTTAATAAATGGTGCTGGGAAAATTGGCTAGCCATAAGTAGAAAGCTGAAACTGGATCCTTTCCTTACTCCTTATACGAAAATTAATTCAAGATGGATTAGAGACTTAAATGTTAGACCTAATACCATAAAAACCCTAGAGGAAAACCTAGGTAGTACCATTCAGGACATAGGCATGGGCAAAGACTTCATGTCTAAAACACCAAAAGCAACGGCAGCAAAAGCCAAAATTGACAAATGGGATCTCATTAAACTAAAGAGCTTCTGCACAGCAAAAGAAACTACCATCAGAGTGAACAGGCAACCTACAGAATGGGAGAATATTTTTGCAATCTACTCATCTGACAAAGGGCTAATATCCAGAACCTACAAAGAACCCAAACAAATTTACAAGAAAAAAACAACCAGCCCCATCAAAAAGTGGGCAAAGGATATGAACAGACATTTCTCAAAAGAAGACATTCATACAGCCAACAGACACATGAAAAAATGTTCACCATCACTGGCCATCAGAGAAATGCAAATCAAAACCACAATGAGATACCATCTCACACCACTTAAAATGGCAATCATTAAAAAGTCAGGAAACAACAGGTGCTGGAGAGGATGTGGAGAAATAGGAACACTTTTACACTGTTGGTGGGATTGTAAACTAGTTCAACTATTATGGAAAACAGTATGGCGATTCCTCAAGGATCTAGAACTAGAAGTACCATATGACCCAGCCATCCCATTACTGGGTATATACCCAAAGGATTATAAATCATGCTGCTATAAAGACACATGCACACGCATGTTTATTGTGGCACTATTCACAATAGCAAAGACTTGGAATCGACCCAAATGTTCATCAGTGACAGACTGGATTAAGAAAATGTGGCACATATATACCATGGAATACTATGCAGCCATAAAAAAGGATGAGTTTATGTCCTTTGTAGGGACATGGATGCAGCTGGAAACCATCATTCTCAGCAAACTATCACAAGAACAGAAAACCAAACACCGCATGTTCTCACTCATAGGTGGGAACTGAACAGTGAGATCACTTGGACTCGGGAAGGGGAACATCACACACCGGGGCCTATCATGGGGAGGGTGGAGGGGCGAGGGGGGAGGGGAGAGGGATTGCATTGGGAGATATACCTGATGTAAATGACGAGTTGATGGGTGCTGACGAGTTGATGGGTGCAGCACACCAACATGGCACAAGTATACATATGTAACAAACCTGCACGTTATGCACATGTACCCTAGAACTTAAAGTATAATAATAAAAAAAATAAAAAAAAATGCAAATGAATAAACCTGTTAAATTGAATTTTTAAATAAAAAAAAATAAATCAAGATGGATTAAATATTTAAATGTAATACTTCAAACTATTAGAATCCCAGAAGAAAACTGACAAAAATACCCTTGTGGACATTGGCTCTAAGAATTTTGTCAAATGCTCTTTCGGAATCAATTGAGATGATTATGTAATTTTTGTTCTTCATTCTGTCCATGTGGGGCATCACATCTGTGGATTTCTGTGTATTAAATCATCTTTGTATTTATATACTAAGTGAGAATAAATCCCACTTAGCCATATGTATGATTCTTTTAATGTGCTGCTGAATTCTGTTTGCTAGTATTTTGTTGGAGACTTTTGCATCAATATTCATAAAAGACATTGTCTGTAGTTTTATTTTCTTTTGGTGTTTTTGTGCCCTTTAGTATCAGCATGATACTGTCTTCATATAATGCATTAGGAAGTATTACCTTCTCTTTCATTTTTTGGAAGAGTTTGAGAGAGATTGGTATTATTATTTAAAGGATTGTTAAAACTGAGCAGTGAAGCCCATCTCGTCCCGGGCTTGTCTTTGCTGGGAGGTTTATAATTACTGTCTCAATACCTTTATTTCTTATGATTCTGTTTGGGTTTTCTACTTCTTTTTGAGTCAGTTTTTATAGGATGTGTTTTTACTATTTTGTTTATTTCATCTATGTAACCTACATGAAATGAACAAATTTGTTCATTTATTTGCATAATTTGTTGGCATACAATTGTTTATAATACTCTCTTTTAGTCCTTTCTATTTTTGTAAAATTTTTGGCAATATGTTCAATTTAATTATTTTAGTTATTTGAGTTTTCTCTTTTTTCTTATATAATACTGCTAAATTTTGTGAATTTTATTGATTTTGTGAAGAACCAGCTGTTGGTTTCATTAATTTTATCCATTATTTTTCTATTTATCTCTTCTAATTTTTATCATTTCCTTTTTTCCTCTTTCTATTATCTTAAGGCTTAAAGTTAGATTGTTTATTTGAGAGATTTTTTCTTTTTAATTAAGCATTTATAGCTGTGAATGTTCCTTTTAACATTGCTTTTGCTATATCCCATAAGTTTTGTTATCTTGTGTTTCCACAATATTTATCTCAAGCTATTTTCTAATTTCTTGTGAAATTTATTCTTTAGCTTATTTTTGTTTAAGGATGTGTCATTTAATTTCCACATTTTTTTTAATTTTCCAGTTTTCCTTCTGCTATTTATTTTTAGTTTCATTTCATTGTGACTGAAAAATATATTTTATATAATTTCAATACTTTTAAAATTTTTAAGTCATTTTATAGCCCAACATATGAATTATCTTGGGAAATATTTCACACACCTGAGAAAACTGTATATTAGGTTGTTAGGTGCAGTGTCCTTAAACATCTGTTAGATCCAATTAGTCTACAGTGTTATTTGAGTCCTCTATTGTGTTATTAATCTACTATCTGATTGTTCTAGGAGAGCTTTTAATTATGAACCATAAAATATAAGTTGGATAAGAAGGGACATAAAGACATGAAAGAGATAAAAAATATTATTCTGGAATGACGGAACAATTGTTAGAATCCAGTTACTAGAGATAAAAAATGGAAAGAAAGCACATAGTTGTTGAAAGCAGGGTGGCTGAAATATAGCTCATGTCAAGTTGTCATTACCGGTCAAGTGCAGGGTGTGACCATGTGAGTGGTAAGTTGAAATAGGCAGGACAATGTGGAAGAAATGAGAAGGCTAAGAAAGGCTAAGAAATTGATAATTAGGTTGGATTAATGATCCTAAGGAGTTAATCAGAATGAGGGCTAGAAAATGGTGAGAATAAATGCATTGAACCAAAACGCTAATATCTTCAAGGGGATATGGGGAATGTCAGCAAAGAAAATAGATTACAGCACTCTGAAAAGTACGTGAAGAAGTCTGATTCCATAGGCTTCAAGGGAAATTGCTCTTTATAGGCTGATCTAGAAATGATAATGAGAAGCCTGCATCCAGGACTATTGGTATAAGATGTGTGTGAGAGCAAATTGCCATTATTTGAGAGGACAGCAAGAGCAATTATATCTCTAGAAAATAAATAGATTTCAATTACAGCAATAACTTTTGTCAAAGAGATTGAAAAAATAAAAGATGCTTATGAGTTGATTGTGAGTTGCAAAGTGTCCAGTAGAAGGATTTGCATGTGCCAGTGTGAGAGAGTGAGAAAGGAATACACGAGGATGCACAGAGCATGGCTTTGTGGGGTTATAGCAGGAATGGGGAGGACTATCTAGAATGCACGTATTTCTTGCTGAGTAGAGGCAAACAGAAAGGTACAACGTGATATAATGAATCTAAGAGTGGAAGCACAAAATCATTTCTCATGTAGCTCACTTCTCTCAGAACAATGGTCTGTATTTTTTTTCTTGTAATGTTTGTCTAGTTTCGTATCAGGGTAAAATAGCACGAAGAGTAACAATGGAGCGTTTGTACAGGCAAGGGTGGTCTCACCAGAAGCAGGTAAACTTTACAAGCCTACCCTTTTAACTATGTTCTGTGAGAATCTATATAAGACAGATTCCTAAAGGAAAAATTATTGGGTAAAAATGTATAAGCATTTTTTAAGATGTGACTATCATTTCTGTAAAACTATGTCTTTTCATAATTACATAACTTGGATAAAGCAAAAATAGAGAAAAAACGACACGAATCCCACCATTCAGAAAATAAGTTCCTTAAATAATAGATACATTTTCAAAAGATCTATTTACAAGCTGACATAGAAACAGAACGTTTTATAAAATATTGTAATATTTCTTCACAGGTTATATTTTAATTTTTAAAAGCTACATGTTATTTCATCAATTTAAAATAAAAGGATTGTGAAATAAAACAGAGGAAGCTAAAACTTATGATAAATATTTTATATAGAATATAGATTATTTCCTAAAAGATTGCACTAGCTAATAAAAATGATTAACACAAACATTATAATGTTGGACTCACTACATTTTAGGTACACGTTTGAATTTTAGACACTGTTTACTTGCTACCAAGAATGATGAAAAATTTAACTTTTTAACAATTTTTTCTTCCTCAGTTATCCCAAATCTCTTCTATTTATTATATTATTTTTCATAGTAAGGTTTATAATATTTGTATGTTCTGTCAACACATTTCAGAGTTTTTTCCTCTTACTTTCATATTTATACAGACAATGTTAATTATTTCTCTTTTTTTTTAACCAAAGCTTGTCAATTCCTCAGTCATTTGGATTTGTATAATGGATGGCTTGATGTCATCATCAAGTGATATTTTTAAAAAATATTCACAAAAATTAAATTCTCCCAGTCCTTGCATAATTCTGAATATATGCTTTTTCTTCACATAGAATAGAACCTTGCCTGGATGTGACATTCTGAAGGACATTTTCTTTTATTCAGTACTTTGTAAGCATTACTCTAACATAGGCTAATACTGAAGGTCCCCACAGAAAAAGATAATGTCAAACATATTTCCCCCACTCAGGAGCTGACTAGCATTTTCTGCCTAGAATTTTTTTCCATCACTTTAATAGCTTACCTAGGATATGGCTTGGTGTCAATTGCTATGTAACTTTTTTTTCTCAGGATAAGAGTCATTTCAAACTGTAGGTTCACAATTTTTTCAGTTAGGTGGATTTTTATTCCTATCACTTTAAAAAATTATTAGAAGTTGAGTGAAAAAAATATTTTTTTATTTTCTTCTTTTTATTTTTTATTTAAATAGGTTTTGGGGAAACAGGTGGTATTTGGTTACATGAATAAGTTCTTTAGCAGTGATTTCTGAGATTTTGTTGCACTCATCACCCAAGCAGTGTACACTGTACCCAATGTGTAGTCTTTTATCCCTCACCCTCTCCCACCCTTTCTCTGAGTCCCCAAAGTCTATTGTATCACTCTTATGCCTTTGTGTCCCCTAACTTAGCTCCCACTTGTGAGTGAGAACATATGATGTTCAGTTTTCCACTCCTGAGTTACTTCATTTAGAATAAAAGTCTACATTTCCAACAAGGTTGCTGCGAGTGCCATCATTTCATTCCTTTTTATCGGTGAGTAGTATTCGATGGTGTATATATGTGTGTGTATATATACATACATATATTATTATATATTATATATAATATTAATAATTATATTATATATTACATGTTATTACATATATTACATATATCATTATATAATATTATATATCATAATTATATATTAACATGTTATTAATTATATGTATGTATATGTACATATATTTACCTATATTATATGTACATATATATGTATACATGTATATATGTATATATGTATATGTATACATATATGTATATATGTATACATATATGTTGTATGTGTGTATATATATCTCACACGTTCTTTATCCACTCATTGATTGATGGGCATTTGGACCAGTTTCATATTTTTGCAATTGAAAATTGTGCTGCTATAAACATACATGTGCAAGTGTCTTCTTTATATGACTTCTTTTTCTTTGGATAGATATCCAGTTGTGCGATTGCTAGAATGAATGATAGTTCTACTTTAGTTTTTTAGTTCTTTAAAGAATTTCCATAGTTTTCCATAGTGATTGTACTAGTTTACATTTCCACCAGCAGTGTAAAAGTGTTCCCTTTTCGCTACATCCACGACAACATCTACTATTTCTTTGTTTTTTGATTATGACCATTCTTGCAGGAATAAGGTGGTATCGCATTTTTGTTTTCATTTGCACTTCCCTGATGATCAGTGGTGTCCAGCATTTTTCCATATGTTTGTTGGCTATCTGTGTATCTTCTTTGGAGAATTGTCTATTCATGTTCTTAGCTGAGTTTTTGATGGGATTGTTTGTATTTTTCTTTTCTGATTTGAGCTCGTTGTAGATTCCGGATATTAGTCCTTTGTCAGATGTGTATATTGTGAAGATTTCCTCCCACTCTGTGGGTTGTCTGTTAACTCTGGTGATTATCTCTTTTGCTGTGCAGAAGCCTTTTAGTTTAAGTCAGTCTTATCTACTTCTCTTTGTTTTTGTTGCATTTGCTTTTGGGTTCTTGGTCATGAAGTCGTTGCCTAAGCCTATGTCTAGAAGAGATTTTCCTAAGTTATCTTTGGAAAGTATTTTTATTGTTTCAGGGCTTAGATTTAAGTCTTTGATCCATCTTGAGTTGATTTTTGTATAAAGTGAAAGATAAGGATCCAGTTTCATTCCCCTACATTTGACTTGCCAATTATCCCAGCACCATTTGTTGAATAGGCTGTTCTTTCCCCACTTTATGTTTTTGTTTGCTTTGTTGAAAATCAGTTGGCTGTACGTATTTGGCTTTATTTCTGGGTTCTCTATTTCATTTCATTGGTCTATTTTTATGCCAGTACCATGTTGTTTTGGTGACTATAACCTTATAGTTTGAAGTTGAGTAATATCATGCCTCCAGATTTGTTCTTTTTGCTTGGTCCTGCTTTGGTGATGCAGGCTCTTTTATGGTTCCATATGAATTTTAGGATTGTTTTTTCAAGTTCTGTGAAGAATGATGGTGGTATTTTAATGAGAATTTCCTTGAATTTGTCGAATGTTTTTGACAGTATGGCCATTTTAACAGTATTGACTCTATCCATCCATGATCGTGGGATGTGTTTCCATTTGTTTGCGTCATCTATGATTTCTTTCAGCAGTGTTTTGTAGTTTTCCTGTAGAGGTCTTTCACCTCCTTGGTTAGGTATATTCCTAAGTATTTTATTGTTTTTGCAGCTGAAAGATAATACTTTTAAACTGTGTGCATGGTACACAGTTTGACCCAGATTAAGAATGAAAATGCTTCCATTAGCCATATATATGTCTTCTGTGTGCCCCTGAATCTTCCTCCTTTCTCCCTCTTTAGAAATAACCACTGCCACGAATTTTGTGTTAGTCATCTTTGGGACTTAAAAAAATACTATTTTCATTCATATTGTTTCCCCTGAACAATAGGAGGTTTAGTTTTGCATGTTTTTAAGTTTATCTAAGTGATTATATCTTATGTTTTTGTCAACTTATATTTTTATGCAATATTATTTTTCAGTGATCCAGTCATGGCATTAAATGTGACTATATTTAATTTCACTATTCTAAAATTAATAATATTTGATTTATTTTCAGTTAGAAACTATTAGCAGCAATACTGCTGTGGATCATCTGGTACATGGCTTCAGACACACGAATACAGCTTATCTAAACCCAAGTGTAGAATTGCTGAACCATAGATTTTAGACATCTTCAACTTTACTATCTAATGCCAAATTATTTTCCAAATTGCTTGTAAAAATCCACACTCTCAATAACTTGTATAAGAGTTCAGGTTACTAGATATCATAACTCCCACTCGTAATCTTCAAATTTTAACTGTTATCATTTTGTCAGCTGTGAAACCACAGCTGATCACATTTACAATGAGCAATTCCCTGAGCTTGCAGTTGGCATCTGCCCTTTAATGTGTTATTTTCTGTAAAATGCTTTTTCATAATCTGTGCTCATTTTAAATTGAGTTGCTTGCTTTTGGATTATTGAGTTAAAGAAATTCTTTGCATATTTTGGATACAAATTCTTAATCAGATCTATTTTTACATATACTCTCTCCCAATTCATAAATTATGTGTCTTGTTCTTACACTTTCTCTGTGGGGTCTTTTCATGAACAGATGTTATTCATTTAATGTAGGAAAATTACAGCCTTTTCCTTGATGTTTTGTGAATTTTGTGAGTTTTCTAAATTATAAATAACTTATACCATAAATCATAAGATTTGTATAGGTTTGTCTCTTACATTTAATCTTTATTCTATTTCAAATGTATTGTTTTTGTCCTTTTATTGTGAGTTATGTCAGACACATAAAATGATAGATCTTAATATCATATTTTAATGCAACTGGGTCTCTAATTTTTCCTTTTTGCATATGGGTTTTTTGCCATCCCTCTTACCAGTATATTAAAAACCTTGTCTTGAAAAGTATTTCTTACATTGTATTATTTAAAATATTTGATAAACAACTTAAATGAGGAGAGACAGAAGATGGCTAATGAGACACAGCCAGGACACACTGCTCCCACTGGGAATGACCAAACTATCGAGTAAACCAACACACTTAGAACACACTTCAGAGAGTAAACACCAAGTGTCAGTGCAGAGGTGACACAGACACAAAGGCAAAAGAGGGAGGAAGCTGGGAGCCCTGCGAGGGGTTGCTGAATGCTAGGGTTGGTTCCTGGCCCTGAGTGGCTCTGAGGCAAGGGATAAGGAAAGGAAAGGTGGGGCAGCCCACTCTTGCCACAGACTTCTGGGATTCTACATGCAAGAGATCCCATGTCCCCCATAGACATTTGAACTGTCAGAGAGATCTGCCCAATGAATAGGCAGAGACAGAGCTCCAGGAGAGACAGAGCTCCAGCCTGCTCAGAACACAGAGACTTTTGTGTGCAGGAAAGCTGCAGCAGAATGCAGCCATAGGTACCTATCCCCAAAGTTTCCCATCTTCCTCTGAGATGCTCATACCCTACCTGACCTCAGGGCCAAGAGAGAGCAGGGCTGACTTTCTCAGGGGACTAGGTCATGTCTGTTCTGCAGGGCTTCCTGCATGATAGCCCCTCCCCAAACCGCTGCCTGGCCACTCCCACAGGAGCATGTGCACAGCACCACCTCTGCTGCTCATCCTGGGTGCTTTGCTAGTGGCCACACCTGAGTACTTCCCAGTGGCCTGGGAAAACTTTAGATCTCCCAGCACAGCTGGTGCCTGACCCTGACAGGCCAGATGATGGAGCTATGAGCTGGTCCCAATGCCGCAGGGCTGCTGTGCACAGTTCAGGACTGTCCAGCAGAGATCTGTGGTTGATGCTTAAGCATGAGAGGAGTCTTCACTCTCAGAGCACTGCAAGGGGGAAGAGGTATGGGATTCTGGGTTGGTGCAAGAATAGGGTGTGTCTCCTGCCACAGGGTTGGTCCAGGAAGGGGGGCTTTTGCCTGAGGAATTCGTGTGTGTCCATTTTTTCACTGCTATAAAGAAATACCTGAAACTGGGTAATTTATAAAGGAAAGAGGTTTAACTGACTCACAGTTCTGCATGGCTGGGGAGGCTTTAGGAAACTTACAGTTATGGCAGAAGGCAAAGGGGATGCAGTCACCTTCACAGGGTGTCAGGAGAGAGAAAGAGCAAGCAAGGGAAATACCAGACACTTATCAAACAAACAAATCTCACGAGAACTCCCTCACTACCATGAGAACAGCATGAGAGAAACCACCCCCATGATCCAATCACCTCCCACTAGGTCCCTTCCTCGACACATGGGGATTATAATTCTAAATGAGATTTGGGTGGGGACACAGAGCCAAACTATATCACTGTTGTATGGAACATTTAACAAAGGAAACACGGGTATGGTGCCAGTGATTGGAGGGAGCTTACCCAATGCCCAGGAGTGAACATGATGAGGAGGTCACTTCTTTCCCCATCTCCCACCACTGAGTGCTGCTGCAAATGCGCTGGAATACAAAAGAACTGCTTAGCATATCTGTTGGCCATCACTCTTAAGCGCCATCTACTGGTTCACAGCCCAAATTACACCACCAAAAATATTCTGCCAATAGGTATTACCTGTGAAACCCAGGGAACTAATTCACCCACAAATATAGATTCTGTAGAGAGCCTTGGCCCTCTGAAAACACTGAAAAATGAAGTCAGTTGACTATACTCAACTTATTCCACAGTTGTCTCAGATGTGAAAGAATTAGTGCAGGAAATGTGGCAATTCAAAAAGCTAGCAGAAGAAAAGAAATAATGAAATCAGAGAATAACTGAATGAAACTGAGATGCAAAAATCTATAAAAAAGCAATGAAACCAATAATTGATTTTTCAAAAGAATAAACAAGATCAATAGACTGTTAGCTAGATTAATGGAAATAAATCCAAAAAAACACAATCATAAATGACAAATATGACATTACAGTCAATACCACAGAAATACAAGATATTTTCAGAGACTATTATGAACACCTCTGTGCACAAAAGTTAGAAAATCCAGAGGAAGTGGATAAATTCCTGGAAATACACAACCCTCCAAGATTAAACCAGGAAGAAAATGAAAACCTGAACAGGTCAATGAAAAGTTCCCAAATTGAATCAGTCATAAAAAGCCTACCAACCAAGAAAAAGCCCTGGACCAGATGGATTCATAGCCAAATTCTACCAGACGTATAAAGAACTGTTCCATCCTTCTGCAACTATTCAAAAAAATATCAAGAAGTAGGGGCTCCTCTCTAACTCATTCTGTGAAGCCAGCATCAGCTTGATACCAAAAGCTGGTAGAAAAACGACAACAGAAAGGAAAATTCAGGCCAATTTCTCTGATGAACATAAATGCAAAAATCCTCAATAAAATACTGGCAAACCAAATCCAGTGACATATTATAAAGTTAATTCACCATGATTAAGTTGCTTTTATGCCTGGGATGCAAGGTTGCTTCAACATATGCAAATAAATAAATGTGATTCACAACATAAACATAATTAAAAACAAAAACATAATTATCTCAATAGATTCAGAAAAAGCTTTTCATAAAATCCAATATTCCTTCATGATAAAAACCCTCAACAGATTAGGCATCAAAAGAATATACCTCAAAATAAAAAGAGCCATCTATGAAAAGCCAACAGCCAAAATCTTATTGTACCCTTCCCCTTAAGGACTGAGAAGGATACCAACTTCTCAGTTGGATAGCAACTCTCACCACTCCTATTCAATGTAGTCCTGGAAGCCCTAGCCAAAGCAATCAGGCACGAGAAAGAAATAAGAGGCACCTAAACAGGAAAAAAGAAGTCAAATTATCTCTTTTCACTGATGATATGATATTATACCTAGAAAATCCTAAAGATTCCACCAGAAGTATCCTAAAACTGATACATAATTTCAGTAAGGTTTCAGGATACAAAATCAATGTACAAAAAAATCAGTAGCATTTCTAGGCACCAGTAACCACCAAGGTGAGAGCCAAATCAGAAACGCAATCCTATTCACAATAGTCAAAAAAAGAATAAAATACTAGGAATACAGCTAACCAAAAAGGTAAAAGATCTCTACAGAGAATTACAAAATACTGCTGGAAGAAATCAGAGACAACACAAACAAATGGAAAAATATTCTAGGCTTATGGATAGAAAGAATCAATATTATTATAATAGCCATACGGCCCAAAGCACTTTATAGATTCAATGCTATTTCTATCAAATTACCAAAGGCATTATTTACAGGATTAGAAAAACTATTTTCAAATTCATATGGAAACAAAAAGGATCCTGAATGACCAAGACAATCCTAAACAAAAAGAACAAAGCTGGAGAGATTATGTTACCCAGCTTCAAACTATATTACAAGGCTACAGTAACCAAAACAGCAAGGTACTAGTTAAAAATAAACACATAGCCCAATTGAACAGAATGGAAAGCCCACATTTAATGCTGCATATCTACAGCAACATGATCTTTGACAAAGTCAACTAAAACAAGCAATGTGGTAAAGACTCTTTATTCAATAAATGGTGCCAGAATAACTGGTTAGTCATATGCAGAAGATTGAAACTGGACACCTTCCTTATACCATATATAAAAATCAACTCAAGAGGAATTAAAGACTTAAATGTAAAACCCAAAATTATTAAAAACCCTAGAAGATAAACTAGTAAATACCATTCTGGACATAGAAACGGGCAATGATCTCATGATGAAAATGCCAAAATCCACTGCAACAAAAACAAAATTGACAAATAGGACCTAATTAAACTAAAGAGCTTCTGCACAGCAAAAGAAATTGTCAATAGAGTAAGCAGACAACCTACAGAATGTGAGAAGACTTTTGCAAACGTTGCATCTGACAAATGTCTAAAATCCAGGATCTATGAGGAACTTAAACAAATTTACAAGCAAAATCAAACAACCCCATTAAAAAGTGGGCAAAGGACATGAACAGATGCTCTTCAAAAGAAGATATACATGCAGCCAATAAAAATTAAAAAGTGCTCAACATTACTAATCATTAGAGAAATGCAAATCAAAACCACAATAAGATATCATCTCACACTAGCCAGAATGGCTGTTGTTAAAAACTAAAAAAATAGGTGCTGGTGAGGTTGTAGAGAAAAGGGAATGCTTATACATTGCTGAGGGGACTGCAAATTAGTTCAGCCATTGTGGAAAGCAGCATGGTGATTCCTCAAAGAACTTGAAACAGAATTACCATTTGACCCAGAAATCCCATTATTGGATATATACCCCCAAAATATAAATCATTCTACCATAAAGACATATACACAAGTTACGTTCATTGCAGCACTAATATCATAGCAAAAATATGGAATCAATCTAAATGCCCATCAATGGAAAACTGAATTTTAAAAAGTGGTATATATGCACCATGGAATACTATGCAGCCATAGAAAAGGAATGAGGTCATGTTCTCTGCAGCAACATGAATGGAGCTGGAGGCCATTATCCTGAGCAAACTAACACAGTAAGAGAAAACCAGCTGATCAGAATATCAGCTTTGCTTTTGATAAAGTTGTTTATAGAACACAGGTTTAATAATTAGGAGTGTCCTAGTTTGGGCTTCTGTAACAGAATAACAGACTGAGTGGCTTAAATAATAGAAATGTATTTCTCATAGTTCTGGAGACTGGGAAGTCCAAGATTAAGGTTCTGGCAGATTCAGCATCTGGTGAGGGCATGAGTGCCGGTTTCTAGATGATGTTCTTCCTGTATCCTCATGACAGAGAGCAGAAAGAGAGAGAACAAGCTCTCTCATGTCTTTTGTTTTTATTATAACTTTTATTTTAGGTTCAGGGGTACATATGCAGGTTTGTTACATTGGTAAACTGCGTATCTCAGGGCTTTGGTGTACAGATTATTTCATCACCCAGGTAATAAGCATAGTACCCAATGGGTGTTGTTTCCAATCCTCTCCCTCCTTCCACCCTTCACTCTCAAGTAAATTCCAGTATCTGTTGTTCCCCTCCTTGTCTCCATGTGTTGTCACTGTTTAGCTCCCATTTATAAGTGAGAACATGTGGTATTAATACATCCAATTCAGTCCTGAGTTTTCCTTTCAGTTGGTTCCATACCCAGGTGTAAAATACAAAATTACTATTTCTTTCCTCCCAAATCAAATCTTTCCAATGCTTCTCTAACATCCCGTTATCCAAATAAAATCTAGTCTTCAACGTCTTTGAGATCATGGGAACCAGGGTCCAACTATATTTTCCAGCATTACTATTCTTGTCTTCACTAGCCTAAACCTCATATCCTATTTCAATCATTCCCTCACTCGAGACCTAATTTCTGACCCTGCTGTCTTTTCATTATACTAAAGAGCAAATCGTAATCCTGTCTAACTTCTTTCCTCCTATACCTGGATTGCTCAATTTTATGCAACTCAAAAAGGGCACTCGATGTCTTCTAACAATCCATTTATGAATCCATAGTCAGTTCTGTCATTTTATATAATCAAACCTTTACTATTCTCCTCCTGCATCTCCTCTTCAACCCCCTAATTCCTCCAATTACATTAGAAGAGGTATCCATCTCACTTCTATTAATTGAATGAATTAATTAGAATCTCTAGCAACACAGGCATTCAGTGGGAAAATAGTAAACATTTGACAGAAATATTCTGAATGAACAATTCTTTCATGTATGCAATTATAGCTTCTCTGATCTTCTAAATTTAAAATAAAAAATCCTAACTTGGAAAATAAAATAAAATAAGGAGCTTCTGCATAGTAAAAGAAAATATCAGCGCAGCAAATAGTCAACCTATTAGAAGGGTAGAAAACATTCACAAACTATGCCTCTGACGTAGGTCTAATATCCAGAATCTATAAGAAACGTAAATCAGCAAGCAAGAAACAAAATAATCCCCTTAAAAATGGATAAAGGACATGAACAAAGACTTCTCAGCGGACACACACACGGCCAACAAACATACGAAAAAGTGCTCATTATCACTAATCATCAGAGACATGCATATCAAAACCACAGTCAGAATGGTTGTTGTTAAAAAGTTAAAGAATCACAGATGCTGGCAAGGCTAGAGAAAAGATAACACCTCTCTACTGTTGGTAGAAATGTAAATTCATTCATCCACTATGGAAAGCAGTTTAGAGATTTCTGAAATAACTCAAAACAGAACTATCATTCAATCCAGCAATCATATCACTGTATATAAATCCAAAAGAAAATAAATTTGTTCTACCGAAAAGACACCTGCACTAATATGTTTGTTGCAGCAC
Organism: Macaca thibetana thibetana; assembly: GCF_024542745.1. Classification (NCBI taxonomy): domain Eukaryota; kingdom Metazoa; phylum Chordata; class Mammalia; order Primates; family Cercopithecidae; genus Macaca; species Macaca thibetana. Next base: position 19,329,055 of record NC_065595.1, on the reverse strand, counting down.
CATTCACAATAGCGAAGACATGGAATCAATCTAAATGCCTATCAATGGCAGATTGAATCAAGAAAATGTGGTACATATATACCATCAAATATTATGCAATCATAAAAAGGAATGAAATCATGTCCCCCAGCAACAATGATGTAGCTGGAGACTATTATCCTAAGCGAGTTAATGCAGAAACAGAAAACCAATTACCGCATCTTCTCACTTAGTGGGAGCTAAACATTGAGTATACCCAGATATAAAGATGGGAACAATAGATACTGAGGACTATTAGGCAGTGGGGGTGTAGACTAAAAACTACCTATCGGTTACTATACTCACTACCTGGGTGAAGGGTCATCCATATTCCAAACCTTACCATCACACAATATACCCATGTAAAAACCTACATTTGCACTCCTTGAATCTAAAATAGAATTTGAAATTAAATCAAAGAGAGATAAACAATTATTTTACAGCACTACTGAACCAAACGTGGTGTGATTGGAAATAGGTTTAGGTAGGTAAAAGCAGGTGGAAAATAGTGTACTTCACTGATTTCAAAATTTTCTCCAAGACAGCTTTCTAACACAGGGAATCTCCTTTGGCATGATAGCTCGTTTTACACCAGGCCATCACAGTACTAATCATGGTATTCTGTTTCTGTTGATAATTTAAACTCCTTGAAAGAGATGTTCTTACAAGAGAAGGTGATATACTCTTCATATCTCAACAACTGACACATCTTCTCCCATGTACTAGGCTCTAAATTAATATTTGTTAAATATATTTTTAAAACACAGTAAAAAAAAACTTGCTGTAAACAAACTCTATATTGTAATTGCTATATACTACTTCTAGGGAATGAGATGTAAAAGCATAAACTTCTCATCCTAAGCATTTGTTAATTTTCATTCATATTTTTAGTAGCATTTTTATATCATAAAAACCAATGAGTACAATTTCGCAACCTTTCTCTCAAGGAGAAAAAGGAATCTTATTAGAATAACAGACAAGTTGAAAATAGTTTAAATCTCATTTGTTGTTGTTTATCAAAGGACCTGAGGGATAAATGGGTCTTCAATAACTTCAACGAAATCCTCATAAAATGGAAAACGGTAAAAATCTTCAAGCAAACTGCCTAAGAATTCTGTAAGTACCCCAGCTACACGCTTTGCAGCTGAAAAACCTAGTTGAGATTAAGGAATCTCACGCAAAATTTATGGAAAAGATCATTTTAGTTATACTTTGAAAGATTAGTAGAAGGTAATTGCATCAGTAATCTATGAAAAGATGGTCCAATAATTCCAAGAATGTGGGATAAAATGTCATGTATTCAAGGATTTTTACACTGAAGAAAATGGTGGACCACTGACTAATTTTAAACAGGTGTTAAGGAATGTCATGATCAGATTTGTGGTTTAAAAGGCATTGCCCTGGAATCAGCATGAAAATATTTAAGAGATAGGTGGAAAATAGAAGGAAGAAAACAATTTAGAAAGCTATTAGAGTAGTTCAGGTGAGAAATAATTCAAAGGGACTCAACTAGAACAATTACAAAGATGAAAGAGAGGAGTACGCATAACTGAGAGATTAATAAACTGAAAATGATTTGGTTTATTATTAAATTTTAGGTGAAAGAGACTCATAAAAGTAAAAAACAACTAATAGGTTTTGGCTATCTATGATTCCTCCCTGAGAAATTTCATTTCTGGCTTCACGGAGAAATTAAATATAATGATAGATTCCTGATCTACCATGCCTCCTTGAGGAATTTCATTTTTGGCTTCACGGAGAAATAAATATAAACAACTTTCCATTTTATAATACCTAGGAAGTACACTGATAATGATTTTCACAACAATTTTCACAAGAGTTTAATTCACAAGTGAATGAAGTAATTACTTTTGAACAAATGAGAGTGTTTTCCATTTTGAACATGTTGAGTTTGAGTTTTTTGTGTAATATCTATTGAAAGTTTCACTTGATAAAGAGAAGAATACAAAACTTAGAAATATGCCATTGTACACGAAAAGTAACGTATTCCAACTTGCATCAGTTTGTAATATGAAAAATAAATTATATATTATGTTTATGTATTGGAAGACTGAATATTACAAAGTTGCCAGTTCTTCCAAAATCAATCTGGACAGCCTATGGAATTTATTGATGCTTCCAAAATGTATATGGAAATACAAAGGACAAGAAGAGGAAAGACACTCTCAAAGGAGAGTAACAAGGTGGAAGGCTTGCTCTATAAGGTATAAGAAATATTACTTAGCTGGAGTAATTATGAATTTCAAACTGGGTTCAAGGAAAGACAAATAGAAAAATTGATTTATTAGAATGTTGCCACTGAAGATCTGTAGGGAAAGAAAATTTTTAAGTGATTGTGCTAGGTCAACACATAAACAATAATGCAAATCCTTATATTAGTTTTCTATTGCTGCTGAAGAAATTACCACAAATTTAGAAGCCTAATACAATAGCCATTTATTAGCTCAGAGCTCTGTAAGCCAGAAATCTAGCACAGTGTGCCTGGGTCCTCTGCTCAGGGTACCATACAGCTGAAATCAAGTCGTAGATTGGACTGAGTTCTTTTCTGGAGCTCTGGGAAAACATATAATTCCAAGTTTATTCTTATTGTTGAGAAAATTCAGTTTTTTTGCAGCTATAGGACTGAAGTTCTCATTTCCATGCTTTCTGGTCTCAACTCCTAGAAGCCACCCACATTCCATGCCACATGGCCCCCTCTATCTTCAATGTGAGTAACAGAGAATCCTGCTCAGGCTGAATGTCCCTGAATTCCCTGTTACTGATCTATAGACCCAGCATTAAAAGGTTTGTGATTAGGTCAGATTACCTACATAATATCCTTATCTTAAACTCAACTGATTTGGCATCTTAATTATATCTGCCATAACCCTTTATAGCAATACCTACATAATGTTCCACTAAATAACTAGAAGATGTATATATACTAGGAGCTGAGCACTTAGGGGTCATCTAAGAATCCTGACTACCACAGTCCCAACCCTGCATATTCAATTATCATTTACAAAAGAATTGTGGAGGCCCATGTAACAGGAAAAATACCAACACTTTTTGCTAAATACACATATGCGTATATTTTATATTTTTGGCATATATAAAAATATAGACTTATTAAATAGGACATAAAGACTTATTAAATAGGACACAAAGTGTTGGCACACTAATGGGAAAACTGATGAATTAGACTACTTTATAAATAAGAATCATTAGGGTAGCAGAGTGGAGAGGGGAATATGTAGGTCAAATGATACAAAGTACCAAATATGTAGGATGAACAAACCTAGAGAGACAATATATAGCATGAGAGGTATAGTTAATAAAATTGTATTGGGGATTTTTGTTAAATAAATAAATTTAAGCTTCTGTTGTTATAAAAAAGTAACTACGTGAGATAACAGATATGTTAATTTGCTTCACTATAGTAACCATTTTACTATCTATATGTATCTCACAACACTGTATTATAAACCTCAAACATACACAGTAAAATTAATTTTAAAAAAGAACTTCATCAAAGCATGCCATTTAGAGAGTAAAAAGGCAAGCCATTGAGTAGCAGAAGATATTGGCAAGACATACATCCAACAAAGGATACATATCCAGTATATAAAAATAAGTGCTGAAAATCAATAAGAAAAAGACAATAACCCAAGAGAAAAAGGCAAGTGACTTAAATAGAGACTTCAGAAGGAGGGTATTCAGATGTCTACTCATCATATTAAAAGATACTCAATTATTAGTTATCAGGAAAATTTAGACAAAACCCACAATGATATATCATTGCACAACCACCACAATACTTAAAATTGTACAGATTGACAATGCTAAAATTTAACAAGGATACGGAGTAGCAGGATTGCGTGCACAATGCTGTGTGAGTGTAAATTATTACAGCCATGTTAAACTGTTTGGCATTACCTTTTGCCTTAGCAGTGACATTCCTATGTATATAGATAGCAAAACACGTGTACCTAGTAAAAGGTATAAGCATATTCTTAGTAACATTATTCATAACAGCCAAAAATGCAAAAGCCCCAAATGTCCAGCAACAGTAGAACAAACAAATGTCCTTAGCAGAGTCAAACAATGTAGACACTATGCAACAGTGAAAACAGGTGAATCATAGCCACATGCCACAACATGGATGAATTTTATAATCTAATGCAGAATAAAATCATCCTGGCAAAAATAGTATTTTATGAGTCTATTTTTACAAACTTTAAAAATATGCAAAAGTAAATGTTGTGTTAGAAGTTAGAATCGCATTTAACTTTGGGGAGGAGAGGTGGTACCACTTGGGCCTCAGAGGATTTCTGTGCTGTGGATAATATTCTTTATCAAAATGGTAGTCAAATAAGTGCTTCCTTTGTGATAATAATTCAATAAGCCATATATTTATATTTTCTACATTTTCTGTTTAATATTACAATCACAAAAGGGTAGAAATACCAGGCCCAAATGGTTTTCTAAATGATTTCTAACATAAATTCAAGAATACATTTTAAGAAACTCTTATACAGTGCTGAAAATGGAACTATTTCCCTACCATATAAACCTAATTAAGGCTCATATAATGTCATAAATACAGATGGAAAAAATCCTAAATAAAATATTGACAAACAAAATCCCAAAAATATACGCAAAACATGCTAAGCTGGGTTTATTCTGGGATCACAAAGTTGTTTTAACATTAGGAAATCGTTCAATGTATTTCATGACATTAACAGATTAAAGACTTAAAACCATATGATTATTTCAGTAGATGTATACGAACAATTTCCTAATGGCATTATCTTAGGAATTATATTTTTATGTTCTGAAACTTGGTTTTCCTTACTGTCAAATGAGAAAAAAAATTTAGAAATGTAAATTATTTTTTAGAAGATAGAAAATAACTATATACAATATATTGGATCCTCACATACTTTATTCTGACAGTTATGGGAAACTTAAAGCAACAAATTTACTACGTTTAAGCAAATCCATTTCAATTTCAGTTTTAATCCTAGCTCAGAGAGAATTCTTAAATTATATATTGAATTTTATTCAATGTTTATTTTTTAATTATAAAACTCATAATTTTTTAAATGAAATTTTCTTTTATGACAATAAATATGATATTTTGGGATAAGTCAGGAGACATTTTATGATCATTCATTGATAATCACACAGGAGGATTAATTTTTAAAGTCATAACTTTGCTAATGCAGAACTTTGACTTAACAAATGCATTTGTATCTAATCCATATATTTCTATTGAAGTTAATAATTATTTTTATCTAGATCCAATTGGAAAATTATCAGTCACAGTTTAAACTTCTATGAACAGAAAACCCAGTTCATTTTTCTTTAAATGTGCACATATTTATATAGACAAGATAGTACTCATACTCATGTCTTTAGAGAAATCTCATCTTTCAAAACATATCGTGGTAGGCTTTAGTCTATATAAAAAAGGAAACTACAGAATACTACAGATGCTTTTTAGCTACAATTATCAAATATTGTTTTTCACTGAACAAAACTACTTTGTACAAGTCTACTTGTTAATTCCAAAGACGAATAAAAGTGAATAATTTGAGTCTTTGAAATGCACTTCCTGACATGTCCAACTTCAAATTAGATGATGTTTTATGATTTCTACAATGGCGTCTACAGATGGGGTCAGGAATCGACAGATTTTTTAAAACTGACTTCAGAACGTTTTACTTTTTGAAATGTTTGGCACACAAAATATGTCTCTTCTTTCATTTCTAATCAACATTTATTTTTATATTCCATTGGTAAATTTAGCGTATTTCCTTTTTTATATTATTTTTTAATTTTTACAGACCTCTGATTAATGAAAGAGGCCAACAGGTGATGTAATTCTCAACAGTTATACAGCAATGGCAGAGCATTGGTTTCCACCCAGAGCCCCTGTGATCATCCTAAGCATTGATTTTATGATGTGTTCTCTACATTCGTTCAGCCTGAATTGGCCCATCTGTAAGATTTTAAGTGACTTACAATTTGCACTGCTGATACGAAAAAAAAAAAAAAAAACTTGGAAAATTAGAATTAATCTTTCTCATGTTATCAGGTTTTCCTATAGCATTATATTCAAGAACCTAAACTCTGGAATATGATGAATCTAAATTCAAATTCTGGTTCTTCTGAGAGTTACTTCATCTTTCAAATTTCACCTGTAAAATGATGAAAATAGTAGCCAGTTCATGAGTTCATTATGTGAATTAAATGGGATACTGCATATAATACACTTAGCCCAGTAACTCACAATTAATATTAGCAGTAAGTATTATCTCAGAGATGGAAGCAAGTAACACCAAGGGTCCTGGGTGTTTATGTTCTGAGAGCCAAGGTAAAAGTTCACAGACTCAGTAAACAGACGACATGAGTAATAAGAGTAAATCAACTAAGAAAGGAGAAGGTAACAGATGCATACAAAAGTGGATACACAGAGAAAAACATGTAGATGAGCAATTTTAAAAAGCGAGACTTTCTAAAATCTGGTTTTCTGATTTTATATTGAAGAATAATTTGCTTACAGTAAAGTACATAAATCCTAAATGTTGACTTCAATGAATTTTTATATGTATCTACCTCTATAACTACCATACAAATTAGAATATAAGACATTTATAGCCCCCTAGAAGGCTCTCTCATAGTTCATCTCAGTCAACAACCACCCTCCGAAGATAATCACTAGTGTGATCCCTGTCTTGAACTACATACAAATGAAATGATATCATATGCATTCTTTAGTGTCTAACTTCTTTAATTCAACATAACTATGAGAAGTATTTATGCTGTCCTTTTTCTGTTATTGTAAGAATGTACCACAGTTCATTTATCCTTATATTGGACTTTTAGACTGCTCCATTTTGGGGCTATTATAAATAAAACTTCTGTAAGTTGTTTTAAAGTTTGCATGCACATCTTTTAATAGAAATAAACACTCATTGGTATTTGATATATACCTAAGAGTGGAATTGCTGAGTTACAAGATTGATCAAAGACATATTCATTTGGCTTTAGACATTGCCAGATATTTTCATATGTTATAGACAGAATTTACTCTGCCACCTACCAATATCAAATCTCCAGTTGAGCCACACCCTCCCTTGGCAACACTTAATACTGGCCATTGTTTGATTGTTAGCCAATTTGATAGGAGTTTAAATTATATTTATTGTGATTTTAATGAGCATTCCATGGGGGCTAATACACTTGAGCACCATTTTATACGCACCTGGGCTAGTTGGATATTTTTTTCCCCTGAGGTGACTATTGAAGCATTGTGCCCATTTTTTTAAGAAACTGAATTGCATATTTACTTATGTATGTGTTTATCTTTCACATTAACAGACCATCATTTGTCTCAAATTTTGTTTATGATATAAGGTCAGAATCAGGGTTCACATTTTAAAAATTCCTACACAAATATCCTTTTTATCTGCCACCATTTATTGCATTGCATTGGTGCCTTTGCTATATATTAGGTGTGCAGGTCTGTTTCTGGGCTCTTTATGCTAATGTATTGAGTGATTTATCTTTTCTTCTACCAATATGCTTATGTGTCTTTATTTTTGTATCTTTACGGTAAAGATACTTGATATAAATCCTCCAAACTGTTTTTCTTCCTCAAGAATATCTAGGCAACTCTAGTTCTCTTGGATTTTGACATAGATTTTACACTCAGTCAGGTACATTTTCTAAATCATTCTTTCCCTTTGTAACATTGAGAAAAGAGTAATTATTGAGAGCTGTAAACTATAATGAAAATGTCCTAAGTTATTATTTAAGTCCCTTAAAATATGTTTCAAACCTATTATCCAACCTTATTTTCCAGCTACTTCTCTGTATTAACCTCTCACTGTCCCCAAGTGTTTATTTAAATTTCCTGCATCTGTCATTTGACAGCTGTTTCCCCAGCTGGAATGGTCCTCCAAGTCCTTTCTGTACATCCACATTTTATTTCTGTTTCTGGAAGTTTCTATTTCCAGATTCAAAACCCACTTTCCCAAAGCAGCTTTCTTCCCTCCCTCTAACTGTCACTGAACTCTGCATCATCTGACCTCCCGCTGTAGTTGTTTCTTGAACTAAAAATATTTTGAAGTAATCACGTATAGCCTTCTGTTTTTAGTTATTCTTTCATGGGGCAACTTTTGGCAGAAACCTTAACTTCAAATATTTTTTTACCCTTCACAGCCCTTAACAGGCCGCTTGTATATAGAAGATGCTAAATAAATTACTAAATGACCAACATTGTTTGACTGATGAGCTTTTAAAATGACAATACTGGAATCAACACTTGCACCATAGTATAAGAAACCACATTGTGAAGTTAAAATATATTTGACTACTTGGGAAACATATTTGGCTACTTGGGAAATATACAGCCAATATAAGGGGGAAAAAAAATCCCCTCCATGCCCACCAATGGATGAATGGATACAGAAAATGTGGCATATACATGTACACACAATGGAATATTATTCCTCCTTAAAAAAGGAGACCCTATCATTTGCAACAACATGGATAAGCCTAGAGGACATAATGCTAAGTGAAATAAGTCACACATTGATAGAAAAATATGACAGGATCACACTTACATGTGAAATTTTATAAAGAGCTGAAATACACAGAGATAGATAATGAAAGAATACTGTGCAGTGGGGAAGAAGGAATAGAAAGACATAGGGCAAAGGACACAAACTAGTAAATACGTAGAATGAGCAAATCTAGAAACCTAAGGTACAACATGAAGACTAAAGTTAGTAAAATTGTATTGAGTTAGGGGTTTTTGTTAAAGAGATTTTAGTTGCTCTTGTTAACACAAAAAAGTTACTACTATATGTGAGATGATAGTCATGTTAACGTGCTTTACTAATCATTGCATGATCTATAGGTATATATATTCTTCAGGTCAACTGAGGTCTAATATGACAATAGATGCAGTACACTTGAATTGACACACAACTTTTTCTATCCCTGTATATACATAATCTTATAGACCTGGATTATGTACAAGACATATATCTATATGTACATATAGATATATACACATATACATTCATATACATATATATTCATATGTATTTCATAATACCATGTTGCAAACTTCAAATATACGCAATAACATTCATGTTTAAAACTACATTGAAGTGCAGTATAATTATCTTTTTTCTTACTAGTAAGTCTACAGTCCCCATGATTCAAGAGGATAAGTGCTAATTCTAAAAATATACTTTAATTAACAAGGCTCTCTTAAAATTTACTTTCGTTAAAATTAGACCACAGATATCTGAATAGTACTATGCATTAGAACCAAATAATATGGTTTAAAAATAGGCATCGTCTTCTGTCTTAATGAGGAAAATATAAGATTGAGTAAGGATAATCTGTTCATTGTCAAATAACCCAAGTAAATAGCTACATTAAGAATGATTGTAATGTCATGTATCCTCAGGTAAATAAGATACGCTTAAGGTCAAAGGATTATATGTGGCACTGTTCTTGATTTTTCCTTTTCTGGAACTTACTGCTAAAAAAATCCCCACATAGCTCAGTAATAAGTAAAGTTTTATTAAAGTTACTTTAGCACCTGGAAACATATATCTTAAATATAATTTTTAACAAAGTAATATTTGGCAATTCTTAAAAATTTTATTACAACTTTGCCATAAAAGCTTTTACAATAACAAGACTTAAGAACTGACTTTAAAAGAGGAGTCAGGGTGAACAAACCCTGGTCTCAAAGATGAGAGGCTTAGTCATCTGTCAGTAAAGAAAATATTTAACTCAACATTTCCCCCCAAAATGTGGGAATTTAAAAACATAAATAAACCAATTTGAGGAAATAATAGACCAAGATTCATAAACAAGAATATGCATGATACACAGAAGTATTATTAAAATCTTAGTTGGTTGATTAATCCACAAGGTGACACATTTAATACTCAAAAAGTTTGCAAAAATCTTATCTTTTGCTTTCATTGCAATTGTGTCTTTACTATGATTGCTCAAGAATATATGATTGCTCTTGCCAGCCTCTTATAAAAACAATTCTTTTCCAATGGAAAAATGTAATTAGATAGTGGAATTGAATCACATCAGTTTTTGTAACCATTCTTCAGGTCAACTGAGATCTAATATGACAATAGATGCGGTACACCTGAATTGACACACAACGTTTTCTAGCCCTGTATATACATAATCTCATAGACCTGGATTATGTACAAGACATGGAGGACAAACAATTAAATTTACTTACTGAACGCCTATTGGGTTAGATGTTTTAGAGAATAAGGCACAATTAGCCACGTATAATTTAAGGAAGAGCAAGACGACAAAAAGGAATGGAACAATAAACTAAAATATACTACCTAGCAGAATGAGATAAATGCCGTAATAGAGACAGAAATCAAATTCAAGGAAAGGTATAGGAAGAAAGACAGCATACAGAGAGAAACAGAATGTGTAGTTCAAAGTGTCTTGGGGAAACTGATGTAGAAAAAGAGGGTTTGGTTTTGTTTTAATAAGGATAAGATCATGGCAGGGTACAGTGAAGGAGAAGAATGTTGCTTCTATAGCTCTGTGTTCATGAGGATTTGATTCTGGTTTATATATAAATATGGTGCATTGCTAGTTATTATTAATTATCAGTAAGAAAACATACAAACTAGGCTATGGGATGGTTGGCAAGCTGATTAGCAAACTATCTGATATTATTTTATAGCCTAACCATTGATTTTAATGTGATGCTATTTATTGTTCAAAAATATTGTTTCACTGCATAATTTAGACTTTTGTTCACTTGTTGACTTCTGTTGTATATGATACCATTGACCTCTACAAAAGTGGAAATTCCAAAAGCTTTTATTATTTATGTATTTGCTTTTCAAAACAATGTCTAGGCCAGAGCTAAAAAAACCCCAAAATTATGGAAGTAACATGCCTAGAAAAACATAATGTCAGTGTAGTAAACACCCAAGAGATTCTTAGCATTATTGAAGTGGGGATGGTTGGGGGGGTGCAGTTACTGAAGTGGCATGGGGGTTCATTTCACCTTTCTCATCATTGTGAGTATTTCTCATCTGTAATTATTTAATATAAGTCAGAGAGTAATGGGGACACTTGTAGAAGAACAGTTGACATAAATAAAACTGTTGAAGTTTGTTTAAGTACAAAATCTACCCCATCAACGTATATAAATAATCAACCTGAGGTTGCAGTGGAGAAAAGTTTAATAATGTAAGTTCTTTCTTTGCTTTCCTTTACTACACATTATCTTTCTAAGAAATACTTTTCTTCTTTTGTATAAGAGATGACCACCTTTTTTTTTCTATTCCATATGATGAATGAAAGGACTGATGAAACATCTGTTATCAGCAGACATGGTGCTGGGTACCATGGCTAAAAATGTCCTCAAAAAGTTCATGCCATCATATGGTTCATTTTGGCTGTGATTTTGTTTGATTGGCCTATACAGCCACGATAACTAGAAGAAAAAATGTACTCTGTTAAAATATTCTCCCATATGAAGAGTTCAGAATATGCTTAATAAAATAATGAACTGTAAATATTTCTGAATTATGGCCCGAACACTGTGCTAGATAAATAAGATGGATTGATCTCCTTTCAGGGAGTCTATTATTTATCACCTTGCTATAACCTGAGTCAATTAAAAATGAAACAGAACAACACAAAGGTCCACTGTATTTCACAATGTATTGTTACTGGTGCCCCTTAGGTTTTGGGCAGTACTGACTAAGCTTATGGGTTAGTACAACCAAAAGAGAATAGGTTTAAGTATTATTTGATGTGGTCAATTTGTAAGAGGAAAATCTCTGCTTTGGAAAGTGGCTATAAATGGACAGTTGCACAAAAAATTGTAGGTTTTAGGGATATATATCAGATCTACAGAATGAAAGTCCTAACAGGCTTGCATCTGGGTTGGGAAATAGGATGACACACAGTAATGTCAGGTAAAGGTGGTGCCACTGAGAACCCATAACCAGTGAGTGATCCATCTCCCAAAACAGAGGACCTGACACAATTTGAAGGAAATATGTTTTCAACATAATTTTTTTCTTCACTATTATTCTAGTCTTCAAGGAAAAGATGACAGCCTACCACTTTCAAAACATTTCTTTTAATGACTACTTATGTGCATGAAATCTTAACATACTGAATTCTATAACTGCTCAACGTCCTCACTAAAATTGCCTAACTTTATTTCTGCACAAATATAATATGCCTGTTGTTTTGAAAAAATGTATGCCACTAATATCACTAATTATATACTTATTACAATATTGTCTGCCAAGATAATGAAGAAAATTGTACATAGAATACTCTTAAATTACATATTAGTGAACAATAATTTTTTTTCTATCAGTCATGATTTTTCCCAATGCACTATGCAATTTGTGGCTCCATTCATTCCTCGGAATTGTTTTCGCTATCACTCATGCATTCAAGTTTGCCAGCAAGTATTACATATACTTTGGTTAGGATGAAAGGACAGCTTTTCACATATTTAATGTGTACTATTGGAAAATACATTGAAAAAGTCATTATTAATTGACTTGTTAAGGCTATTCAAGGGCAGAGAGAAGCCATGCAGTCAGCTAGAAGGACAAGGCATTATTTCAGTTCACATATCAAGATGATTATGAAAGACAGTATGATCATTAAATGAAAAATAAATATAACAGGTAATTCCCATTATGTAGGAATTTTACATAACCCTTTGTCCAGATGAAGTCATCTTCTGGGATTATCTTCTAGAGGCCTGCCATAATTTGCCTGATTCACACTATATACTCCTCTCAAAATAAAATTAGGGCATGCACCCTCTTGAACAGTACAGCTGTCGTCAGCTCCAAATCCTTTGGACAGATTAAATTAGTAACAGGTTTAATAAGGAAGAGGAAAATTAATAGGCTCTTGACTTTCTACAACATACATATAAATGATAAGTGGCATACCACAATGTCCTCCTTTCTCTGTGTTCATACAATCTCTTGTTCTATTCATATCTTTTAGCTTTGACCTTGATTTCTTTTTTTTTTTTTTTCACCATAAGATCCTGTGGAGTTCTTGAAAGTAGGATGTGCTTTAGTCATCCACATAATCTCTCCAGTGCCCAGACAGGGACAAGCACAGGATGCGTGTTGGATAAAAACTTACTGGTTCTCTGCTCACCGGAATTGGGCTGTTTTCTGTTGACACGGCTTTCTCCCTATAGCCTCTACGGCAAGTTTTCTTTCTACATGGCACATATCTTTCAGTCTTATGGATTTCACATACAAATGGACTTCTGCCTTCAAGCTAGCATCTCTTTTCCCCAAGATTTGCGGTAGTTAAGCACTTGGGATATTTTCTTACTGTAACAGCAAGCACAGCTCTAGGGTGCCTTTGCTCTTCTCCTCTCTGTTCTGAGGCCTGTGATTTTGCTACTGAGCAGAATTATTGTGTCTTGTGCGTTTGGGCCTTTCCATTGGACTTTTAACACTTTTTAATGAGAGCTGTAGATATCTATTTGAAAGAATTCAATGGGAAAGAGCAAAGCCTATTGGTATTTCTGAGTTTTCTCTTCTTGTCTCAACTAGCTGATAATTGTGGAGCTTTGTAAAACAGTACATAAGAAATAAATTATTTCTAATAATTGGTATGGACCAACATAAAATGAAGCCCTAGAAATCAATAAGAGGTCTAAAGAAGACACTTCCCAGCTTGTTCCCAAGCCCCACCTATTTCAGGAGCCCACAGAAAATTGGAGGAGACCCTTGACTACACAAGGGAAATAATGGAGGAAAACTGCTGCCTGTATTCATATGAGAAGGCAAGATATTTACTTCTTATTGGACCATGATTTGGGCTGGTTTTCTGGCTTTGTAGTTATCATAGAGGACCATATACATTGTTTCTAACTGTCCAGAATATAAGTCTTTTCTATATTTGGGGACCCCCTCCCCATACATGTTTTGTTGTGAGGAAGAAAACACCTCCAAGTATAAAAGATGAAAATGCTGGTTTCTTGCCCTCCATATCTCCTTGAGTCTGGAGTACAAATGTATGATCTAGGCCCAGTCAAACACTTTCCTACCAGACTGGAATCTGCAGGTGGAAATATAAACCGTTAAGAATGGTGTTTTAGTTATATATTGCCACATAACAAATTATACCATCACTGTTGCTTAAAGCAACATTTGTTACTGAGCTTTGGAGGGTAATGTATCTGGGCACAGTGTAACTGAATCTTCTGTTTCAGGTTTGTCTCAAGGATGCTGTCAGGTTGTTGGCTGGGGCAACAGCTTGAATCAATGGAAAGGATCTGTCTCATGCTTCCTTATATAGTTGTTGCCAAGATTCAGTTACTCATAGGCAGTTGGACCTTGAGCCTCAGCTCCTTGTGTCCTTTTTGCTGGAGGCTGCTCTCAGCTGCTGACCACATGGGCATTTTCATAGGTCAGCTACCACATCAGGATTTGTTTCATCATTGCTAGCAAACAAGAAGAGCCAAATAGAGAATGCAAGCAAGACAGAATACACATCTTTAATAACTTCATTGCGGAAGTAACATCCCTTAACTTTTGCCATATTCTATTAGAAGCAAGTCACTAAGTTCAGCTCACACCAGGAAGAAGGGATTACATAAGGATGTGAATACAAAGAGGTAGGGATTATTGGGAACCTTTTAGAACTGTCTGTCATGGAAAGTATGAAATCCACTCTAGAGAAAGTAGTAGCTTCACCTAGCATCAAGATTCCAAAAGTGCAGAAGTTCTACCAGCAGTGATAATGGCATTTTTTTTTCCCGAGAAATCATTTCTGAGATGTGACTTTGGGTACTGTTCTGAGCTGAATAGCTTTCAACTCTGATTCTTTGGCCATCCCCAAAATTCTATAAGCTACTGGATGCACTTATGTAAATTCCTTTTATCTACTCAGAATAACCCATTTATTTATGTTGCTTATAAGTAAGAAGCTTCACAGAGAGAGTGAAGCAAGGGAAGCACAGAATGAGGATAGAGATTTAGTCCTGTGCACACCTGTACACTTGGTACAGGCCTAGGAAATGGTAGGCACTCAATATATATTTATCAAATCATTGAATAAGAGAAAAATACATAAAATTCAGAGGGCAAATAGATCTGAAATCGATTTGGAGGTCCAAGTGAAAGACTGAATGTGGTTTAGAAATTAGTCAGGGCAAGGAGTTCAGAGTATATGCCTTAGGAAAAGGGAAGACCAGACAGAGTGGTCCAAGATCATGATACATGATGCTTGGCGGGCCTCTGTTAAGCACCTGAAGCACTAGACAATTTGCTCGAAAATTGCATGATGCCTGTAGAGGCAAAATTCAATTGAGTGAAAAAGACTTGAGCAGGATATCAGAGATGGCAGGCAGGTTGTAGCAGGGTGCCCATTAAAAAGGAATCTCAGAGATAACCAGATCTTTTCCTAAAACCTGGACACAGACCCCCTTTAACCATTTTAAAAGCTTTACATTTCATTCTTAATAATGATATAATAGTGACAATTTATCTTAGTTGAATTCAAATGCAAGTAGTTTATTTGGGAGATAATCTCTGAAAACAACCCAAGAGGAAGAGTGAGGTGAGACAGGGAAGGAAAAAAAAGCCAGTAAGGGATGCCATATTGTGTCAGTTTCTAGGTGAACAACTGAAAGCTTAATCCCACAAGGGAACTCTGGGGACCAGGGTAGAACACACAGAGTGTTATTCCACTTGCAGGGATGTTTATACACTAAACCCTACTGGTGGCTGTTTAATGGTTGCCCCAGAGGACACAAAGCAGGCTCAGGGAGTCAGAGGTTGAGCCATAGGTGATGAGCTGCATAGGCACCAACAGTGTCTCATGACTTAAGTGAATATGCAATGCCAAATAAATATCATCTTGCAGCAACCATGAGAATTAAACATTGTTATATTAATTTTGAAGATGAGAAAAACTACAGCTCAAAACAAAGTCTATTGGAGCCAAATTTTCTGTAATTCTAAAGGCTGTATGGAAGTAAGTGGCCCATCTGGATGTAATGGAGACAGACAGAGAGAGATAAGACACTGTCATTAGCATGCCATAAATGCAGAACATTGAGGAAAGAATTTTAAAAGCACTTTAGTGTACCAAGTACACATTTGATCTCTCTGAAAGAAAGTTCAACACTTGGAGCCAGAGTCTTAGTATGGGAAAATCAATCCATGGATTCTCATGGTCTTAATGATTCACATTTCTTCTATCCACATGTAATATTTATGTTTTCAGAATGAGAAAAAAAACCATATAAAGTTAGCTGTGAGAGATGAATCCAATTGGAGAAAGAGAAAAGTTGAAGTTATTTTGAGGATAATACTGGGTTGAATAGTGTTCCTCTAAAATTCATGTCCACCTGGAACCTGAAAATTTGACCTGATATAAAAACAGGGTATTTGCAGATGTAATTAGTTAAGATGAGGTCAAACTAGATTAAGGTGGGCCCTACATCCGATGCTGGTGTCTTTATAAAAACAAACAAACAAACAAACAAATAAAGACATACAGAAGAGTGCCATGTGAAGATAGAACAGAGACTGGACTGATACAGCTACCAGCCAAAGAGCCACCAGAAACTAGGGAGAAACATGGGCTAACTGCCCCAATTAAAAAGCACAGAGTGACAAGCTGGATAAAGAACTAAGTTCCATTTATATACTGTCTTCATGAGACCCATCTTACATGCAATGACACACAAGGATCAAAATAAAGGGATAAAGAGAAAATCTACCAAGAAAATAGGAAACAGAAAAAAAAGCAGGGTTTGCAATGCTAGTTTCAGACAAAATCAACTTTAAGCCAACAAAGATCAAAAAAGACAAGGGAATGCATTACATAATGGTAAAGGGTTCAATTCAGCAAGAAGACCAAGAAGGCCTAACTATCCTAAATATATATGCACCTAATACATGAGCACCCATATTCATAAAGCAAGCCCTTAGAGACTTTCAAAAAGACTTAGACTCCTATACAATAATAGTGTGAGACTTTAACACCCCACTGAAAATATTAGACAGATCATTGAGACAGAAAATTAACAAAGATATCCAAGACCTGAGCCCAGTACTAGATTCAATGGACCTGACAGACATCTAGAGAACTCTCCTCCCCAAAACAACCGAATATACATTCTTCTCATAGCCGCATGGCACATACTCTAAAATCGATCACATAATCAGAAATAAAACACTCCTCAGCAAAGAACTGAAACTAAAAGAACTGCAATTGTAACAAAGGATCGCTCAGACCACAGCGCAATCAAATTAGAAATAAAGATTAGGAAATTCACTCAAAACCTGCAATTACATGGAAATTGAATAACCTACTTCTGAATGAATTTTGGGTAAATAATGAAATTAAGGCAGAAATCAAGACGTTCTTTGAAACGAATGAGAACAAAGATACAACATATTAGAATATCTGGGACACAGCTAAGGCAGTGTTAAGAGGAAAATTTATAGCACTAAAGGTCCATATCAAAAAGTTAGAACGATCTCAATTGAACAACCTAACCTCACAACTAAGAGAACTAAGAGAAAATCAGTCTCCAAACTAGCAGGAGACAAGAAATAACCAAAATCAGAGTTCAACTGAAGATTGAGACATAAAGAACCATCCAAATGATCAGCAAATACAGGAGCTGTTTTATTTTTTTGAAAAAATAAAATTGACTAAAAGATGGACTCATAAATAAGAAAAGAGAGAAGATCCAAATAAACACAATCAGAAACAACAAGGGAGACATTACCACTGACCACACAGAAATACTAATAGCCACCAGAAATATTATGAACAACTCTACACACAGAAACTAGAAAATCAAGAAGAAATGCATAAATTACTGGACATATACACCCTTCCAAAACTGAACCAGGAAGAAATTGAATCCCTGAACAGACCAATAACAAGTTCTGAAATTGAGTCAGTACTAAATAGCCTAACAACTGAAAAAAAATAAAAAGCACAGGACCAGATGGATTCACAGCTGAATTCTACTAGATGTACAAAGAAGAGCTGGTACCATTCCTGCTAAGATTATTCCAAAAAAATTGAGGAGACTCCTTCCTAGCCTAATTCATTCTCTGAGGCCAGGATCATTCTGATACCAAAACCTGGCAGAAACACAATAAAGAAAGACAACTTCAGGCCGATATACTTGATGAACATTGATACAAAAATTCTCCACAAAATACTGGCAAACCAAATTTAGCAGCAAATAAAAAAGGTAATCCACCATGATGAAGCAGGCTTTATCCCTGGGATGCAAGTTTGGGTCAACATACACAATTCAATAAATGTGATTCATCACATAAACTGAACTAAAGACAAAAACCACAATATTATCTCAATAGATGCGGTAAAGGCTTTCAATAAAATTCAAAATCTCTTCATACTAAAAACTCCCAATAAACTAGTTACTGAAGGAACATACCTCAAAATAATAAGAGTCATCTATGACAAAACCACAGCCAACATTATACTGACTGGTGAAAAGCTGGAAGTATTCCTGGGAAACCAGCACAGGACAAAGACGTACTCTCTAACCCCTCCTATTCCACATAGTATTGGAAGTTCTGGCCAGAGCTATCAGTCAAGAGAAAGAAAGAAAAGGCATTCAAATAGGAAGAGAAGAAGTCAAACTATCCCTGTTTGCAGACAACATGATTCTATATCTAGAAAGCCCCAAAGTATTTGTCCAAAAGTTCATTCAGCTGATAAACAACTTCAGTAAAGTCTGAGGGTGCAAAATAAATGTGCAAAAATTTAAAGCATTCTTATACACTAACAACAGTCAATCTGAGAGCCAAATCAGGAATGCAATCCCATTCACAACTGACACACACACACCTAGGAATACAGCTAACCAGGGAGGTGAAAGATGTCCACAAGGGGTAAAAAACACAGCTTATATAAATTAGAGATGACACAAACAAATGGAAAAACATTCTGTGCTCATGCATAGGAAAAATCAATATTGTTAAAATGGCCATACTGCCCAAAGCAATTTAATGTTATTTCTATTAAAAAACAATTACGCTTTTCACAGAACTAGAAGAAACTATTTTCAAATTCATATGGAACCTAAAAAGAGCACAAATAGCCAAGATAATCCTAAGCAAAAAGAACAAAGCTGGAGGCATCATGCTACCCAACTTCAAACTACGCTACAGGACTACAATATTCAAAACAGCATGGTACTGGTACAAGAAAAGACCAATGGAACAGAATAGAGAACCCAGAAATAAGGCCACACCCTTACAATTATGTGATCTTCAACAAACCTGACTAAAACAAGCAATGGGGAAAGGACTCCATATTCAATAAATGATTCTGGGATAACTTGCTCACCATATGCAGAAGATTGAAACTGGACCCCATCCTTACACTAGATACAAAAATTAATTCAAGATAAACGAAATACTTAAATGTAAAACCCAAAACAATAAAAGCCCTGGAAGACAACCTAGGCAATATTATTCTGGACATAGAAACAGGCAAAGATTTCATGAGGAAGATGACAAAAGCAATCACAACAAAAGCAAAAATTGAAAAATTAGATTCAATTAAAGAGCTACTGCACAGCAAATGAAACTATCCACATTGTGAACAGACAAACTACATAATGAGGGATAATATTTGGAAACTATGCATCTGACAAGGGGCTAATATCTAGCATCTATGAGGAACTTAGACAAATGTACAAGAAAAAAAAAAAACAACCACATTAAAAAAGTGTGCAGAGGACACAAACAGTCACTTTTAGAAAGAAGACATACATGACTGTTAACAATCATATAAAAAAAGCTCAACATCACAGATCATCAGAGAAATGCAAATCAAAGCCAAAATAAGTTACCATTTCACACCAGTCAGAATGACTACTACTAAAAAGTCAAAAAAATTCAGATGCTGGCAAAGTTGTGGAGAAAAAGGAATGCTTATACACTGTTGGTGGGAAATTAAATTAGTTCAACCATTGCGGAATACTGTGTGGCAATTCCTCAATGACCTAAAAACAGAAATACCATTTGACCCAGCAATCCTATTACTGAGTATATACCCAAAGGAATATAAATTGTTCTATCATAAAGACCCAGGCACATGTATGTTCATTGAAGCACTATTCGCAACAGCAAAGACATGGAAACAAACTAAATGCCCATCAATGGTAGACTGGCCAAAGAAAATGTGGTACATACATTTACCTTGGAATACTATGCAACCATAAAAAAGAATGAGATCATGTCCTTTGCAGGAATATGGATGGAGCTGGAGTCCATTATCCTTAGCAAACTAACACAGGAACAGAAAACCAAATGCCACATGTTCTCACTTATAAGTGGGAGCTAACTAATGAGAACATATGAACACATAGAGGGGAACAAAACACACTGGGGCCTATTGGACAATGGAGTTTGGGAGGAGGGAGAGGATCAGGAAAAATAACTAATGGTTATTAGGCTTAATACCAGGGTGACGAAATAATCTATACATAAACCCCCAAGACACAAGTTTACTTATATAACAAACCTGCACATGTACTCTGGACCTTAAAATAAAATTTAAATAAAAAAATAAATTCGGGAGAAGACAGATGTCCAGGGAAAATACTCAGTCTAGGAATAAACAATGAACTTTATAAATGTATAATATATTAATAAACAATATAACTTTCAGGTACCTGAACCTCACTTATGCAATATAAGATTTAAGGGAGACCACCCCTCTGAAACTTCTTTCTATAATGCTGATATTTTCAAACCAGACAACCACTGAAACAGAGATGTTAGGACAGCGATTTTTGTGCAGAACATAAATACTGCAGAGTTTTTTTTTTTTTTTTTTTTTTTTTTTTAAGAAAGGGGATTCTAGTACATAATGGGAAGATATTACTATTAAATTATAGTCAAACTCCCTATATGCTATATATGTTTTCAAAATTAAATGTGTTGAAATGTTTATGTTAAAAAAGCAAAGTCACAACATGATTATTTAGTTTGAATAAAAACGCATCCCTATTTCAGTCACTACATAACATTTTCACACTTTAGTATATAATTGAGTTTTTTGTTACACAAGAAAGTTCAAACTGGAGCCGAAAATGACATTTCTGAAATTCTTCTGGATAAGAGACATCTGTTACAGTTCCTTCCAGCCGCATTGAGTGTATTAAGAACAAGAAAATTTCAATTAGAAAACAAGCACCCAAACATTTTTATTCTTTAAAAAAAAAAAAAAAGGCATTTTTAAAAGAAAAAGTTAAATACTTTTTCTTACCTCTAGTTATTTGGGCTTTTAAAATTCTTCAGCAGAGTAACTATTTCATTATTGTATTTCTCCTAGGTAATGGTCCCCTTGTATGAGGATAAAATCAAAGTAAAGGTAATTTATTATCTACTAAAATGTTCAGCTCTGTCAGCATCCAAAATATGAGATCGTATATATGAGCCCGAATTCAAATTATAAAGATTAATTTTATTAAAATGCAGCAACAAGCAGAAATTTTCCCCAATACTATAAATCTTTCAGATGGATTAGAGACCTTGAATTGCAACCTGTGATGTTATCTTGCCCTCTTAAACATGATTATAAAAGCCATAGTTAATGGACTTGTTCATACACATTCCCGTTTGTTACTTCCAAAGATGTACCACAAAATATTTTTCTTTAAATTCTCAGGAATTAAAGTATGAAATAAACAACTCAAAGAAACTCATAATTAAAAATGATTTATGTTTGTAAGTATATATATGTGTTTTTACAAATATGTTATCCAAATTATATGTTAGAAATATTTCTAAGTAAAGTCCTATAAAGAGAACCTCAGTTTTAAACAATTAAGATGGGTGATAAAAATCATGGCCTGCTGAGTGTCTCTATAATCACCAGAAATGCAGCTAGTCTTCAGACCCCACGGCCAAAATTCTGTCCTCACAGGAGGAGCTAACGCTAGGCCAGCCGCTTCCTGTCTGCATGGACATTTGTTCTTTCCTCAAAAACAAGATCTTGCAAGTGTCTTTTCACTTCATTATACCCAGAGTGTCAAAGCCATCAGGAAATGCTCAGACTCACCAACCACCTGTAATGGAAGCATCTGGACTAAGGTCTGGTCCTGTTGGGTTTGTGACCACATACTGATTGCTGTGATTTGAGTTTGCTTTTTAATTATAATTAATGTTAAGAATAAACCCTTGAGGACTAGAAAGTGGGTTTTCTTGGCTTTCAACACTGCTTCTTATAACTGAGATAAAGCCTTACTTTCTTTTCTTTCCTCTAAAGCAGTGTTTCCAATTCCTAAATTTCTACATTTTTAAGTTGTCTACCCACCGCTTTTTTTCCTCACTGCTTAAGGACCTTTATCTAATGTCCCTCTCAATACATCTTGAGAGAATTTTAGAGTCACCAAACCTATGCCTTTTTGTTACCTATCTGAAACAAGTTGCCTGGGCTTATTGTAGATACTTTTTTCCCATGAATAGTCAATATAGGGAACGCTTTTCTTAACTTTTCTAATAATCAGTGCTATACATTTTGGCCATATTATATAGTGGGCTACCTCCAATTGTTTCAAACTTCTCAAATTATTTATGCAATTCTGTCATAGGGCGAACCGCCAAATTGAGTTTCAGCCTAGAATGCCAGTGGGTTCTTGGCTTGCGCAGGAATTCAAGAGTGATTCGACAGGGAAAAGTGAAAGCAAGTCTATTAAGAAAGTAAAGGAATAAAAAGATGGCTAGTCCAAAGGTGGAGTACCCCTGCGGGCTGTTGGTTGGCTGATTTTTTAGTTATTTCTTGATTATATGCTAAACAAGGGGTAGGTTGTTCATGAGTTTTCTGGGAAAGGGGCAGGAGATTCCCAAAACTGAGGACTCCCTTCCTTTTCAGACCATACAGGGTAACTTCCAGATCTTGTCATGGCATTTGTAAACTTTCATGGCGCTGGTGGGCGTTTTCTTTACCATGCTAATGTATTATAATTAGTGTATAATGAGCAGTGAGGACAGCTAGAGGTTGCTTTTGTCACCATCTTGGTTTTTGTGGGTTTTGGACAGCTTCTTTACCACATCCTGTTTTATCATATGGGGGTCTCTGTGACCCATTTCTCGAGAAACAAGTACTGTGGAACTCCTATCTCAATTATAATCAAGATAAGTGGAGCTATGTAGGTTTTCATGTGTGGCTGATACTGGGTGTGACTTTAAACCTATTAGGCATATTTTTTAAATCTATAAAATGGGGATTCAAAACTGTAATGCCTTTCATCAACTGGGCCAAAGGTGTATAGAATCTGATAGCAGCTAGCACAGGGATACAGTCCTGCCAGGACTGACTGCCTTCCCACAGCTTAGGTCAACCACTCAGGCTCTCCATCTGCTTGTTCTTTCTCCTGCTGGGTTTTGGCGCCCTCTTTCCTTAGCGTAACCACTAATTGTTGCCATTTCTTTGTCATTCATTCCTTTCTTCACTTCTTTCTAAAGAGATCCTAAGCACCAAATACAGTAGAACAGTGCTAATAACAGTAACTTATTTTCAAGATTTCCCCCTAAATGCCAGCATTTCACTAGGCCCCTTCTCCTAAAGATAAATTATTTGGTAAAAAGTGATATAGAATGGTAACTGAAGTAAAATTATAGATCCACCACATGAGATTGAAGGTATAATTTGGAACAGATTCTTTCTGGATTAGGCATGATTTTATACACTGCAAGACCGAGTCACATTAGATTTTCATTAGGACCATGATATACTTTCTCCTTTGTTTGTGCAAAGCTTATTTTTGTGACTCTTATAGTAATTGCCTCTCTATTCACATATTAGTACAAATTTAAATATTTTTTGGAGCTCAAAATGTAAATGAAGCTTGTAGACAAGGGGTCCCCAACCCATTGTTCATCCATGGCCTGTTAGGAACTGGTTGCACAGCAGGTGAGCAGCAGATGAAGGAGCATTGCCGCCTGAACTCTGCCTCCTGTCAGACCAGTGCAGCATTAGACTCTCATAGCATTAGTTTCCTTATGCTAAGGAAAGAGGACGCCTTTTGTGAACTGCACATTCAAGGGATCTAGGGTGCACGCTCCTTATGAGAATCTAACTAATATGCCTGATAATCTTAGGAGGAACAGTTTCATCCCGGACACCATCCCCCCATGAAACTGGTTCCTGGTGCCAAAAATGTTGGGGACCACAACTGTAGACTATATGATAAATTTCTGACCAAGAAGGCCCTAAAGTTCCTATCAGTTTCACTAAACTTTACATGGGTTTCTTCCAGACTATACGTACCCTGGCCTTCTTTTTCTTAGAGCATTGACTTTAGACTAAACTTTTTTTTTTTTTTTTTTTTTTTTTTGAGACAGAGTCTCTCTCTGTCACCCAGGATGGAGTATAGTGGCGTGATCTCGGCTTACTGCAACCTCCACCTCCTGGGTTGAAGTGAGTCTCCTGCCTCAGCCTCCTGAATAGCTGGGACTACAGGCATGCACTACCACACCTGGCTAATTTTTGTATTTTTAGTAGAGATGGGGTTTCACCATATTGGCCAGGCTGGTCTCGAACTCCTGATCCTATGATTTGCCCACCTCAGCCTCCCAAAGCACTGGGATTACAGGCATGAGCTGCTGCACCCAACCTAGAAAAAACATTTTTTTTTTTTTTTTGAGATGGAGTCTTAATCTGTCACCCAGGCTGGAGTGCAGTGGCACGATCTTGGCTCACTGCAAGCTTAGCCTCCCAGGTTCACGCCATTCTCCTGTCTCAGCCTCCCGAGGAGCTGGGACTACAGGTGCCTACCACCACGCCAGCTAATCTTTTTGTGTTTTTAGTAGAGATGGGGTTTCACCATGTTAGCCAGAATGGTCTCAATCTCCTGACCTCGTGATCCGCCCACCTCGGCCTCCCAAAGTGCTGGGATTACAGAAGTGAGCCACTGCGCCCAGCCAGAATAAACTTTTAATAGTAAATTCTCTCTCTGCCTATTTAAGATGTAAATCTTCTACAACCCAAGAGTGTCTTTCTCTTGAACCTAGGAGCTAACTCTTGGAAATGTAATCATCAGAAATCATTGGGCCCCTGTCTCTGTGGGAGAATGAGTGCCCAACCTCCCTAAGTGACAATTAGCAAACCAAGGTAGCCTAATCACACTGACCAAACCACCCACTTAGGTGATCTAGTCCTTTCCTACCAGCTTACTCCAGTGCTTACAAGGACTCCTGCCTTTTCTTTTGGTGGAGCTGAGTTCAGCCTCTTTTCCCTGTTAAAACAGTATTGATCCCTCTTGCAATACCCTTGAATAAAGTCTTTTGTGCCTGTTTAATTCCATCTGGTATAATTTTTCCTTAACATGTAAAAAGGAAATAATATGGAAAAGGTTAGAATATGCTAGAATATATCATGGCTTTCTTTTCTTTGCTGTAAGTACATTTATAAGCATTTTTGTCATTGAACCAGCAAGAGGGATAATGATGATGACTGAATTAGCATTGATTTGGACATCAGGATAGACGAGGCAGACGAGCACTCACAGAACAAATGGTACTTACATGGTTTGACAAGCTTTTCTACTGGATTAAATATATGACCATTCAGGGAGTTCTCACAGCCATACCATAAGATTCTGCAGCAAGGTGCTATGCATGGCAAAGAAAATGCAGCTGTAACATGATGAGTGATTACTCCAGTCTTTGGCACAATCCCTTCCTTGAACAAAAGTGTGCTGAAGATTTTGATGAGTAGAAGAAAGGTTAAAGACTGTCTCTATTAGTTAGTTTTCACACAGCTAATGAAGACATATCCGAGACTGGGTGATTTATAATGGAAAGGGGTTTAATGCATTCACAGTTTTACATGGCTGGGGAGGCCTCACAATCATGGTGGAAGGGCACCAAGGAGCAGAGTCATGTCTTACATGGTGGCAGGCAAGAGTGTGTGCAGGGGAACTCTCCTTTTTAAAACCATCAGATCTCATGAGAATTATCACTATCATGAGAATAGCATGGGAAAGACCCACCCCCATAATTCAATTACCTCCCACCAGGTCCTTCCCATGACACATGGGAATTATGGGAGCTACAATTCGAAATGAGATTTGGGTGGGGACACAGCCAAACAATATCATTGTCCTGTGATCCTATATAATTTTCTTAATTTTATATATGATTGGTTGCATACAGCACAATTTTCACTATCTTTTTATGTGATTTTTGTTTTAGCACATATTGATTGAAAAATACTGCAACTTCATGAAAACATGACAAATATTTTTTCATAAATAGATTATTTTGATGTATCAGATTATGGAGGGTTATTTCTGTATTCTTACAAAATTTTATTATAGTTGCCAAAGATTTTGATTTGGGACTCTTCTGATGTCTTCGGACATTTTAGTCTAAATAAATGGTTTATCGTAGTGCACCAGATTTGTATACATATGTAACAGGACTACTTTTAAGCTTCCAGAATCCACTTTCAGAAAAAAAAAATTCCAACCATGTATTCACAGGATTGTCAATCCAGAGGTAAGGCCTCCCTCCACTCAGAAACACCCAGCTGGAGGAGGCACAAGGAGAGAACACACACAAGCCCTTAGCTTTCCAAAGATAATAAAAGTGAATATTTTAAAAGGCAAGCTTTAAGCCAAGTGATAACTGATATTATCCAGAATTTCATTAGCCAACTCCTAACTTCATATAACAGTACTTTACAGAAGCTCCTGTTAGGAAAACTGATTATTGTATTTGTTTTTCTTTAAATATGCAGATGCAGTTAAGGGTCATGCACGGAGTTTATTATGCTAAATTTCTATCACTTCTAAGAATCTAAGTTTAGCCACGAGCAGTTCATAATTGGCATTGCCAAAAGACAAAATCTCACTTAGAAAAAGCGAGAAGCCCTTTGTTCCTTAAAAATTAAAGTAATATGAAATGTAAAATATCACAGTACTGTTGAGAAAAAAAAATAGCAAAATTCCTGGAATAGATCAGCCAAACATAATTGAGTTATTAAGAAACCATTTGAGAATGTATAGATGAAAAGCCATATTTTGTTCCATCTCCAAAGCTTTGCGGTGTATCTGAGACATCTAAATTGCTTTTACTAATATATATTAAATGTATTATTTTAGGAAGTATGATGGACTAATTGCCTAACAAAGTAAGTGAGTCCTATGAGCATGCTATGCAAATGATTTTATAAAAGGTCATTTTTACTAGCAACTGTGGTCAAATTAAATATGCAATTTCTGAAATGATGTGGCACATAATGTGCTGATATATTCAAATACTGTGGATATTAAACCCAAGAGAGCCTATTTTAGGAAGCTAAGTATAAATTAAATGAATCTGAGCTATGTGTAATATACTAAGCGTTCACTTCACACATGTTTATTGATGATGTACTGAGCGGTCAGCCTTGGAGAGGGCACAGTCACCTCCCTTGCTTATTCAGGACTTTTAAGCCACAGAGTGCTTTATTTCCAGACCATCCAGTGCCTGCTCAATAAGTAACTGCTACTGTGCCTGAAGAAATATTTGTAGAACATATACTAGGTACAGGACACTGTTCTACAATTTGAGAATACAATGGTGAAAGAAAAAGATAAACAAGTTTTCTACTCTCTGGAAACTATCCTCCAGTAGGAAAGACAAACCATAAACAAACAAAGAAATAAATGGGATCTCCTCAAACAGCTTTGAGCAAGGTAGGAGGGTAGAATGACCTTTGTTTCAGTGGAGTTCAGTTCAGTTTCCCTCCCCTGTTGCAATAGTCTTGACCCCTGTCGCAATAACTGTGAAAACGTCTTCCTTGCCTCTGTGTGGAAAACATTTAATAGAAGGATTGAGAAAACTTCTTGGAGCTAAAACTAACCAACCAGGAGCCAAACAAAAATTTCATTTCAAACAGAAAGAGCTGATACAAAAGCCCCTTGCCCTGAGGCCATTTTTAATGTAAATATTTTCCATGATAAATAACCATGCTGCAGACCTGAGGTGTTTCCTATTGCTCATCAAAAGATGTCCAAACCCAGTGACCAATGGACTAGAGTTGGACAGCAAATATGCTGCGTTTGACCAGGACAACAGTTGGCTGTTGTTTTGGCTGTTAGTTTTGTTTTATTATTTCAGTCCAACAATCAAAGTTGTGAAATTTCAAACTAAAATCCAGATTTCTGACTTTTCTTTAGAAACCAGAACACCTGGAGTCTTGGGATCAGAATTGCAGCACAGCAGGCATCGGCTGGAGCTGGGGGCCATTGTGCATCTTAGATGAGGTGTGAAGCTTAGGATCACCTTGGCGGTTATTTGGTCACTTTCCTCTTTGGCACCAGCGCTGAGGCCAAAGTTCAGTTGCCATTTCTCTTCATTTTCATGCCATTGGTTTTCCCTGTCACTATATTTCCATCAAAGTAAGGAAAGAAAAGTTAGGTTTACAGAACTATGTGTTTCAAGAAAAATGGTAGCAAAATATATAAACCAGTCCTTATGTCAGCTGAATACAATTCAGCCTTTCATTTATATTTTTTCCTGGTACTATTAGGCATATGAGTTTGAGATACTTGAACTAGGGTGTTAAAAATCAAGAGCATGGCATGTTAGTGACCTTGATTGTGGTGATTGTCTCACAAGGTCTATCTGTCTATCTATCTGTCTAAAACTATTATGTTGTACACCTTAAAAGCAATTTTAAACAATCAGTTATACCTTCATAAAGTTGGGGGAAAATGGAGATGCTTTGAAATTGCTTTTTAGAAAAATAAAATAGAATAATTGCATTAGTTAGCCTGCTACTGTGGGACAAGCATGGGTGTCTGGATGATTTGAACTTGAGTCTCAGTTTCAACATTTAACTAGCATTATCATGAGCCAGTTAAATACTCCTCTCTTCTTCAGTTTCCTCATCTGTAAATAGATTGATTTGGATGCATAATAATCAGCCTTGTCACATTATTCTCAGAATAAATGAGTTAACCTACAAGTACATAGTACATGAGGGACACTCAATTTATGTAAAATACTCCTAATTACATGTACTAATTTGTGGCCTGGGAGATGAGCAATCAGCAAAATGACTCACCACACCTGAGTTGTATCAGGAGTTCTCATAAGGCTGTTAGAAAGGGAAGAGACTGGGGAAAGCATAACATCCTTCAGTGCACAGTGTCTGCTCGCTGTGAGCTGTCTTCTTTACTCTCATTATTATTAGAACAATCTTTTAATGTTGTAGGTTAGCCCCGTTTTACAGACAAGAAAGAGGAGGTATAAGACAGGTAACTTGCCAAGGTCACACAGGAATAAGAGAAAGAAAGATGCACATATGCAAGCCTTTCATAGCCCCTTCCCTTTTTATCACCTCCAGCTAGAATAAACATAGAGCTAATGTATAACCCCCTTGCACCATAGAAATAAAAGCATTTCTAGATTACTGGCTTTGTCATACTTGGGCATGCATAAGAATCATTTGCAGAGCTCATTAAAAATCTCCTACTGCCAGGGACGGTCATTCAGTGGACGGTCCATCCATTTCATTTTGAGGGGCACCAGTGAATTGTCTTTCTGGTCTCATAAACTAGTATTTAATTGAAAATAGTAGAATACGTTGAAGAATTCCAAATGGTACCTGAAGGTAAGACACTGAATAAGAATGGATCGAACATAAGCTTCTAATGTCCCGGACATTTTAAAATTGTCTCAGGTAGTCTTTTAATTAGGGTAGTGTTCAGAGGACAGACAAGATTTAGCGTGAAATTTAACTAAAATAATTAAATCTCAATGAAAAATCTGGATCATGCTTTGTTCATTGTCTGCAGTAAGACATTTTTAGGTAGTTTGCTTATTCAAGTATAGAATGAGTATGTTTAATTTCATACTAAAATATTAATACTTAGAATATTTCTTAATTACACCTTACATACAAGCCATTCACATTTAAAGGTGAATAATTTTGACATACTTCAACGTGAAGTGAGAGTCTTTCCTGTATCCACTACCAGTTTCATTGTATCTTTCCTGGTGAAAACACTGAGAAGACTCATTAGAGAAAACAGAAGACACTACAAGAAATTACTGTGGATACAAAAAGAAGTAAAACTGAGTCTCTATCTTCTTCCTTATTTTTTAGATAAAATTAATTGTAGGACCTAAAATGTAAGTGCTGCCGTGACATCTTTGAGTTACATAGCACCAAAGGCTGATTCACGAGCTCCTGGCTCTTGCCAAATATTCCCATCACTCCTTGGGAAAGACTCCCACCCAGGTAGTCTCCCTGTCAGCCAGACCAGCTGTCCCCGACCTTGTCCTCGACCTCATGGGTTTTACTTCCCTGTCAGCCCACAATATTATTCAAACAACTGATTTCATTCTCCCATGAGAACCAGAAGACACCCCACCCACCAGTTACTACAAAGCCTGCCTCCCACAGCCCTGTTGTTTCCCTTTGCTTCTGAGTATGAACCCCCGTGTGGCCCTGTGTGGTGTGAAATGTCCTCCTACCTGGGGCCATTACGGGTATAGCTAATGAATGTAATGCCGCCAACATCATCTGTGCGGTGCTGGGTGTTGCGTGTTTGGCCTTCTTGTATTATTTAGCGCAAGAATCTCTCCCTCACCAACAGGGTGAATAGGGTAGACGAGACATAGCGCACCTAGAAACCTCAAAGTCTTCAAGCATTTACTTAGTGTTTAAATGTCTTTTCTCTCTGTGATTAGCCTGATGTGAAACTTTATTTTTACCTAGTGTAGAACATAAGAAATAATGATTTCTCTTTGAAGTCAAAACACCTGAATTTGAATTCCACTTCTGCTATTTTCTTACAGTGCTTGAGAAAAGTTACTAAGCTTTAGCTTTCTCATCAATAAAGTGTCATTTTTCTGATGTAGTGTTGTGAAGAAAGTTATGTATGATACTGTACATTAAATATTTAGTGCACGTCTTTGGTTGGGAGGATTAGATAATAAACATCAAACACTTAGCACAGTTCCTACAACCTAGTAAGAGGTAAAAACCAGTAAGTATGTTTCCTTTTTTTTTTTTTTTTTTATTTTGCCTTTTTGAGACAAGGTCTCATTCTGTTGCCCAAGCTGCAGTGCAGTGGCATGATCATGGTTCACTGCAGCCTTGATCTCCCGGGCTCAAGCAATCCTCCCACCTCAGCATCCTAAGTAGCTGGCACTATAGGTATGTGCCACCACACTTGGCTAAATTTCTTTGTATTTTTTGTAGAGACAGGGTTTTGCCATGTTGCCAGGCTGGTCTCCAACTCCTGGACTCAAATCTGTCTGCCTCAGCCTCCCAAAGTGCTGGGATTACAGATGTAAGCCATGGCACTGGCCCAAAGCCAGTAATAACCTTTTCAGGACAAACAGGAAAGTGTAACCAAGATGAAAATGAATGCCAGTCATTGTGCATCACTGTCCTGGCTCAGGCAGGTGTGAGCACTACTTGGCATCTGGGCTTTCCAAAGCTCGGGGCCCATGGGAACTGGAGGAGGAAGTTCCCACCAAGCAAAGTGGTTCAGGCACCTAGGAAGACTTGGGGTTGCCAAGACAAGGAAAGCAGATGGGTAATACTGGTTGAAAAACGAGGGCCCTGGGTCAATTTCAGAAGAGTTAGATGCCAAGATGTCTAACATGGAGACCACGAAGGTCATGTGCATGGCTATGAGGATCGGCACCAGGTCGACTGCAGACAATTCATCTGAAAGCTGTTGTCCCAAAAATCTTCCTACCTAATAATAAACCAACCCGTATATTCTTTAATCCATTTCGTATTTGATACATTAAATGTTTTTAAGTAGTCTTCCTTCATTGTTATTCTGTCTTTGGCTTTTTTTTATATATAGCCATAAATGAATGTAATATATTATATCTAAAATAATCCAGAAACCTCGGGGACTATTTTCAAATTTCTACTGTGATGATTAATACTCCAGTGCTCAGCTTTGGCTATAAAGGTGCTTTTTTAATTCCTGTATTTAGAATCATTTCTTACATTCTGAGAAATGGCATTACTAGGTCAATAATTAGGAAGATTTAAATTTTTAAATTTAAGATTACTTTCCACAGTAGTTCAATGTGTATACCCATTAGTAATAGATAATATTACTTGCTTAACCAAATTTGAACTGGATTTCTTAATATTGCTTCAAATGTTTTTTGTTCAATTGATTTCCTTTGTTATTAATAAGTGGATGGAGTTTTAAATTTACTTTTATAATAAATGTAGTTTCTCATTTATGAATTGGCTGCCCAGGTCGTTTGATTCTTTATTAGCTTAAAGGGTCTTAGTGTTTTGGCATCAATAGGAATAGGCTCTTTTTATAGTGAAAGATATGATATTTGTTGCAAAGAGTTTCTTCAGTCTGTAGTTTATCTTTTGTTTTCAATTCTGTATTTTTGTCTTTTTGAAATAAAAATCATACACAAGTTTTAAAGGGTTATGGAACCAAATAGTCCACTTTTTTCTATGTGTGCTTGCAGTACTTTTAAACTAAGAAAGTCTACCATCCGGAGATCTGACAAATACTTGATGTATTATTCAGTTTTTTAGGATTTAGTTTTTAAACTTCTTATAATGCATTAGCAATCTATTTTTTCATGTTGTGTGAGGTTGAGGGTTCTAATTTCTGGCTTGGTATTTATCAGATAAAGGATCTTAATTTATAACTCTAAATTCTTTTATCTTTTTAATCCCTAGAGTCTTCACTTTCCCCATGGCTAAGTAGGAAAAGAGATAAAAGGTTACAGATATGAATGTGAAAGACTGTTTGTTGTTTTCCTAATTAACGTGGACCGAGAGTCTGTGAGAGAGAATGACTTTCTTTGAATGTTTTCACAGTCCCCTTAATAACATGACTTTTGGTTGTTTGTATCAAATTAAGGCAGAAATGACTTAGACAAATTGGCCCAAACATACTTAAAGTACTCATAATTAGGCAAAATAGTAAATAAATAAATAAATAAAGGAACATAGAGACTCTCAAGGTTTACTAGAATCTATCACCTGTGAAAGGTAAATATGAATATATGACTTTTAGATTATTAGAAAAAGTAGAAGCACACTTCTTTTTAAGAGAAATTGTGTATGGAATTTTGGCAGAAAACAGACTTTATGTGGCCAAATGTGGGGCATTTGGCTGTGAGACTGGACAGAAAGTGATCTTAACAAAGGGTTTTGGCATGAATTAAACAGAGCTGGAAGGAACAGGTTTCTGTGGCCATTCTTTGTAAGGTCAACAGGACTGCAGTTCTAGGCAAAACAATCCATCAGAACCAATGAGGGAGGACTCATGCAGAAGCTCAAGTTCAGAGGGGTCTCAAATGCCTTCACGGTGTATGGAGAAGATACAGAAGGCCAGGGCCTTGACCATAAACCACACTAGTTCCCCAAGCTCTTTCTCCAGTGGCTTCTGCTTGTATCTTTTGGCAGAAAAGTACATGAGGGTTGACAGCAGAGAGGGAGATAGCAGAACTGGGAAGCCAAGACACAAACAGCGTTGCTAAGTGGTATAAAAGGAGCAGAAAGAGGGCAAGAATGAGGCTGGGACACTTAGGGAGACTTGTATAGCATTTCAAACATGTTTTTGTTCATCTACTTGTTTTCTTGCTTATTTGCTTGTATATTTGTTTATCTGTACCTAGGTAGCAAGCATTATGTTCAGAACCAAAGATAAATAAGCCTAAATATTCTGAACCTTCATCCATTCACCGAATATTCACTTAGGTTCTATTATGGGCCATCACCCTTTTTAGGAGTTTGAGATACATGCAGGAACAAAACAGACAAGGTCCTCTCCCTTATAGGAACTCTACTTCTCTCTCTCTCTCTCTCAAAATAATTAAAACATAGAAACATAAATGAAAACATATCACATATTCCTGTATTCTCTCCAGGTTTCACAAATGTTAAAATTTTGCATATTTGTTTCAAGTTTTATTTTTAAAAGTTAAATCTTTTATTATAGTTACAGTTAGAGCTGCTTTAACCACTCTCTAATTTCATGTTCCTTCCACTCTTCAGAGAAGTAATTAATTGTCTTGACATTGGCAGTCTTCCAATTTTTAAGAAGTATATTACTACACACATACTTGTTCACGAAAAACTTGTAGTGCAGTTTTATAATTTGAAGATTTTGAAATGATGTTTTAGGTATAAAGTGACAAATTTTTTATACTTCACATCAGGATTTCAGATAATTCATACACACTTATTAAATACCCTCTATGCCACAGGAAATAAACTCTAAGTGCTAGAAAAAAAGTGAAGAAAACAAACTAAAGTCTTTGCACTCATGAAGCTGATATTCTAATAGGATAATAGACGTTGAACAACAAAATATGAAATATTCAATTAAGGCTGCTGTTACAAACTGAATTTTGTACCTCCTAATATACATATGTTGAAGGTCTAACCCTCAAAGTGACAAATATTTAGAGAGATAACTTTTAGGGAGGGAATAAAATTAAGAGAGGTTGTTAGGGTAGGGTTTTGATCCCACAGGACATGTGTGCTTATAAAGAGACACCACCAGATCGTTCTCTCAGACTGAGAGGCCTTGTGAGGACACAGCTAGATGCCACTCATCTGCAAGCCAGGAAGACAGCTCTCACCAGGAATCCAATCTGCCAACACCTTGAGAGGGACTTAGAACCTCCGGATGAGTGAAGGTGTGTATTTCTGTTGTTTAAGCCACCATCCTGTGGTGTTTTGTTATGGCAGTCCAAGTTGACTAATGCAGCTGCTTTATCATTGATAAGTGATAACAAGAAAAATTAAGTTAGGAAAGGGAGAGGAAGTAATAGGGTTCAGATCAGAAGCTGAGATGAAGCATCCAAGGAGGATCCAGGAAGCATCCGAGAAGCTAATCGTGAGGAAAGCTCTGAAGAAAACGAAGGAGCTGGTCATTTGGCTACATGAGCAAACACAGAACTACAAGTTCAAAGACTGAGGCAGAAGCATCCCTGGTACATTCTAGGAAGAGGAGGAGGTCAGGATGGCTGGAGTAGAGGGAAAGAGGGGCAGGGAGGGAAGAGACGGGGCCTGAGAGTAACAGAAGCCAAATCATGTAGAAACCAAGGGAGAGTATTTAAGCAGAAGAATGACAGCATCCAACATTCATTTGAACAAATTGCTGTGAACAGTCCTGTTGAGAAAAGACAGAAAGAACCAAGGGCAGTAGCAGGGAAACCTCTTGTAAAAACTCATTTCAGTAACAAAAGCAAAAGATAATGGTGGCTTCAATCAGACAGGTGGCAGTGGCAGTGGGGCGATGGGAAGTGATCTATTTGGAGATCAATTTTGAAAGATCTAAGCAACTGTCAGAATCGTCTTGGCAGTAAAAGAAGTGAGGAAGACTGCATGGGGAACAGCTTTGAGCTCCCAGGACCCAAAATCCAAGACTTGCAGATGAGATGCTGACTAGATGGGTTGTGAGACAGAGGGGTCTGGAATTTAGGGGGAAGATCTGGCCTGGAGGTGTAACTTTAAGGTCATTAGCACACGGTTGACATTTAGAGCCACAAAAATTGATGAGGTTACTTAAAAAGCAAATGTTGCTTGAAAAGAGAAGTCCAAGGGAAATTTTAGAGATGACCATCAACCAGCAAAGAAGACAGAGACTGGCCAGAAATTTAGGATGAGAACCAGGTGTCACAGCTGGATGTTAAATGAAGAAAAAAGTTTCAAAGGGAAGTCATCAGATGGATAAAATTTATCAATGTTGATACATGTAGATCAAGGCCGTTCTTTTATTTCCCATATATTCTATCATATGAATATAGTCATTTTTATTTATAATATATATTACATAATAATACATGCTTCAGTTATTTATGAGGTTTCACTTTTATCCGTAATGTAGCAATGACCATCTGTGTTCATGAATGATACATGCTTTAGGGTATAAGTAGATGAAAAAATGCTGAGTTGTGGAATACACATCCTCAGCTTTTCTAGGTGTTGTCAAATTGCTTTTCAAAGGGATTGTGCCAATGTATACAGCTACCCGTAGTGTTTGAGAGCTCACATTCTCTCTCATGCTTGTTGTTTTCAATTTATTTTTGACAGATGAATGTGAATTTGTAAAACACCTTTTAACATTTTTAACAGCTTTATTGAGGTATGATTGATATGCAAAGAACTGTCCATATGTAAAGTGTACAATTTGATGAGTTTGGACATATGCAAACACTCATGATACTGTCACCACAATCAAGGTAATAAGCATATCCATCCGCTCCCAAAGCTTCCCTGTGTTCCTTTATTTTTGATTTTTGTTTTTAATTTTTCTTCCTGTGGTAAGAACACTTGAAATCTATCCTTAACACATTTTGAAGTACACTAAGCAGTATTGTTGGTGATAGGCGCAACATTGTACAGTAGCTCTCTGGAATATATTCATCTTGCATAATTGAAACTTTATACACACTAAACAATTCCCTATTTTCCTCACCTCTCAGCCGGTGGTAACCACTACTGCATTCTCTGGTTAAGTTTGAGTACTTTAGACACTTCATATTAGTGGAATCGTGCAGTATTTGTCTTTCTGTGACTGACTTATTTCATTTAGTGTAATGTCTGCCAGGCCCATCCATGTTGTCACAAACTGCCTTCATAGCAAAGGAATTAGCAGAATAAAAAGCAACATATGAAAAGGGCAAAAATATTTACAAACCATATATTGCTAAGGAGTTATATTTCCAAAATATATAAGGCATTTAAACAACTCAATAGCTGGAAAAAAAATAAATAAAACAAAACAAATAACCCAAATAAAAATGGGCCAAAGAACTTGAACAGACATTTCTTTAAAGAAGACATATAAATGGTCAACAGGTATATTTTTAAACTATTAAGCACTACTAATTACAAGGAAAATGCAAATCAAAACTACAATGAGCTATCATTTCACATCCGTTAGGATTGCTACTATATAAAAGAAAGACAAGCATTGACAAAGATGCGAAACAATTTGAACTCTTGTACACTGTTGGTGGGAATGTAAAATGGTGTGGCAGCTATGGATAACAGGATGGAGATTTCTCAAAAAATTAAAATAGAAATATCATATGACCCCGCAATCCCGCTTCTGGTTACATATCCAAAAGAACTGAAGTCTGTGTGTAAGAGAGATATCTGTATTCCCATGTTCATTGAAGTATTATTCACAGAGAGAAATTAGTTGTATAAGGAGAAGATGGAAGATTCGTAGATAAATTTTAAATTTGACAAGAAGTAGAGTGAGTTTTCTACTTGTTAAGCCATTATGTCAAATAATCAA
This sequence comes from Macaca thibetana thibetana, assembly GCF_024542745.1. Taxonomy (NCBI): domain Eukaryota; kingdom Metazoa; phylum Chordata; class Mammalia; order Primates; family Cercopithecidae; genus Macaca; species Macaca thibetana. The sequence goes on along the minus strand of NC_065595.1, from coordinate 19,291,683 downwards.
TTATTCAGTGCAAATAATCAATTCATGAAAAGAGCATTCTGACCAGCTGTATTTTGACTGTAGAAGGCTAGTGGGTAAAGTCCTTTTGTGGAGAGAGGAAAATAAAAAAACACCCAGTAACTTGAAGGAATTCGGAATACCATTGAGCATGCAGTAGAGGTGGTAGCATGTGGCTTTACAGTAGCACTTGTTTGATTTTTCCAAGCTAGTCTCAGCATCCCAAATGAAAGCATGGAAATAGCACACAAAGATTTCCATAGTACTGACGTTTCCTAGGAGGCTCTGAATAGCCGAGGCCCAAAAGAACAAGGAAGTTTACAGGGAAGTGGAGAAGGGATATCCCGGAAATAGCACAAACAAGTAAGGGTATTGCTGCCCCACCAGACTGAATTGTATCCTCCCAAAATGCATATGTTGAAGCTCTAGCACCCAGTGTGACTTATTTGAAGATAGGGCCTAAAAGGATGTAATTAATGTTAAATGAGGTCATAGCATGGTAGGGCCCTGATATGACAGTGTTCTTTTTTTTTTTTTTTTTTTTTTTTTTTTTTTTTTTTTTTGAGACGGAGTCTCACGCTGTTGCCCAGGCTGGAGTGCAGTGGCGCGATCTCGGCTCACTGCAAGCTCCGCCTCCTGGGTTCACGCCATTCTCCTGCCTCAGCCTCCTGAGTAGCTGGGACTACAGGCGCCCGCCACCGCGCCCGGCTAATTTTTTGTATTTTTAGTAGAGACGGGGTTTCACTGTGGTCTTGATCTCCTGACCTTGTGATCCGCCCGCCTCGGCCTCCCAAAGTGCTGGGATTACAGGCTTGAGCCACCGCGCCCGGCCGACAGTGTTCTTAGAAGAAAAAGAAGAGACGCAAGGGAGCACTCCTCCCCAACCTCTAGCCCTGCAACGGAAGAAGACAGCCCTCTCCAGACACAGATCCTGCTGGCACCTTGATCCTGGAATTCCAGTCTCCAGAACTATTAGAAAATAAATTTATGTTATTTAGGCCATGCAGTCTATGGCATTTTTTTTAAGGCAGCCTGAATGCACCAAGACATGGGGTAAGGGAAAATGAGCCACCTCCATCTGAGAGGCCTCAGCAAGAATTGTATATCAAAGGAACAGTGAGGTTTCTGTAAAGGGAAAGAGAGAGGCAGTTTTCTCTAAGAAGCTGAAGATGTAGGTCAGTTTGCTTCCCAGGAAAATGAAACTGAGATAACATAGTTTTCTTTACAAAATGTCTCACAATTACTGTTAATATATTTTTATTTTGGAACCCCATGTTATTAAAATATAACTCGTAATATTTATAACAGCAATGCTAAAAAGTTCTCCTGTTTGGAATTTTTGTATTTCTAGTAGTTTTTTGTTTTTCCACGGGGTTTCTTAAAATGATTTTTTACATTGTATTTCTACATGACAACATGTGAGCATTTCTGGATGTCATTTCTGCTATTTTCAAGTATGTAACATATTGTGGAAATAGATTTTGGGGGGGTTCCAATAAATGGAAAGTCTCATTCAATTAAAAATGTTACCATATTTTGTTTTCTTGTCACTAATTTTTGGCAGCTTATGTATTATATAGTAATTTTAATAGAATGAACATCTCTTATAAATCTGGTGATTATTATATCTTGAAGAAAATGTATAGACTTATTTTAGGTCCTTGTTTAACTTTTATTTCAACATAAATATTCATTTTGCTTTTTAAAACAATGGTGATACATGCATAAAAATAAACATACAATAAAAATCTATATAAAATTCAAAACTATCACAACTACCATATTAGCTATCAGTGTTCCAGAAAATGTTTAACTGAGTTGTATGTATGCTGCTGTGATACATGCTAGCTGCCAAGAATGCTAACTCATTACATACTCAGTGGTTCTACAGATATGTTTAAAAGAGAAAATAATCGTGTACACTACTTTTTGTCAACACAGAAATTGAAAGAGATGACATTACTGTCTATGCCAAACCAATCTGAGAATAATCCTTCAACTTACAGAGGTCACAAAACAGCTTTATTCACTGATTTAAATTTTCATCAGCATTCCCATTATTTCTGACCTAGACACATATCTCGAGATGTTTCTAAAAGTTAGTTTTACTACGTTTTCTTTACTCTTAGCAATGATACTCCTGCAACGCTATTCATCTCTTCATAATAAGATAACTTCTATTATTTTTACCGTAATTACAATATTATAGTTTCGAAAGAGCAACTAGTATAAGATCTAGAGAAGAAATATGCATACAACCTCCGAGCATGTATCAGGAATATTTCACTTTGCTAGTGGTTTTAGAACAAGAAATTTCAGTGGTAGATCATCCTACAATGGCCTCTAATGTGATCCATGGCTATAAAAGTATAATAAGTTCTCATAATTTTATGTAGATATGTTTTTCTCATTTAGGAGTTTGGCTTTTACTATCAATCACAATGTAAATACATCCTGTGCGATAAATCTAGTTGCTCTTGAAGAGTTTTAATATTTATCTGCCTGCCTTGTAAATACCTTATCAGAAGCAAGAGCAATAAGATGATCTTGGAAATAAATCTATTTTAATGTGATTTTTTTCGTAATATAAAAATTCGAGAACTTTAAACTCCAAATAAGTAAAGACTGAAGAAAAAGTAATTTAGAATACAGTAATAGCAAATAGGTCACACTAATCATATAAGCAATATTAATTTTAAAAATTTGGGATGTATTTATTTATTCATTTATTTTTTTTAATTTTTTTCTGAGACAGGTTCTCTTCTTTCTCCCAGGCTGGAGTACAGTGGTATGATCATGGCTCACTGTAGCCTTTTCCTCGACCTCCGGGGTTCAAGTGATTCTCCCGCCTCAGCCTCCTGAGTAACTGGCACCAGAAGTGAAAGCCACTACGCTCAGCTAACTTTTTGTATGTTTTGTAGAGATAGGGTTTTGCCATGTTGCCCAAACTGGTCTGGAACTCCAGGGCTCAACTGATCCTCCCACCTTGCACTACCAAAGCGTTAGTATTATAGGAGTGAGCCACTATGCCTGGCCAGAATTTCTCTTTATAAAAAAATAAGAGAGTAAAGACTGATTAAACATTAATTGAATTGTATATCCACAAGCATCCCAAATGGAACACAATTCAAAGTTTTCAGTATTCGTGTTTTTTGTTTTTGTTTTTCTCATATCTTCATTTCAGGCTTTTTCTCTTGTTCTCTTTCAATGAACTAGTACTGATGTAATTAGTGCTCACGGCTTTTTATCAGCAACAGGAATTCCTTTTCACTCCTTTTTGCTTATGTTTCATTTTGCAGGTTGCAGCAAGGTTTTTTGGCTCTTTGCAAAGGGCCTGTCAAAAGCCAAGAGAGCAAAAGACAATGTGGAGATTACAGGCAGGAGACAAGGGCCAAATTTGTTAATAGAACATTTGTATCTTGCTGAGCTGGCTGCCCTTGGAGTGGATGTAGCTAGTGAACCTTGGGTCTACAAAGCAGATGTTCCCTCTCCAGAGAGAAAAGACCACATACCTCCTACTGTTCTGAAAATGAAGATGGGGGATGTCAGAAGACAAGCTCAACAAGCTTTCATATGTTTCCCTTTGCCTTTTCCCACATCTTAAATATCCTAGAGGGCCCAAGGGACATGCCCTTTTATTTCACCACCCCCTACAGAACTGAGATAAATATGGCTACATGAACCTAACTTTAGTGTTAGAGTTCATTTTGTAACATCACTCAGTAATTATAACCTCAAGGGCAGTCCTTCAAGTTAAGAAAGAGCAAACGCTAATCTCGATTTTAAAATTGACAATGATCTTCCCGTTAATATTATTATCATTCTAAAAAGCATGAGGATATAACTCTGCAGTACCCAACTAGATTTAAGGCGCTTAAGTAATGAGGATGCTGAAATGATTACTTTTTTAGTACATATAAAAAGTAGTGTTCTCATGGTTGGTGTTAATTTCTTTATTGCTTTGGGACTACCAGTGAGATATTTCCAGAACTTTCCAGCCCAAGCTAAATAACCTGTCATTTTTATGCAATTGAGGAGAATTTTACACTATGTTTTCTATAAATATATTTTCCTGAATTTTATTATTCTAAGGTGAAAGTCCAATATTTTTAATGATTCTAAATGTAATTTAAAAAAACATTTAAAGCACGATGTTTATCTTAAATTTGTAGTTATCTTACTTTCACTGAGAAGCAACATTTTATTATCCTAAGAAAAGAAATTGTAGGCATTTACTTTGATACAGTTCAAGGCCAGAAAAGAAAGGAAAGTGGTCTGGCTTCCTACACTGTAGGACATAGACCAACAGAGCTACCCACAACCATATTTCCCAAAATATTGGTCAACTCACAAAAATTATTCAACTCATCAACAAAAGTGCTCACCAACTCACAACTGAGACATTTGTCATGTGAGAAAAATCACTGGGAGCACCTTTCCTCCTGGTGCATTGTGAGTTTTTCCCTAGGATTTTAGAAAGTACCCTCTTCAAGTACTCATAGAATTATCATACAACAAAAGTAGACATTAATTAAAATCTCATAAATATATTCCATTTTTGGCATGACTTTTTAAATAAAAGATTAATAAAGCTACCCGTAAGTATCCAGAAAAACTAGCTCTGTATGTTTTCCAAACTTAGCTTATTTTCTTTGTTTCTTTTATTTTAATTATATTTTTAAATATGTCATTTACTGACAGTATTCAAGAAAAAGTAGCGACCAGTTTTAGTATAAAATTTTTTTGTGTATTTTATACTAAATACAAGTACCATCTTTAAAATATGTTATTTGGTAATCATTTGGTAGCTACAGGGTAAAATTAAGTGTAATTTTCCCAGCTCAGCTTTTCACAACTTGCTACTAAGATAAGAGAATTGGCAAAGCATGGAAAGTGATTACCAGCATTTCCATGATTGGCAGGATGTGACAGCTCTGTTCAGTGTTCATCGGGTGACTGGCTTTTGGTTTAACCCAACTGATGGAGTGAGTGCTCATGCTCTATTTCCCCACTGTTGCCACCAGGCTTACTCTTCTTTAGGAAGTCAAGTTCTCTGCCAAGCAGAAAATGAGGAATCCATCTTGCTCTGTGTGGGTACAGCTACTTCTCCACACCCATCAGCACTTTCCCTTTACTCTCAGTTGAAGAGTAAAACTTCCAGAGAGTAAATTTTTATGAAGTAAGCATAGGAGGTAATATTGACTATTGCATTGCAATAATTGTCTCATAAGTAATGAGCTTTTGGTGGTGACAAGAATAAGAGAAGCTCTGAGAAGAATGCCTGTTTTTCCTTTTTTTTTTTTTATTCCCCTGTTCAGAATAAAAAAGATTTAGAAACTGGGAACTGACAATCTTATCATAATCCAGTAGAGCTTACACTTGATAAAATCCTAATAATAGACATTAAAATTATGCTAATAACTGTGCATATTAACTGGATGTCTGGCCAAACCTCTGCCAGGGGATTTTCATTCATCAATGAAATGTCTAGAAAAAGAGATGAAAGCCAAAGTAAATACTTTGTCCATTGGCATGTGGTGAGTCTCGACAAAAGCACCTATCTGGAGATGAGAAAACAAAACAACAATAACCACAAAATAAACAAGAAAGGAACCTGTGTAAGGACACAGGAGAAAAGAAGTGGCAATCATCATCCTAAAAGTAGAGAATACCAAGAACAAGAAATAACAACATTAAAGGGAAAGTACAATCACTTTTGTAGATACATAGGGTGCAAAAAATGCATGAATTCGGTGACGCACATGTGAAAGGAGCATGACAACAGTCTGGTGTGGGTATAAAACAGGATGAATTGAAATGGGCAACTGCTGAGAAAAGTAGGATTAGCAGAAAACTCAAATGCAATGAAAGTCTTAAATGCATATTAAGAGCAGCAGACAGTAAAATTGATTAAAAAATCAAATCAGTGATGAAACAAAAACTTCAATTATTTTTCCAGAATGCAACAAAAATGACCAAGAGATTTAAGGAAGGGAACAGAAGGAAAAAAATAAGATAATAAATGTGGAAGACAAAGTATAGAAGAATAACTTAGGTGCCTTAAGGGGGGGAAACCAATTTGTACATAAGTAAGATCTGAAACAAACAAGCAAACAAAAATCTGAATAAGTCAACTGAAAAGTCACAGTACCATGCTACACATTAAATCAATGAAGAGTCCCACACCTAGACACCCTTTGCAAAATTTTTAATTAAATGGTGAAAGAAAATATTAAAAGAACACCCAGAAAAATGGCTGCCTTCACATTTTTCCTCTGCACTAAAGTGCCAGAAAACGTTGGCATATTATCTAAAATGTTTATAAAGAAAAAGGCTATAACCAAAGAATTTCTTTTTTTTTCTTTTTTTTTTGAGACGGAGTCTCGCTCTGTCGCCCAGGCTGGAGTGCAGTGGCTGGATCTCAGCTCACTGCAAGCTCCGCTTCCCGGTTTTACGCCATTCTCCTGCCTCAGCCTCCCGAGTAGCTGGGACTACAGGCGCCCGCCACCTCGCCCGGCTAGTTTTTTGTATTTTTAGTAGAGACGGGGTTTCACCATGTTAGCCAGGATGGTCTCGATCTTCTGACCTTGTGATCGGCCCATCTCGGCCTCCCAAAGTGCTGGGATTACAGGCTTGAGCCACCGTGCCCGGCCAAGAATTTCTTAAGTAGCTGAATTGTCTTTCATTTGTGAAGCTAACAGAAAGACATTATCTGATAGGCGAAATGTGCAAAACATATGAATCACCTGCCCATCTTAGAAACAAATAATGTAAAGATATATTTCAGATCAGACAATGATCAGAATGAGGAATTTAAGAAGGTGTAAATATCAGTAGATACAGTAGAGATGAATTTGCATTTATTTTCCCTTTCTATGAAAAATGACAAGAGAAACTTATTTGAAATATGGACAAATATTTAAGGGTAAAGAAATGCATTACAGTATAATTATAGCATAACTTAAAATTGCTGAATATTCAGCAATAGAATAACATGCAACAGGGTAAGTTGATGCTTAATTCTAACGGTAGTGTTTAATTTTATGATGAAATATTTAGAAAGAAGCAGAGTATGAAAGAAATAATCCATGAATTAACAGTGTAAAGAAAAAGCCCATGTAACTTTTATCTATAATACTTCATATCTTTAAAAAGAGATCTGAAGTAAATAATAGAAATAGTGGTTTTTTGAAATTTGGGAGTAATGGATACATAAGTCTGATTGTTATTTTACTATATGTAGTTTCTCTCATTTGTTTTTCAAAAGAAAAAAGATCATAGGCAATAGATTGTAAGAAAAATTTACGAAACTTGTTACATTTGGATTCTGATCGTATGGTTCTTTTTTTCTCTCACTACTTTATACTTTTCATTAGCTTTTCATACTCCCTACAGAAAGAAATACAGTGGGCAAGTGAAAGGAAAATCACCCATCATAGTATATTAGAAAAAAACATAGGCTTAGAAATAAGAGCATTTCAAAACATCCTAATACCCACCAATTATTAGTTAAATGAAACTTAATCTCCTTACCTATTAATTTTTTCATTTATAAAATAAAAGCATTAATTTCTGCTTTCTACAATTATTATGAGGATTAAGTAATAAAATGCTTTGAAGCAATACATCTGTATGAGAAAGATTTCTTTGAATGACTATCTTTTTTTTGGGAGAGAAATTACTTTAACTGTAGATTGGTTTGGTCTGTGGCTCAGAAGCAGAGCAATTGTTCTTTCAGTTATAGTTGTGGTTAAGCCGATGAATGAAGCTCTCCTTAACAGACAGCATTGCCATTTTACTGGGAAGACAGAGTAAAACATCAATTTCTTTCTGTGACTTTGGCCATATTAAGGAGAACAATAAGGGCAGAAGCTGAAATTTTGTTGTAGAGGAGGGAGCCCTGGCTTATTCATTAAGGTAGGACAGGGTCAAGAAGAAAGGAAAGGAGAGGACAGGGGAGGGGAGGGGAGGGGAGGAGAGGAGAGGAGAGGAGAAGGGAGGGGAGGGGAGAGGGAGCAGTGAGGTGTTCTAACTTGTCCGGGCAGGCAAGTGGCCAGATCCAGGGGGGCAGCAAGTAACCATCTAGTCATCCGAAGCGGGTCTTCTTTGTCCCCAAAACACAGCTGGACTATATTTCCCAGCCTTTCTGGCAGTGGGATTTGCCAACTCAGCTCAGTTGGACTGAGCTCTGGCTAATAGAATATACGTAGAATGATGTGCGTTTTAAAATGATGTGCCCAACGTATAAAACACTCCCAAGCATGATCCTTTATTATCTTTCCTTTCACTAACTTAATACAGATATCCAAGGCAACCCTTGAGGGCAAATGTTGATAAAGGGAGAGCCACAGATGGAAGCAGCCTGGCCCTGATTATTGCAGAAACAAGGTATTTCTACCAAGGAACACTCACTTTGGGTTTTCCATGAGCACAAAATGAACTTTTACATTATAATGGCTGAAACTGCCCTAACGAATCCAGGTTTCCTCATACCTGAAAGCAGCAAGGTGAGTGTGATATTGTGTGTGTGTGTGTGTGTGTGTGTGTGTGTGTGTGTTTTCACCCACAATTCTTGGCTTGTAACTCCCATAGACCTTGCTACAGTAAACAGAATGGCTCAGACATTCTCCCACCCTCCTTCACCTGCCCATAACAGGACTCTAATCATAATATGCGTCATACGACCTTTATCGAAGACAGCGTTTCACCCCATACCCTGGAGGAAAAAATGCTACTCAATGAGACCAAGAAGGAACGAAACAGATAAACCTGGCTGGGTTTGGATCAAACCCTTTTTGTCTAATCACATTTCTACATGGCTATCCATGCTTCAATCATGCCTATCCAATTAAGTCTCCATAAAAAGACCCAAGAAGGCTCAGGAGAGCTGAGCATGTGGGTTCTCATAGGACACTGAATAGGAACTCATCCACATGTGGGGAGGGTGGCGTACCCCGACTCCATGAGGAAAGACACTCCTGCGCTTGGAACCCTTCCTGATCTCACCCTATGGATCTCTTCATCTGGCGGTTTATTTGTATCCTTAAAATATCCTTTCTAATAAATCAGTAAAGTATTTCCCTGAGTTCTGTGAGCTCCTCTAGCAAATTAATCAAACCCAAAGAGGGGGTCGTGGGAAACTCAATTTGAAGATGGTTGGTCAGAATTTCCAGAGACCTGGAGCTGTGACCAATGTCTAATGATGTCTACAGGGGTCAGTTTTGGAGACTGAGCCCCGTCTGTGGGATCTGGCAGTATCCTCAGGTAGACAGTGTTGGAACTGAATTGGGGGACACCCAGCTGGTGTCCACTGCAGAATTAATTGCTCACTTGATAGTGGGGAGAAACTTCCCTCCCAGATTCAGTCACAGAAATCTTGTGTTGACTACCACGTTGAGTAAAGTAATAGGGAAAAGCACTTTCGAGTTCATCTGAGTTTCTCCAGTGAGGATACAAAGAATGAGGGCCAAAAACCCGTGAGTACAATTATAGAGATGAAACACAACGGGAGCCCTCACAAAGGGCCTCAGAAACAAATGATTTTGAATCAAGGCAGTAGAATGTGAGCAAGGTTTTGGTGCATAGCAGCAGGCATGGAGTGAAGATTTGTTGCTTTAATTGCCTTGCATTGATCCTAAGACAGCATTAGCAGCAAAGACAGAACTGGAAATCAAAATAAGTGTTATGTGATATCTTATTTCATTGGCATAGAAATATGTCCGCATGGTCCCCATTATATGGGAAACAAAATGAAGAAGCTACACAACACAGCCTTTGATTCCCTATTTCCCTTATAGTTACCACTCAGTTCCACTGCTCTTCTCTCCAACCAAACCTCAGGTAGAGGGAATGGTTTACAAATGCCATTTCCCATCATTCCTCCAGGAGTCCTCATCACATGCCTACATAGTATCTGCTGTTACCGTTCCACTACAACCTTGCCTGCAAAGGTGACCAATGACCTTTATAAAGGCGAATCCAGGAGAAAACATTTAGGCCTCACATTTCTTTCTTTTTTTTTTTTTTTTTTTTTTTGTAAAATGGAGAGAATTGTAGTGCATTCTTGATAGATTTGCTATAAGGATCAAATGAGATAATGCAGAATTGGTTAGACTGATGCCTGGCACATACTAAAACTCTATTACTATTATTACATTTTCATGCTTTTACCCTTTTTGCTATTTTTGTTTTGTTCTTTTTGTGTTATGCTTTTTGTTAAAAGATATTTAACAAAATATCTTTTGGCCACACTGGATTTCTCTCTGCTCCTTGATGGGCAAAGTTTTGTTCATTCCCATTGCGCCCACCTTGACACTGTCTGCATGTTCTTTTTTCAGCTTGAAGTGCTTATTCCAATCTCCCTGTTTTCTTTTTATCCTTCTCTTTGAAGAGGTTTTCTTTTATGACTACTTTATCTAAAGTATATCCTCATTTTAATTTTTTATGGTGTCCCATTTTTCTTTTCCTTCATGGCACATAAAACAATTTGTAATTGTTTTGAAACACACACACTCACATCCTTCTATTTAGTGCTTTTCTCTCTCCTTGAACTACATGCTTTATGAAGTTAAGATCTATGGAGGTTTTGTTCACCTAGTACCTAACACAATGCCGGGAACATATTAGGTTGTCAATAAATATTTGTTTATGAAGAATGAATACATTAAATAATGTAAGTGCTTTTAGTTCTGGGTTACATTTCAAAGACTATATAATCAGAGGTGTAGAGAGGGAGAAGTAGGCACTAGACAGCACTTCATATGAACGCATTAATAGAATGTAAATAATTAATATTTAGGTATGATACTTTTTGTAGTAGTTAATAGCTAATTCATATTCAGATAATTATGACGTTTTTAATGTAACAAAGTGTATGCATATAATATTAAATCATCCTATAGTCTTCACAAAATCTTGCTCTAGAAATGATTTCTGCTTAAATGATAAAAGCTCCTTGAAGCCACATCTTAAAATGGTGCCTAGGACAAAGAAATGAAAAAGTAGATGTTCCACACACTGATTAATTAATTAATTAATTAGTTAACAGTTTCCTTGAAGTGGTTAGGTAGCCGTAATTGCTACAATTCTAAGTGACTTGCCTCTAATTCCACAGTTTGATGGAAGCAATTCTGCCAAGTGAAATTGGCTGCAGTTTCTGGCTAAGCTCAGCTTACTTTGATATTTTTGGCTTTTCCCCAAAATATTTATAGTTTCTTTTCACATCCAGTGATTTACTATTCAACCATGGTGCACAGAGGTTAAAAGCACCAACCTTAGTACATATGCAGTGCTGCTGTCACTGTCTTGAACAAAATGTTTTCATTCCATGGGTATGGCAAAGAATTGCCAAGCATCAATTACACGCCCTTTCCTACTTTCATTCCAAACCTATTTTTACTGAGAGTATATTATATACCAGACATTAGAGATGACTTTACTGGGGTCATGGAGAGAGGGATAACCAATGCATCTCCACGGCACACAAAGACTTTGCTACTTTTTAAAATGGCTTATATTACAGACACCTCCTGACTGCCTCTTGAGTTGTTGATTCTATGGCATTAAGAGAGAAGAGTCCAGAATGTTTCTGGTATATAACGTGAAAAATTAAGTAGTAGTGTGATTACCACTATTGATCACAATAGGAAATTCTCTCCCAAAGGATATACATCTGCCTTAGGGAGTATAATGGGAATTGTGGGATGAAGGATCACCTTTACCAGAGAAGAGCCTTGAGGTGAGGGATTACATTTCAACTGAACACGATATCAAGAGGTTTAGGTCTCCTATGGACGTGCACATGTAGTCCCTCAAACAAGGAATTGTAAGAATGATGAAGATTGTCTCTGTATGTGCCACCTTCCCTTTTGCAATCTTCCCTTAACCCATTTCCTTTGCCCAAGAGATTCCCAGGACCCAGATACGTCTCTCTCTCTCTCTCTCTCTCTCTCTCTCTCTCTCTATCAAAAGCCTGAACAATCTGCCATGCAGACACTTAAACTACATCCTCCCCATTGTCATCATCTTCTGTCTTGGGATTTTTCCATCCTGTTAAATAGTAAACAGGATGGAAAATGTTAAAAACAACCATTGACTAATCAGTTAACTGGCTTTCTAGGTTATAAGTCCTAAGTGGAGAGGGAAAAATGAAGATTCTTAATGCCAAATCTTTATTTTATTCTAATCCTTAAATTTCTCTTCTATTTTCTATCAGTACTAACAGCTTAAGTTTCTTTCGCTCATTTGTTTCGTGTGTCCCACAGTAGCAACCTAGACCTTTTAAAAAATAGATTAGGAATCTATATTTTCCACTAATTTTCTAATGTCATTACCCCTTTCAAACTTATAATCTATTTATTGCTTATCTCTCTTCTCATTTTCATTTATTTTCTAATTAACCACATCCAAGCTCTTCTTATTCAATTGCTGATCCCAAACCACACTTTTCAGTTTCAAATTTTTAAAGATGGTTAAACATCTCCTCTCATTCATTTGTTCACTTAGTAATTCATTCACTTAATATTTTGGGGGCATTGGTGTGCCAGAAACTAGAGTTGGTGCTGGGGATGTCATAACTCTGATCCTATTCTAGTGAGTGAAGGAGTTCATAAAGTGTAGAGTATTAATAATAAAAAAGAGAAAGCAAACATTGACCTGGTTTGAGATTTTTTTTAAAACCAAGAAAGAAGTCATTTTAAACTTAGGAATACATTTTAAACTTAAAAGAGGTGCATGGATATTTGAGCAATTGCAATGTCAGTTAATTCATATTGGTGAATTCCTGTGCAATCTGGCTTACATTCAAAGAGAAAGTTTTGTTCCGTTTTGTTTTGTTTCCCTGGTATAAGTATATAAAGGGAAGAAAGAGAAAGCAGCAACTGTAAATTTCCTGTCTCATTAAAAAAAAAAAAAAAAAAAAAAAAATCCAGTATCCTGCACTAACATCATTAGATTGGTGGACTGAAGTTTAGGATTCCAAACAAAAAATCTCCACCATTGGCAAGGTGTGGTGGCTCACAGCTGTAATCCTAGCACTTTGGGAAGCCGGGGTGGGCGGATCACGAGGTCAGGAGTTCAAGACTGGCCTGGCCAATGTGGTGAAACCCCGTCTCTACTAAAAATGCAAAATTTAGATGGGCATGATGGCGTGTGCCTGTAATCCCAGCTACTCAGGAGGCTGAGGCAGGAGAATTGCTTGAACTCGGACCCGGGAGGCGGAGGTTGCAATAAGCCAAGATCGCGCCACTGCACTCCAGCCTGGGCAAAATAATAATAATCAACATCATCATCACCATCATCATCATCATCATCTCTACCCTTGATACTTTTATGGCTTGGATTGAATTCTGGATGACAGCAAGTTCCCAAGGTCCCAGGCAGCATTTGAAACCTCTCCCTAGAGCCCTAGAGTGTAATACAGGACACCGATCTAAAGTCTTAGCCTGTCTTATGCCTGGTCTCCTGCTGACAGTAACAGCATGCCTCTGGGAGCCACTGAACTACATCTATAGAAGAAACCAGGGAGTCATTCTGAAGGGCAAGGCCAGCAAACTCACAGAAACTATTGAGGAGCCCGGTAGGGAATGATTGCAAGCTGATAGTGAGTGTGCTTTTCCAGGCATGTAGAAAGGTTTTAGTACTGCAGGTGCAATTACCACTTAGCAAAGAATCAGCACCCTCTTACTGAAATTAGAACACAAAATGAGTCAGGCTAGTGGACAAATTGCGGTATATGGCCCCGCTGTGTTAGTGACCTATATTCACTCTCCAAACTTAGTATGAAGCTCTGTTTTCTGGAGGTAGCAATTTAGTGGGAGGTGGCAAGGAAGATAATGCATTCAAGGGAAGAATAGGGAGCATTCAGCTTTATGATATCTCTTCAGATGTCAAAAAGCCATTTTGGGATACAGTACAATCAACTTCCATCTTTTAACTTTATATTATAATTGGGAGAAGTCAAGTGTGCAAGGATGTGAGTGAGGAATTGGAGACCCCATTAAGATTACAGGAAAGGCATGGCAAAGCAACACATTTAGAACTTTAAATGCCATTAAAAATGGGTGTGAAGAGCATCTAAATGTTCAACACAGAAAATGAAAATGTCTAGTATCAAGAATGCATTTTATGAATAATATGATGTTAAGTTTTTAATGGTTACACTTACAAAGCGCTTATAATTCCTGGAAATTTTTACTTTTCTTAGTCCTTATCTGAATTCCCTTATAAATGGAAATAAGCAGAAAAATTGATTACAAGAGAATTATAAAATGAACTGTAGCTAGGAAAAATGATTAAAATTTTTTTGTCAATTGACTTGTTTACTTGTCTAGACCTTACATATATGCTTCTTCTATGTATAACATTTTGATTTTATTCATTTTTATTTTGTGGGGATAGGAGGTCTTATAACTAGTATGAACATAGCTACAAAATAAATGTAAAGAGAAGATAAAGGGTGGGCATGGTTGCTCACGCCTGTAATCCCAGCACTTTAGGAGGTGGAGGCAGACGGATCACCTGAGGTCAGGAGTTCAAGACCAGCCTGGCCTACATGGTGAAACCCCATCTCTACTAAAACTACAAAAATTAGCCGAGTGTGGCAGCAGGTGGCTGTAAGCCCAGTTACTCAGGAGGCTGAGGCAGAATTGCTTGAACCTGGGAGGCAGAGGTTGCAGTGAGTCGAGAGTTCACCATTGTACTTCAGCCTGGGCAACAAGAGTGAGACTCCACCTCAAAAAAAAGAGGAGGTCAAAACACTGAAAAGTAAGGATACTCAAGTTCATGTGTAACTAGAAGTATTTTTGTAAAAGATTTAAAAAAATTTTTAATAATTTTAAAAAAATTATTTACTACTATAGGGAAAAAATAAAGTATAAACTTCACCTCATTAAAAAAAACTGGCAGCCTAAGCACCATAGTGAGACCCCGTTTCTTAAAAAAAAAAAACCAAAAAACAAAAATATATATATCTATCGCCAGGTGCACACCTGGTAGCAGTCCCAGCTACCCAGGCAGCTGAGGTAGGAGAATCACTTGGGCCCAGCAGTTCAAGGCTGCATTGAGCTATGACTAAACTACTGAACTCCATCTTGGGTGACAGAGTGAAACCTTGTCTCTTAAAAATTAATAATAATCATAATTTATATTAACAGACATGATGATTTTTTGAAACTAGTCTATTTTTCAGAGCATGGAATAAGATTAAATTTTACCTGTTAAACTCATTCAATTCAATACAATAAATAGTCACTAAGCACCATTAAAAAACATTTTAAAGGCCCTTTAGAAATATTCTAGTCTTTCTGATACTAAAAATTGAAAAACTCTTTTGGGAACAAGGAAATGGTGAGAAATGTGAGCAAGAGGTGTATTCAAGGGGCTATTACAGCAATTAAAAGGGTTCATTTTTATATCACATCTTTAATAATAATGTGCTCAGTTTTCACTTTAGAAATCTAGTCCTTAGGATGTTCACATCCACCAAGAAGTCCCAGTTTCAAGAAGTAAAACAAGGCAGACACTGTAAAATCCTCCAGGCTTTAAGGAGCAGGGGCACCAAGAACAAATATATGTGTATATATACACACATACAATTTGGCTATGTATGACATATGAGATCAGCTAGAGTTGCAAAATTTGCATCCTAATTTAGGGATCTTAAAGAGGGCAAAATCTGTGAGAAAATTAAAGAAATAACTAGAGTTATCTCTTTTAGGATACAAGTAGTGAGAGCTGGAAGAACTAAAAGAGAACAGAAGCTTGAATGGTATGGTATGGGGTGTGTGTGTGTGTGTGTGTGTGTGAGAGAGAGAGAGAGATGCTCTTTTTGTTGTTTCTTTACATTTGTGGTTGAAGAGTGGGCATGTATATACATAGAGAAGATGGAGACCATGGAGGAGGAGATATTGAAAATAAAAATAAAAATGCAAATAATTAAAGTCATACAATCCTGGAGGACAAAGATGTAATGCTATCAAGACCAGGGGTTGAAACATTCATGTTGTCTTGGGGGTGGAACAGTCTGCAGGCAGAGGTTGATCTTTCCTCAGACTAAGGGAGTCATCCTTCCTGCGCTCCTGGGAAGGGGTGGTAAGTGGGTTAAGGCAGTTTGCAGGATGGGGAGGGGCCTGAAAGGAAATAGGCATAAATACAAGGGAAGATTTGGAGTAGAGAGGAATGAGTTGATGAGGTTCATGTGTGATAATCTAAATTCTCTTTTTTCAAGAAGTCAGGGATGTTGAAACTGCCTCTTATTGTGGACTGTAATAAAGAATCAATTTCCTTTTTTTTCTTTGAGATGGAGTTTCACTCTGTCCCCCAGGCTGGAGTGCAGTGGTATGATATCTCGGTTCACTGCAACTTCTACCTCCCAGGTTCAAGTGATTCTTGTGCCTCAGCCTCCTGAGTATATGGGATTATAGGCACCTGCCACCCTGCTAGGCTAATTTTTTTAATAGAGAGGGTGTTTCACCATGTTGGCCACACTGTTCTCAAACTCCTGTCCTCAAGTGCTCCGCCTACCTTGTCCTCCCAAAATGTTGGCATTACAGGCATGAGCCACCATGACTGATCTAAAGGATCGATTTTGATCTAACTAACTCATTGGCAATATAGGAGACTTAAGCGAGAGAGAGAGAGAGGCTAGTTAAATAAACACTAGATTTGTCTTCATTATTATTTATAACACTACTCTCTTCTTTGGTACATTTCATAAACTACATTGAGTTTCAAAGTCTTCCTCAACCTTCTAATATCTTTCATGTCCCCATAATTTATTTCAGACAATACATCAGTACTTTAAGTGGAAAAAATATATTTGAGTTAATTTTTCAATGAAACATGTTCAAGGTATAAGAGAAAAGAGAAGAAACTAATGTTTATTGCCTTTTTTCAGTAGGAGAGATGAGATTATGGACTAAATTACAATGACAAAATATGATGAGAAAAAACATTAACTTGTTGGAGAATGCTTATTTTTAATAGGATATTTTAATAAATTGAAAAATAATTTCTTAAAGGTATATTGTTCAACTAACCCAAAAGTCACACGAATATATTTTACTCATAAGAACTTGCCTGTCGGCCGGGCACGGTGGCTCACGCCTGTAATCCCAGCACTTTGGGAGGCCGAGGCGGGCGGATCACGAGGTCAGGAGATCAAGACCATCCTGGCTAACACGGAGAAACCCCGTCTCTACTAAAAAATACAAAAAACTAGCCGGGCGAGGTGGCGGGCGCCTGTAATCCCAGCTACTCGGGAGGCTGAGGCAGGAGAATGGCATGAACCCAGGAGGCAGAGCTTGCAGTGAGCCGAGATCCCGCCACTGCACTCCAGCCTGGGCGACAGAGCGAGACTCCGTCTCAAAAAAAAAAAAAAAAAAAAGCTATGCTTTACCTCAAGAGAAGCAGACCCAGTAGTCTTTCAGAGGCCACCAGCTTGTAAGCTGTAACTGGGCCTAAGGCCAATTGACTAGGGGCTTTCATTAGTCCTGTACTGGGAACACCCATGTTTAGACATAGTGGTGTGTAGTCACGAGACCCCTGACTATATACTTGGTCTTAGTTTCCTAGGGGTCTTGTAACAAAGTACCACAAACTGAGTGACTGACAACAACAGAAATGTATTGTCTCATAGTGTTGGAGGCTAAAAGTCTGAGATCAAGGTGCTGGCAGGGTTGCTTCCTTCTGAGGGATCTGGGGGTGAGATCTGTTTTAGGCCTCTGTCCTCGGCTTGTAGATGGCCATTTCTCTACACCTGCTCACATCACCTTTCCTTTGTGCGGGTTCCTGTGTCCAGTTCTCCTTTCTATAAAGTCGCCAGTCACACAGGATTAGAGCCCACCCTAATGACTCCTCTTTAATGTTTTCAACCTCAGTTAAAGACCTTATTTCCAAGTAAGGTTACATTCTAAAGTCAAGGCTTGAACATATTAATTTAGGGTGTGGAAAATGAAATTCAATCCACAGCTTGATATTATAAGAAACACTGGCTTATGTCTATTATTCCAAGTTATCAAAGTGGCTTGAGAGGGGAAACAAAAACGCTGACATATAGAAGAGAAAGTGAGAAAGATTTTGAGATAAATCCATATTTACTGATCTATAATAAGACACTTGAAGCAGAAGATAAATCAGGAAACGGCAACACAGGCACCTTATTTGGAAATGTAAAGATAGCCAAAAGAAGAACTAAACCTGGACGCCATTAAAAGTGGTTTCCTCTGAAGTCTTGGGCCTGAGTTCTTGAGATAAGGGCACATATCAATTATTTTCATTGGAGATCTTGTTGGGTTATTTCACTTTTTAAAAGTATATATATATTATATACATACTTTTATATATATACACACTATATGTAAAAGTATATACATAATATATACTTTTATGTATATTATATATAATATATATACTTTTATATATACTATACATTATACATATATTATGTATTATATACTTTTATATATATACTTAATATAAATATAAATGTATATATAGTAATTTAAAAATTAAACCAAACTTTTAAATCCCTGATGATTTTGAGATCAATTGGCAATATTAAAAAAAATAAGAATAGTCTTGGAAGATCAAGTAAGATGACTTCCCCTGATAAAAACTTCTATGATGTCCCTAGGCAGGTAGTTGGCAATTGATAGTGAAAGATGGGATATCAATAGGACCAGGGAATAAAACTGCCTTTTTTTCACTGACAAAAGTAGTTCCTTGGTAGGTAAGTCTTGTGAGACAGAGTATAAAAATGAAAATATAGTTTCAAGATCAGAGGATAGAGAATGAGGCTGGGAGTATCCTAGATTTTTTTCTCAGATACATTACTCACTTGTTTTGTGATTTTGAACAAAATGCTTAACCTTTACATCTCATTGCAAAAATTTTTCATTGTCTGTATGAGAGAAATACTCCTACCTTCTTTGATGTATAATCTGTTTTCTTCTCAACCATTTTATTTTTAAGTAGTCTATATAATATATATACACACACACATTTATATATATACATATATGTGTGTATATTTTTATATATGTATACACACATATTTTGCTATCAGATGTAATAACATTTTATTGCCATACTAAAATAAATTTTCTTTCCAAAGACTTCTAAAGATCAGAAAAACTCACCCTGCTTCTGACTCGACATGGCAAGGTTCCTGTGTTGTGAGTTGTGAATAAAAGGTGAAAACTCATGGCCCACTAGCAGGAATTAAAGAGCAACCTACTGGTTCTGGATATGAAAGTGTGGCGTAGGAAACAATGTGCAATGACTCTAATTCTAACTGCTAATCAGTTTGAGTGAGTTCCATGTTGATGATGAAGAAAAACAAAACAAACAAATAAACAAATGTGCCCATGCTCAATGAGATTCTACAAAGCCTATTCCTGCAGAGAATTCAGAAATTGAATTTGGAGAAACTCTTTTCAAGTTTTAATGAGCCACCTGCCTCCAGCTATAAAACCCAAAAAGGAAGGAGAGGGAATCTGCTAAACAGGCGATTTGTAGCATTGTATAGCAGGGTCTTTCTGGTGAGGTTATTTATTTATTTTTATAATGTCACTGGCTTTTCAGGGAACAGGAAGTTATGTCTTGAGTCAGTTAATATTTGATCATTGTTTTAAGTGTTATCACTTACTTTTTATTGAGTCTTCAACTTAAATATAAAAAATAGAGTGAAACTTATATTTTTATAAAATAGTCATTAAATATTTACTAAATCTTAGTCACCATGGTAGGTGTTGTAGACACCCCCCTCAAAAAAAAGGCAGTTAAGATACAGTGGAAGGTCTTTTCAGGCAGAGAAAACCATCACTATGAATCATTGAAGAGAAAAAAGAAACACAAGGCTTAAATACATTATCCACTTTATGAACATACGGATTGCAAATTTTGTTTTGTACTGTTTTGTTTTGCTATATGTAGGAGGAGCATTCTGACCAAACTGCCATGGGACCTTTGGAAAGGGAAAAAGAGAAAGCAGGATGTCTATTTCCTCGACGTAAAGAGTGAGCTCGTCTTCCAGGATACAGCTATACTAGTCTTTTGCCATCCTGGTATTATTCAGCTTTCTTAATTCTCTCCATTCTCAGCATAATAGTAAGCCAACCTGTCTCTCATTAATAAGAGAAGGCAACTATCAATGTTAAAAAAAATAGAGAGAAGCCTCATTAATTTGGGGAAAAATTAAAGAAAGCAAGCTAAGGTGACTTTTTATGAATTCAATTTTTAGTGGAGTTTTATGACTTTAAAGTACCTCCCAGTAAAAGTAACTTATTCTTTGCTTTGGCCTACAGCTACCACCGATGCTCCTGATAACCTCTTCTCACCAAATTAGGGAGTAAGTTCATCTCAGGAATTTTTCTTTTTGTTATTGTATTGTTTTTGTTTGTTCTGGACAAAAGAGTGACATGGAAAGATGACTCTGCAAAAGATGAGAAGAAACTGATAGCAGTGAAACTCTCAGGTAATTAGATATTTAGGCAATCTGAGCAAGTTAAGTAATTATAGCCTGATCAAATAGGAGCAAATATAGTACACATCATAGGCGAAAACTCATCAGAACCACGTTTGATTTATCCTGTTGCATTTTCTAAAGCACCTAGAAAATACATGCCCCATAAGTAGAAGTGTTACTAACACAGGCTGGTTGAGTAAATGAATCCACACCCATGAGAAGAAAAATGCTTGCATACATGACTGAAGGCGTCAAAATGTATAGGACATGGCGGAGGAGCAGCAGTGAGACAATGATAAAAACCAGTTTTAAGTCTGGGTGGCTGTCAGTGTTGGAAGAAGTCATACATCAGAGAAACTATACATTCATTATCAAGACCTGTTCTCATCAATTTTACAATTTGTTGATCATCCTAGATAAGATATCCCATTCTGGGCACTCAAGACCATAGTGCATAAAGAGCCTGCTGCATAGATGAGGTACCTGAAGGATGTATGTAGTTAAATTTGGCAATGTATAGGCACAATCATGAGATTTCCTGGGGAAAGAATGAAGACAGAAGACAGGAGTGAAAGGAAGGAAACGGAAGTAAGAGGATGGGAAGAAATGGAAAGGGCAGAAACTTGAAGAACAATGTCTGTGATGGGTAAGAGTTATATGACTAGTGACTATGTTGGATATTGTCAAAAAAACTTCTTCTCTAACACATCTTAATTATTTTTAAAAATCCCAGGACTTTGGGAGCCCAAGGCAGGAGGATCACTTAAGCCCAGGAGTTGGAGACCAGCCTTGACAACACAGGAAGGCCCCATCTCTACAACAACAACAAAAACCTAGCCAGACACAGGTTGTGGTTCCAGCTACTCAGAAGGATTCCATGAGCCTGGTAGATGGAGGCTGCAGTGAGCCTTGATTGCAAAACAGCACTTTAGCCAGGGGGACAGAGCGAGATCTTGACACACACACACACATACACACAGACACACACATTTAATTAATTAATTTTGAGACAGAGTCTCAGTCTGTCGCCCACGCTGGAGTGCAGTGGCACCATTTTGGCTCACTACAACCTCTGCTGCCTGGGTTCAAGCAATTCTCCTGCCTCAGCCTCCTGAGCCGCTGGGATTACAGGTGCCCACCACCGCACCCGGCTAATTTTGTAACTCTAGTAGAGATGGGGTTTCACCATCTTGGCCAGGCTGGTCTGGAACTCCTGACCTCGTGATTCACCCGCCTCAGCCTCCCAAAGTGCCGGAATTACAGGTGTGAGCCACCGTGCCCGGCAATAATAAATATTTTTAAAAATAAAAGACTGTTTCTCCCATGTGAAACTACAAAATTGGAATGCTTTCCTTTCCTTTCTCCTAAGAAACATCTCTCATTCTCTTGCTTTGAATAAATAAAAGGGAAATATTTGAACTAATGAGAAGATGATTGATCATTTTAAAGGAAAATTAATGAAATTTCAATTATCAGGCAGAATGATTTTTTAAAAGTAGCATCGACCAACAATGATCTGTTCCTGAAAATTATTGAGCTGTTATGGCATATGCACTTCTTTTACAACAAGATTTTTAAAAATTATTTTTAACTTTTAAGTTCAAGGGTACATGTGCAGGTTCGTTACATAGGTAAACTTGTGTCATGAGGGTTTGTTGTACACATTATTTTATCGCCCAGGTATTAAGCCTAGTACCCATTAGCTATTGTTCCTGATCCTCTCCCTCCTCCCAATCTCCACCCTCCAAAAGGCTCCAGTGTATGTTGTTACACTCTATGTGTCCATTTGTTCTCATCAGTTAGCTCCCACTTATAAGTGAGAGCATGTACTATGTGCTTTTCTCTTTCTGTGTTAGTTTGCTAAGGATAATGGCATCCAGCTCCATCCATGTCCCTGCAAAAGACATGCTCTTGTTCTTATTTATGGTTATGTAGTATTCTATGCTGTATATGTACCCCATTTTCTTTATCCAGTCTATCATTGATGGGCATTTAGGTTGATTCCATGTCTTTGCTATTGTGAATAGTGCTGCAATGAACATACACATGCATATGTCTTTAAAATAGAATACTTTATATTCCTTTGGGTATATACCCAGTAATGTGATTGCTGGGTCAAATAATATTTCTGTCTTTAGGTCTTTGAGGTATCACCACACTGTCTTGCACAATGGGTAGGCACGGGCAAAGATTTAATGAAGATGCCAAAAGCAATTGCAACAAAAATTGACAAATGGGGCATAATTAAATTAAAGAGCTTCTGTACAGCAGAAGAAACTATCAACAGTGTGAACAGTCAACCTATGGAATAGAAGAAAGGTTTTGCAAACTGTGTATCTGATAAAGGTCTAATATTCAAAGTCTATAAGGAACTTAAATTTACAAGAAATAACCCCATTAAATAGTGGGTAAAGGACATGAACAGATACTTTTCAGAAGAAAACATACATGTGGCCAACAATTATATATATATATAAAAAGCTCAACATCACTGATCATAGAGAAATGCAAATCAAAACCACAATGAGATACCATCTCATACCAGTCAGAATGGTTATTATCAAAAAGTCAGAAAATCACAGATGTTGGCAAGGTTGTGGAGAAAAGGGAACACTTATACACTGTTGGTGGGAGTATAAATTAGTTCATAACTTACTTTCCTATACATTATATTTGAAACCTAAGCTATTATTTGGCAATACAAATCTTAGATCTCTCTAAAAGTCTAAGCCACTTTATTTTTTTAACAGAAGGGTAAAATATTATCAATTTATTTTGGTTTAGGAGATTATTGGAATTAGAGTATTCAAGATTTTATAAATTATTACATAATGAAGAGAGAATATTTTATAAGATACATAATTTTCATATTATTTTCATATATTATGTATATACATAAAGATCAGCAGTTAAAAATATTAAGTAAACAGAATGGGGAGCAAATCTTCAAGGAACTTATATATTAAAAGGTAAAACCATCTGGGAAGTGCTGTGCCCTCGTTAGTAAAGACCAGCCATTATCACATGATAGTGCCCACACACATATGAAATAATAAATACCTGTGGGAGACCAAATCCTAGTTACCACCAAGGTAGATGATAGGAAAGTGCATTCTGTTTTTAAAAGTAGCTCAGGCACTGGCTCTTCTGTCTGATCCCATCTCCCCATAATCCTGAGGTCTGCTTGGTCACTACCGCTCTTCTGCCTTTTAGACTTCCATATCAAAATGTTCATTTTTTATTATAATCAAGGAATTAACTTCACTGATAAGACAGATCTAATCAAGGATTAGATTTTCTACAGAGTGTCTAATCCTGGGACATGCATACTGTGTACATAATTTAAAAGGAAGAAATATAATGTGAAGCTCTAGTGTCTCATTCTTTGAACAAACAAAACAAAGCTAAATAAGGATCTTAGAACATTAGAGGAAAAAATGTGAGAGACTGGATAATGAATACTTACCTCCTCACCTCTGCCAACATATTTTGTAGCTGAGGTCTCAAAAGGCAAAGAGGCTTGCTAAAGCCACCAAGCTAGATAATGGCAAAACCAGCTTGGCATGCTTTGCGGGGGGGTGTGTTTTGGGGGACAGGCATATTTTAAGGCTGGTGAAATATGTAAGGGAAAGGAATCAAGATGTACAAGCTACAGAGCACAACTTTCAAATTATAAAAATAAAGAAAATCCAAATACTTATTTTTTCAATGCTTTAAGTCTTTTGATCTTAAGCTCACTACTATTTCAACTCAATCCTCATACTGTAAAAATATAATCAAAGAAGTATGAATTTCCGTGAGATTTATAGTACTGCTCTGCCATTAGAATCCTAAACTGTGTAGAAAAAAGCATAGTGGAATAGCCCATATTTTTTTTGAAAGAAACAGATCAAAGAAAGGATAAACTCTACACTCTCTTTACTTGCTTCTTATCTCACATGTGTTTTATGCTTTTTTTTTTTTTTTTTTTTTTTCGGTGTGGGAACACTCAGCAGATAGAATCAGTATCCCTGTGACACATTGTTCATTTGCATATTGAGGAAGGAGATTTGGAACTGGAGACAAGCCATAGGGGCAAACAAGCCATTAGAGCACCAGGATTCCATTTTCAGGTAAAGGACCTTGCTAATGAAGAGAACTACATGGGATGCCAACAATAACTTAAACAGAGTCTTCCAAAAATCCACTCTAAATTTAACTTTCTATATAAAGCCTTCTTCAAAATTTTCCATAACCTATTAAAACATCTTAATGAATATCATATTGAGATGGAAGGAGGTCATTACACTGTGTGGAAAATTTGCATTAACAGCGAAAAAGGTATTGGTCTCTTACTCCTTAGTAACTGCGAGTGATTTCTTATAAATTTTTTTCCCAGTTTTAAGGTGACCTTGCTCTTTTTCTTCCTAATTTATAGTCCCAAGAGGAGGATAGTCCAAAAAATGGTTATAAAAAAATGCTGGTTTTATCAATGTGCTTATTGTAGAACTAGGATTCAAAAAGAGACAAACTCCTTTTACTCTGTAGAGTGTTCCAAATGGGGTGATATTGACTTTGGGGGATTATTCTGTTTCAACAAAAACTACAACCATTATGTGTGACATTTGGGGAGTGCTTACAGTGTGCCAGGCTCTGTTCTAAGCGCTGTGCATAAATTAACCCACTTATAACTTGAACAACTCTGTGAGGTCAATGCTAATATTGTCCCCGTGCTACATGTATTGGTCAATTCTCGTGATGCTATGAAGAAATACCTGAGACTGGGTAATTTATAAAGAAGAGAGGTTTAACTGACTCACAGGTCAGCATGGCTGGGGAGGCTTTAGGAAACTACAATCATGGTGGAAGGCACCACATCACACATCACACGGCAGTGGAACAGAGAATGAGCGCCAGCAGGGGAAATGCCAGACGCTTATACAACCATCAGATCTCGTGGGAACTCACTCACTCTCACGAGAACAGCACAGGAGAAACCGTCCCCATGATCCAGTTACCTCCCACTAGGTCCCTCCCATGACATGTAGGAATTATGAAGATTATAATTCAGCATGAGATTTGGGTGAGGACACAGCCAAACCATATCACTACACATGAGGAAACTGGGGCAAAGGGAGATCAAATAACTTGCCCATGGTCACATGACTACTGTCTGGTAAAGCAGGATTAAAACTGAGGCAATTTGACTGTTTTCATAAGAACAAGCTAGAATTTAGCTTCTCTTACTGAACAAAACGTAGGTTCCATTGTCCAAGTTGCCATTTACTCCCAGGTAACCGTGAGACATCTGTGAAGAATTTAGCAGCTCAATGGAGTTTATGAATTCTCAAGTA
The DNA here is from genome assembly GCF_024542745.1 of Macaca thibetana thibetana. Classification (NCBI taxonomy): domain Eukaryota; kingdom Metazoa; phylum Chordata; class Mammalia; order Primates; family Cercopithecidae; genus Macaca; species Macaca thibetana. The sequence goes on along the minus strand of NC_065595.1, from coordinate 19,265,889 downwards.
CTGAATATTAGAGTTTAAATGTACTCTAGGAATAAGTTTGAAGACCTCATTTTGTAGCTGAAGATTCTGAGAACAGTTATGAAGTTAGCATATAAAAGAACTAAAAGTAACATGGAGAAGTAGAAGTTGTACTCAGGTCGTCTAAATGCTTTTAGTCATTTTCCTTTGAGCATGCTTTGAAGCTTAGAACACTACAAGAGAAGGCTTGAAGCATTCGTATGTTATCACATGTTTGGAAAACTCACTTTTACTGATACAAATAGTTTCAATAAATGTAAAGCACTGTACACCAGGCAATAGGTTATGTATTTTTATTTACAGTGACTAACTTATTATAATTTTTTAATCATTTTACAGGTGACATAGCTACAACATAAATATTACAGAATGGTTTCTGATCTCGTTTAAATCAGAGACTGGCTTTTCTACTTCTCGGCAACCTGCTGTAATGGACGCTGCACTGTCCACTGAGATCCCCCTTCTGCCTCTAACATTTCCCTCTGAGAGCTGCCTAAGCTAAATGGAGTTTTTTTTTTTTTTTTTGAGACAGAGTCTCGCTCTGTCGCCCAGACTGGAGTGCAGTGGCGCGATCTCAGCTCACTGCAAGCTCCGCCTCCCAGATTCACCCCATTCTCCTGCCTCAGCCTCCGGAGTAGAAGAGACTACAGGCGCCCGCCACCATGCCCGGCTAATTTTTTGTATTTTTAGTAGAGACGGGGTTTCATCATGTTAGCCAGGATGGTCTCAATCTCCTGACCTCGTGATCCACCTGCCTCGGCCTCTCAAAGTGCTGGGATTACAGGCGTGAGCCACCGCGCCCGGCACTAAATGGAGCTTTTACATCCAAGGCCATGTCCCCTTCCCAAGGGCAGCTCCTATTCAATGTATATACGGGCCAATTTTCAAGGGTTATCTCAACCTCAGGTACTCAGTGTGATGGCGGGGTTGGCAAAGGCCAGACAGTGACTACATGACCGTCCAACTTCTTGCTTGCTTATCTTGCTGCTTTTACTTTCCTTCACAGGTGTTAATCCCAGAAGCCTTCCCCAGCCAACATCCTGCAGGCTCACCTCTACCTCAGAGTCTGCTTTCATTGAAACTGGACATGTAACATTTAACTATGTGTTTCTTGGAACTAAGAAATCCTTACCAAGCTCTAAGGACAGATCTATTTATAGGTGCAGTGAACATAACTACAAATGCATATAAAGGTATATTTATAAATACATATCTCTCTCTGCTCATCCATCCCTGGCCCCCATGGACACAGACGCTCATGATCTGAATATCGTTCCTTGGAAGAGATGTACTTGGCAATGGCATTTCATGCTTGTTGTTCTCAGATTGCAATTTGACATTGCTGGCCCCCATGTTTTAATACTTCAGCTGTATTTTGAATTGAAGTTGTGAGGGAGCTAGTTCAGTTTGAAAACATCATGTGCACAATGTTAGTTTCCTGGGGCTGCCATAACAATATATCACACATTGTGTGGCTTAAGACAATGGAAGTGTTCTGGAAACTGGAAGCCTGAAATCAAGGTGTTGAGAGGGGCATGTTCCCTCTGAAGACTCTCAGGAAGAATCCTTCCAGCTTTGGTGGCCCCAGGTGTTCCTAGACTTGTGGCAGCAAAATTCCAATATCTGCCTCCATCTTTGCATTGGCTTCCTTCTATATCTCTGTGTCTTCTTCTCTCCTTAAAAGGATACTAGTCGTTGGATTTAGGGCCCAGGCTAAATCAAGGATGGTTTCAACTCAAGATTGTTAACTAATAATGCCTGTAAAGACCCTACTTCCAAATAAGATCACATTCTGAGGTTCTAAGTAGACATGGATTTCGGGGGACACTACTTAATTCACTACATGAACAAATAAGTTATTCACTACAGCAGCCTCTCACTCTTCTCCAGTAATCCCAGCCTCCCGCACTCCCTAACTGTTCCTGTTGAGAGCATGCTCAGTTTTCCACACAGGCTTCTCCTCCAATACTATCAGAATTTGGGATTTACTTCTCATTAATTTTTGTATCCCTAAAACCCAGTTCACAGAGGTGTATTAGCCAGGGCTCTATGTGAGAACCAAACCAATAGGATGATCAAGTAGGACATAAAGAGATTTATTTCAAGAAATTGGCTTACACAACTGTGGTGGCTGGCAAGTCTGAAATTTGCAGGGCAAGTTGGTAGGCTGGAAACTCCCAGGCAGCAGTTGGCACTGTGGCGCACAGCTGTGAGTTCTTCCTTAGGGAAACCTCAGTTTTGCTCTTAAGACCTTGAACTGATTGGATAGGATTCACCCAGATTATTAATCTTCTTTTTTGTTTAAAAAAAAAAAAAGTCAACTGATTGTAGATTTTAACGACTTGTACAAAATATCTTCATAGCAACATCCAGGTTAGTGTCTGATTAAATGGGTACCATAGTCTGGCCAAGCTGACTCACAAAACTACCTACCACAGGTGGGGTAGTGTGGTATGGTCTTACCTACTCTATCTGACCCAAGGAGGCTTTATTTGGCAATATTAGAAATTGATCACTTTTCCTTCTAGGCTCTCATGGACATAGTATAAAATTACTTTACTCATTGAAATTTTTAAAAAATAAATATTTTTACTGTTCGAACCTTGAAACTGTGATCTTTTATAGAGCAGATTAACATAAGAATATTCTACAGAGGACAATCCTCAAAACATAAGTTGGGATATACGATATCTTTCTTTATGTTAACCAAAGTTAGGCACATACAAAGAAATCAATTCCTCATTCGACAACTTACCTGAGGTCCCAAACTGATGAACAGGAGAGCCTGGATTTGAACTCATGCCTACTTAATGGTAGAGCTAGAGCTTACTTTGATTTAAGTTCACTAAGCCATTAAGTAGACAGGCCAGGGCTGGATTTCAGTGTTCCTGATTGTCCAATGTTACTTCTCATTTATCACACTAAAGGTGTTTATAATTATGAAATGGAGACAAAAGGGCAGAGTGCCTCCTCTGAAAGAGGATAGACATTATAACCTCCAAGTTATGCTCAGCTTAAAAATGCTATTTTAATTTTAAGCCTATGTTCTTCAAATACAGTCTATTTAGGTTTATATAGGCTGGTGTGTCTCATGTGATAAATGATAATAGCAGGACAGAAAAATTATGTTCTATGAGAAAATCTAATTACAAACTTAGTTTAAGTAAACTAAATATCAGTCTTATGATGACTGGTAAATATTTACATGAATAATTCAATAAGATACTCATTCTTCTTTTCTAATAAAGCTCAATTTCAAGATAATTTTCTTAGAAGATTTTTAGGGTTCTCTAAAGAAAAAGAATAAGTAGGGTATGTTTCTATATATATGTAATATAGATATAGATAGATTTAGTATAGATATATAGATACTGACATATGAGAGGGGGATTTATTAAGAGAATTGGCTTCCATGGTTATGGAGACCGGGAAGTCCCATAGTCAGCCATCTTTAAGCTGGAGAACCAGAAAAGTGGGTAGTGTGGCTCAGTCCAAGTCTGAAGCCCTCAGAACCAGGGAAGCTGACTGTGAAACTCTCAGTCCAAGGCCAAAGGCCTGAAAACCTAAGGAGCCACTGGGGCAAGTCCAGGAGTCTGAAGGCTGGAGAACATGGAGTTCTGATATCCAAGAAGATAGAGATAGACTATCGGGAGAAGTCTAGATAGACTAGCGGGAGAAGATAGACTCATCCACAGAGGAAAGAGATCAAGTGAGCCAATTCGCCTTTCCCCTGCCTTTTGGTTCTATGCTGGTGCTAGGCTGATTGGGTGGTTCATGCCCTCTCTGGGTAAGGACAGAACTTCCTTATGTAGTCCACTCATTCACTCTTCCCTGGAAACACCCTCACAGACCTACCCCAAAACAATGGTATACCAGCTATCAGGGTTTCCTTTAACCCAGTCAAGGTGATACCTAAAATTAACCATCACAGAAGTGAAATAAAACTATGTCTTAGAAACTAAAACACCAGAGCACCATCACTCAGGTCCTAAATATTTATACATGTGAACATATTTTTACTTGGCATAAAATTTAAAAACTTGAAATACTTCAGCAGGCTTGAACAAGAAAAACTTATTAACAAATCTCAGGCTACTGTAATGTATCTTTCATGGTCAGGTAGCTTTATGAAGCAAATTGAAGTCAACTCTTATCAGCTTGGACATATTTTCATAATTCTTATTTTGTGCCTAATATTCCTTGTTACTCTCCATACTTCTAAAGTTTGACAGCAGTTACTTGAATAATCGTATTAATTATTATCACAAAAAATATTGCCTACAATTTAGTGTAATTACTCAACTCTCTAGTTCTCTGTGAAGCCAATGGGATTTTATTTTATTTTTTAATTATTTATTTATTTTGAGACAGAGTCTCACTGTGTTCCCCAGGCTAGAGTGCAGTGGCACAATCATGGCTCATTGTAGTCTCAACTTCCCGGGCTCAAGAGATCCTATCACTTCAGCTTTTCACGTAGCTAGGAATACAGGTGGGCACCACCATGCCCAGCTAATTTTGCGTGTATGTGTATTTTTTTTGTAGAGATCAGGTTTCACCATGTTTCCCAGGCTGGTCTTGAACTCCTGGACTCAAGCAATCCACTCCCCTTGGCCTTCCAGTGTGCTGGATTATAGGCAGTAGCCACTGTGACCGGCCCAGCAATGGGAATTTCAAGGATCAGCAGGAACAGATTATATCATTCAGAAGTTCTCCCATTCCTTGTGTTCTTCTCTAGTGTACAAGAACTTAACTAATTTTCGTATTTGAAATTGGTCTCCATTGGTGAACAGTCATGTATGTCTAAGAATATTTAATAGCATTTGCTTTCCTGGCACACTTAAGCATTCCACTGAGTCTTATTTTTTTCCCAGAGGTTAACAGCGCCCCCGCCCCCACCCGCCTGCCTTTACAAAATGCTGATTTCTGCTGTGGCAACATAACAGGATAATTATGAATAGGAATGTATATGCACATTATAACAGGGCGTGACAAATTCAGAGATAAAGCATAGAGCTTATCTGAGAGAAGAGCATCAGCAAGGGTAATGCATATTTTTCTGTAAGTTCATTTGAATAACGAGGGATTTGGTGCACTTGTGGAATGAATCGTGTTCTCCGCAAATTAGTATGTTGAAACCCTAATCCACAATGTGACTGGATTTGGAGATAGGGCCTTTACAAAACTAATTAAGATTAAATGAGGTCAGAAGGGTAGGGCCTTCATCCAATAGGAATGGTGTCCTTATAAGAAGAGGAAGAGACACCAGGGCCATGGTTGTGCACAGAGGAAAGGTCATGTGAGGACATGGCAAGAAGGCAACTCCCTGTGAGCCAAGGAGCAGCGTCGCAGGAGAAATCAACCCTTCCCACACACTGATTTTGGATTTTCAGTCTCCAGAATTATCAAAAATACATCTCTATTGTTTAAGCCACACAGCCTACGATATTTTGCTATGGAAGCCTTGGAAAACAACAGTGTATTGTTATTTCAACAGTTTTACGGGTGCACTCAACTGAGTTTGGGGGTTGGAACTGTGGGTGATCTAATAATATCACTGTACTATACTACTAAATCATAAAACCTAGCACGAGCCTAAGTCACCTCCTCACATGTGTAACACCCATACCTTGGAAAGTGAGCCAAACAGGTATCACACGTTGAAATTCACTTCCAAGAAACAACTGGCTCTTTGTTTCAGTTTTACTTCTGGGAAAGATTTGTTGGTACTCCTTCCTGCATAGCAGTCCAGATGATACCCAAGAGGAAAGAAGTATATGATTACTAAATAGTGACCTAGGTTAAGGAGCACCTGTCTGTCTCGCCAATGCAAAGATACATGATCCAACATAGCTGATTGATGTATGCAAAAGTCAGGGCCATTCCTACAATGGGCAAGTCTGAACACAACTTGCGAGCGTTCCTTGTCACCTCTAGCATTTTTACACAATTGAAATCCAGCTAAATTTGACAAGATTTTTTAAAATGCACTTTTTAAACTTGAGAATACTTTTATATTTACAGAAGCTGCTCTGACCACGTGTGTAGCAGAGTAAGCCCCAGTTGTCCATGTCATAATTTGTTGCATCAGGCACCTTTTATTGGCATCTTTCCATTCTCTATCTCACTTCCTTATGCTCCTCCCAGTATTCCCTGAGATCATCACTTACATAAACTGCTTGTACTCGAATACTTGTCTCACGGTCATCTGAGGGAAACTAGACTGAGAGAATCACTTAGGGGTGCTGTGAGGATTAAATTAAGTACTACATGAAAAGCATCTGCACCAGTGCTTGATGGTTAATAGTAGCAGCTCAATAAATGTTAATGATCATAATATCATCGACCCCAAGCCCTATGGAGCTGATTTAGACTCTTTCTGCTCCTCTAGCCTACATTATATACTAAAATCAGAACTTACACATCTCTTTTTCCCTTGCTCATATCTTAATAATAGCCCTCAAGAATTATCCACTGTAACTGGGCCAAGAGCACATAATGATAAACCAAGGAGCAAAAATGTGTCAAAGGACTCAACGTGTTTCCCCAGAGTTCTGGGACTAAATGCGTGTTTCCCCAGAGTTCTGGGACTAAATGCGCATGAACAGCTCACACTGCGCTCACTCCTCTGATGTGGCTCCAGTTCATGAACTTGACAGGGTTCTCCATCAACTTGTGGGGTTGTTTACCCTCCTGAGGAGTTGAAAAGGCAACGTTGTTGAGCTGGGATTTTCAGCATTATAAACTCCGAAAACGCAAGTAAGAAATTATGATTATTCATAATAATTTAACTGTCTAGTCGATTGGTGTAGAAAGAAAGAGCTAAGAGTCCTAAATTTTAGTCTTGGCTCATATTACTGTGTTTATCTTGGGTAAGTCATTGGATTTCCTTTGAGTCTCAGGTTACTCATGTTAAGATAATAGATAATGAATGCATTTAGCTTTTCTCAAAGCTCTGAAAGCCTATGATTTTTAAAAGACAATAAATGCTGGGAAGCCAAGGTGGGCGTATTGCCTGAGCTCAGGAGTTTGAGACCGGCCTAGGCAACACGGTGAAACCCCACCTCTACTAAAATACTAAAAAAAAAAAAAAAAAAAAAAAAAAAAAAAAAAAATTAGCTGGGCGTGGTGGTGTGCGTCTGTAATCCCAGCTACTCGGGAGGCTGAGGCGTGAGAATTGCTTGAACCGGGAGGCAGAGGTTCCAGTGAGCCGAGATTGTGCCACTGCACTCCAGCCTGGGTGACAGAGCGAGACGCCATCTCAAAAAAGTCAATAAATGAATTTTCATGATACACTAACCTGCATGTGCTGGCCCAGAGTCAAAGCGTGAGACCACTTTGCAAAAACTGAAGTACTAACTTGCAGATATGAAGTTTGGATTTTATGGAACTCCCACAATTAGGAACTTCATAGGATTCAATATAAATAAAATTTTCTAGATCATGGTACTTTTCATTTGAAAGGTAATTTTAAAAAGTCTGGTAGTTCAGTTCAGAGGCATAGACTGAGCCATTGGCCCAAGCAATGAGTCACTTGCACAGAGTCCCGAGAGCTGCAGAAAGAGCTGCTATATGCAATGATACAAAATATAATACGTTGTGTGGGTTATTTGTCCAAAAAATCAATAAATTGCTCTTTTTCATGTTTGTGCATGAAAATACAAAAAGGGAAACTGACTTGAAATAAAAATGAAACACTCGCCTATTTTTGTTGACATAGATAATTAAAGAACAGAATTGACTCAAGCATATAAAATGAGAAGTAAATTGGTTTTTAAAGATTTTTTTCCGGCCGGGCGCAGTGGCTCACGCCTGTAATCCCTGCACTTTGGGAGGCTGAGGCGGGCGGATGACGAGGTCAGTAGATCGAGACCATCCTGGCTAACACGGTGAAACCCCGTCTCTACTAAAATACAAAAAATTAGCCGGGCGCGGTGGCGGGCGCCTGTAGTCCCAGCTACTCGGGAGGCTGAGGCAGGAGAATGGCGCGAACCCGGGAGGCGGAGCTTGCAGTGAGCAGAGATGGTGCCACTGCACTCCAGCCTGGGTGACAGAGTAAAGACTCCGCCTCAAAAAAAAAAAAAAAAAAGATTTTTTTCCAACATTTGAAAACACAACATATGGCTTTTCATATGCCCTCCCCTCAACTGTGCAAAATTACTAGGTGCCTTTTCTGATCACCTAAGCCTGAAGCCTTAGAGCTAGCTATGCCAACTTCAGGGCCTTCAGAGGACATATGCACATAAGACTAAGGAAAGAAGGGGGCTTCTTATCGAAGGGAGAGTGCACACACCCTCCCCCAACACGGCCACCAACAAGCCTGGCACATTTCACCCACATCTGGCATTTTTTGTTCTCTGCCTTAGACATTCTA